>NW_019154127.1:14576941-14648097 GCF_002288905.1 Enhydra lutris kenyoni
GGAGGGAGGCTGAGCCCGGAGATGAAGCTGCGCTGGGGGCTGGGGTGGACTGCGCCCCGGGACGAAGCTGCGTTTGGTGGGGGGCACTGCGCCCGGTGCTGAAGATGTGCTCGTTGTGGAGGGTGCGGCGCCCAGGCATGAAGCTGCACTGGTGTGTGTTTTGGGGTGGGGGGAGGTAGACTGCGCTTGGAATGAAGGGGAGACTGCACTTCTGTGAGGAGAGGCTGCGCTGCCGGGAGAGTAGACTGCGTCCCGGGACGAAAGGGAGACTGCGCCCCTGGGACGGGAAGCTGCGCCCCAGTGGAGGGGACACTATGCCCGGGATGAGGCTGAGCCCCGGGATAAAGGGGACGCTGCACCCCGGAATGGAGATGAGCCCTAGGGAATGGGAGACTGCGCCAGGACAGACCCTTCTCCTCCCCAGGAGGGCCGCGTCTGCTCCGCCGCCGCTCTCCGCCCCAGGGAGGGATGGCTGCGCCCGGGACGGCCGGCGTCCCCTTCTGGAGGGCACCGTGTCCGCGCGGGAGGCGCTGCGCTGCCAGGAGGGGAGAGTGCGCCCTTGGGATGAGGCCGCGCCCGAGAAGGGGAGGCTGCGCCCCCCAGGATCAGGCTGCACCCCTGACCGCTCCGCGTCCCCTCCCGAAGGCGCGGTGTCCGCGTGGGATGCTCTGCGCCCCGGGCGGCCTGGGGCGGGGATGTACCCCGGCGGGAGGCGGGCGACTGGAGCCATCCCGAACAATCTGGGGCGATTGGGGGCCCGAGGTGAATTCTGACGCGTTCACATCTGCAGTAGGAAAATTACCGGCTTGTGGATGGGTCGGAGGGAAGGTGTCACATTGAGCTGTGGACGCTCCGAGTGTTGGAGTCCGGATTTACAGACCGGAGAAACGTGCTCCGGACCGGGATTTGTCAGCGTCCCGGACCCTGGCCTGTGTTTCGCAGTTAATATTTTCAGGCATCAGGTTTTGGTAGTTACTTCTGATAAGGACGTTTTGTTTCCTTACTAAGGAGCCGTAATGGTCAGCATTCCACTCTGCACGTCGGAGGAAAACAGCCTGATAACCAAACTTGCTTCCTTACTCTTAGTGCCCTAATTAAGATGACAGATCCATCAGTGAGCTTTGGGAATAGGAATATCGATTTAATCCTTTGTTTCCTCTTATATTTACCTATTTTTATTCCTTTGAAAGGTGCCTCCACAGCTACATTTTCTAAAAACAGTGGGTTGTCTTAAGAGCAGTTCCTGGGAAATGTCTTTTAATGACCATCTTTTCTTTGGGGCAGAGACTACCCTCTGCCTGCCCAGAGTTTCCTAGAGGAGAAAGGGAGAAGGCAGGCTGGTACCGCTTCGATAGGACAGGAGAATTAGCTGTCCGTGCCCTCATGGCCCTTCCTGTGGGCAGGTCCGCTCCCAAAGCACAGCCACCACTCGGGCTGGGCAAGACCTGCTGAGCTGGGTGTGGAGACCCTGCCAGAGGGGAGGCAGGGGACTCGCAGGGGCTTTGAGAGGAGTGCCTCTGTCTGTGAGTCATGCCCTGTTCCATGGCCTGGGCTTCCTGAGACCCAACAGACTCAGCTACATCGCCAACAAAATTGGAAGCTCTAGCTGGAAGGGAGAAAAGGAGGCCTTTCTGCAGGGGGCAGTGGTGAAAAGAACACTGGTCCAGCTCGGAAACTGATGACACATGTAGGGCGAGGTGCGGTGTGCTCACGATGTCCCTGCGGAGAGGTGAGGAGAGGAGGCTTAGCTGATACCGTCATCGTCCGCACACAACTGCTCGGCTCCTAGGCAAACGCTCCCCTTTGTGAACCGACACGTTGTGAAAGCGTTTCAGCTGCTTCCAGAGTTTTGCAATGCGAAAATTCTTTAAACTTGCACTTCTGGGGTGAATGAATAAAGCAAACTGAATCCCGTTGACAGATACTTCCACGGCGTGCCGTGTGCGGGGCCCTCCCTGTTCCAGGGCTGGGGGTCAGTGCCGAGCAGAAGAGTTCAAGACAGTTCAGACGCCGGCAGTTCAGTGGTCGCTTCATAGCATTTCATTAGAAAAAGTAAGATGATGACTTGGGTCATAAAGCTTGAAGACGTACAGCGTTAAAGTTCTTACGCGTAGACGTATGCGTGTAACAGCGCGTTCAGAAGGTACACGGAGTTAAGGCTCGTTCCGCTCCGTTCCCTCTGCCCTGACGTTGATGTGTATCTCCAAGCCGTGGTCAAAGTACAGGCAGGTTGTACTGTTTTGATGCAGTTTTTAATATTTGCGGCAGCCTGCGAGGAGCTTTATACGTGGGTCCAAGCGAAACCGACCGGGTCTCACTCGTCCCCACCATCCCTTCGTCCTAAAGTTTAGTTCAGAATGGAGTTTCATTCCCTGCAATGCTGCGATGCGCTGGGGAGAGCCTTAGGAACGAGGACTGCTGTTTAAATAGGAGGCGGTTGGAAAGTGTACTTTGGAGATTAATAGGTGAAATTATATACTTACCAGCCTTTAAAAAATTTAAGAAAAATTGTCAATCTTAGTGTGAAACTGAAAAGCTTAGAGAGTTCCAGTTCTATTTAAGAACTTGATAGTTTTTTGTGTTAATTTTCTAAAACGTGAATTTCCAAATTTATAATTCGGTGTGATGGAAATGGCGGTGTTGAACAACCCAGTAAAAATATATTCATAATGTGTGGCAGAAAAGGTAAATAGTGAGAATTTCATTTAAAAATTGTAATTAGGGGGGACGCCTGGGTGGCTCAGTGGGTTAAGCCTCTGCCTTCGGCTCAGGTCATGATCCCAGCGTCCTGGGATCGAGTCCCACATCCGGCTCCTTGCTCGGCGGGGAGCCTGCTTCCCCCTCTGCCTCTGCCTGCCTCTCTGCCTGCCTGTGCTCGCTCGCTCTCCCTCTCTCTCTGACAAATAAATAAATAAAAGTAAAAAAAAAATCGTAATTAGGGGTGCCTGGCTGGCTCATCAGTGGAGCTGTGACCCTTGATTTCGGGGTGATGAGTTTGAGCTCACGTTGAGTGGAGAGCTTACTTAAAACAAAATAAAAATACACAGTTCTGTACCCCTAAAACAAATAATACGTTATATGTTAACCAAAAAATTAATTAAAAAATAAAAATAAACTAAAAATTGTATGTTGAAGCAATTAAAATGTCTTCATTGCTTGAGTGACTTTCCGTGTTTTATTTGGGGTGTGGCCAGGGAAGATGCGGAGGCCGCAAGAGGTCTTCACACGGCCTTCCTGCGGAGCTCGCGGCTGTGGGGCCCGACTGCTCTTGTGCGGCCGTGCCGATGCCTGCTGCCCGCTGCTGTCCTCCACGCGTGTGTGCGACGGGCCCGGGCTGCACCGAGAGAACGGACTTTGGTTTTCCGTCGGCATCTTTGTGATGGATTGAAATGAGCTGGGGTGGGGAGGCTGCGATGGCCTGGAGGGACCGGGTATTTTCACGGGAAATGTGGGCGTCTTGTTTGTCCCACCGGGTCGCCAGCACCCATTACCGGTCCAGGAGCTGGAGATGGGTGTGAGCCCGTAAGGGTAGCTCCTGCCCTCATGGGATGCGCATTATGGGGGAGGAGAGGACGGCAAGCGCCAGCTGAAGTCTTACCGTGCCAGGAAGGGAACACATAAGAACGCAGAGGCGGGGCGGGGGGTGAGGGGGAGGTGGCCCGGAGGACGAGGGAGCTGGGTGCCGACAGGCGGGCAGGGTGGACTCGCAGGCGCTCCCTTGTCCGGTGCTGCTCCGGGAGGCCCACGAGAGGGAGGGAGGCCGAGGGCCGACTTGGATTGGAATTGCGGTGTGGTGGGAAGCCCTCCGAGGGCAGCCCTCCCTCCCTCCCTGGGTGCCCTGGGGAGTCTTGGATGAGGGGACGTCATGATGGAGCCTTCGGACAGTCACCGGCTGCACAGCTCGTGTGTGTCAGGGACTCAGGACAAGTCAGGCTTCTGGATCCCCTTCCATCTACGGACTTACATCTCAGGGGAGTCCAAAAGGGGGGCCGTGTCCCTTGTCTTCCCATCCAGCGAGGGCACATGTAAGGGGCGATGCCAGGACTGCCTGGCGCCCCGGGAACACAGGGGCTCTTCCCGCCACCACGGCTGCAGGCAGGGGTCTCCAAAGGGGCACGTGCCAAGATCCCCGTGGGCCAGAGGGTGACATGAGACCTGGCCCGCTGTCCGTGGGCTCTGTACTGATGGCAGGGGACATGCTGCCAGTCACACTGGGGTGTGAGGTGCCTTCAGACCACTTCTGCCTCACTTCCACTCACTTAGTGCTCCTGGACTTGAAGCACAGACGTTTAAAATCATACATACCCTTGTGCCTTCAAAAAAAAAGAAAGGAAGAAAAGAAAAGAAAACACAAGTGGAATGAAATACAGTAATTACAAAATTTCTTTCTGTTAAAAATCCGATTCTTCCCAGGCAGCCTTCGAGCATCGATGTGCTCCGAGCTGCCCCTCTGTTGTTCCCTGTGCCCGCTCTCCTTACGACCTCACCCCTGCCGTCTGGAGGTCTTCCAAGCCCCGACGCCCGCCCGGACCGTCTGGGTGCCCTCTTGATCTTCCTGGTGGCTGTTAAGGGCAGGTTTCTGGTCTTTGTCGACCGACCTGTTGATGGGCCGTGTCTTCCTGTCTCCTGTCACTGTGAGACACCACCCGGCCAGGCATGTCCGATTTCAGGGTGTTCCTGCGGGGGGAGATGTGCGTCTGAGGGCCGGCGAGCTGGCGAGCGTGGTGGGCAGGCCCGTCAGGATCAGAGCATCGCAGACCGGTCCCTGGGTTGCCGGCCCCACCGGTTGGCTGGCGCTGGTGAGGAGATGGGGGACTGGGGAAGAGTGAGTGTGTGCGGGGAGAGCAGGCGCTGGGGGCGGGCCGTGGGGGCCGCAGGGCCTGGCCAAGGCCGTTCCCCAGCAGGCGCGCCCGCGTCTCGGATGTGTGGTCTCGAGCAAGCTGTCGGGTCTTTCTCTGCTTGGGTTTTCCGATCCCTACGTTAGGCAGAGCGGTGGCGACCTTTGTCCTCCGGTTGCCGGCTCAGGACACTGCGCCGGCGTAGTGCCTAAAACAGCGCCTCCGACAGTGCTAATGAGGTTTGCTGTTCTTGGTACTTCTGCGATTAGTCATCCGCGTGGAGATGCTTGGATACAAGCGGAAATTCAAGGCTGGGCTCAAGACGCCCGTTGGGGCCAAGTATGTAAATGTGGGAGCCGTTTCGCCGTTGTGGGTACAGACAGGGCGGAGCCTGGGGACTTCTGGTCAGGGGTCCTCGGGAGGAGGAGGGTCTGGCCACACCTGCTGTAAAGGGGTCTGTTGAAGGCGGAAGCCGGCAGGCCCGGGGTCCTGGGAGCCAGGGCTGAGCAGTGGGCCTTGCAGTGGTCAAGGGCACCGTGCGGGGTTTTCGGGGGGGTCTGGTTAAAAGCGGGCAGAGTGTGGGTCTGTAGCTGGAGGGGTCCTGGGCTCCAGGGAGTCACGTGATTTCGTTCTTCAGGTGGAGATGATGATGGTGTGTTTATGGGTTCACAGGAGTGACCCAGTGGTGGGGGCAGCTTTGTATGACGTCGGGAAGAGGGTCGCTGCAGGAGCCACGTCCTTGAGAAGGCGGGCGGGAGGCCGGAGCAGCAGGACCTCTGCGCACGGGGACCTGGACTCGCTTCGTGGTACTTCTGGAAGACGTGCTGCCTTTTCGAAGGGAGACATAAAACAACAGACCCTTGTCTCGGTCTCAGGAACTCGGGGCTCATGCTCTCGAACTCAGGCCCCAGTTTCTTGTTAGCTCCTGGCGTCAAGCATGTCTTGGGGCCCCTTATGGAAAGACACACGTGGGAACGGCGTTTCACTTCACCAGAGCCATTCCCTGCCTTGGCTCGGAAAGTGTCATGAGCTTCTCGAGACGCCAGCGCCTTTCCTGGCCGGGTCGGGTCCTGTTCTTGAGGACGAGCGCGGGGTGCCTCCTGCCTCGCGCTGCGGTTGTCTCTAGCCATCTAGAAGGGGGGAGCTTTGCATCCGGACAGCCCCCCCCTCCCGGGGGAGGACAGGGTCACTTCGGCCCAATGAAGCTGGTTGTCCCCGGGGCAGCAGCCCTCTGCCGGCTCGGGCGAAGGGGCTCCTCCTTGCGTGCGGGCCTGTGCTGTCCGCGGTGGGCTGGCGTGTTTGCAGGACTTCCCCCCGTGGGCTCGGGGGTGAGGAAGCCTTCACCGGCTCCCTGCGTGCCCGCGCTCGGTGCCACGGGAAGACTGTTCACGCCGCTCTGGGCACTCTTTCCCACAGTGACAGGTTCTGTGTGAGTCATCATGGAAGGACGCACTCTCAAGGAGAAGCCCTCTGCCTCCTCGGGCCAACGTTCCAGCGGGGAGGCTAAGCCAGGCACTAGGGCAGACGGTCTGCGTCAGAGGACGGCAGCTGGGCAGGTCAGGCCTCTCTCCAGAGGGGCGCCACACTGATGCCCAGCGGAGACGAGCTCTTCCTACCCAGAGCGGGGACAAGGACATTCCCAGTGGAAGGGACAGCCTGCAGGAGCACTGCTTGTTGGAGCCGTGGCGGGGGGGGCGCAGCCTTTGTCCGGTCACTGATGGGGGAGCTTGGAGGTGAGCTGTGCACGCGGTTTGAGGCTGCGGGTGCCGAGTGCTGGGCTGTGTGGGGAGGGGGTCTGGGGGTGAGGAGCAGGGGGCGTTAGGAGGGGCTCTTAGCACTCTCTGCGACCTGAGATGAAGGTCCTTCAGTTACGGGCATCACTCTACATCCAATTCTGTTTGAATCTGGGAGTCACTGATCCTTTGGTGTGTCACGTGTGGAACATGAACGTATGTGTGTGTGATGTGGGACGTGTGTGCCGCGTTGTTCGTAAGACGCGGGGCAGCAGGGGTGCCCGGGTAGCTCAGTCGGCCGGGCGTCTGACTCTTGATTTCAGCTCGAGGCATGGCCCCAGGGTCGTCCTGGCCCCAGGGTCCTCAGGGCCTCAGGGTTGTCCCGGCCCCAGGGTCCTCATGGTGTCCCGGGGTCCAGCCCCGCCTCGGGCTCTGCGCTCAGTGGGGGTCTGCTCGAGAGTGTCTCTCCCTCTGCCCCTCCCCAGACCAACTGTGTGTGGCAGAACTGGCAGAATGAAGAGTGCTCGTCGTGGGCTCACTTATCCCTCCCAAGCGCATCGTCCCTGTTTCTCAGCCGGGGACCGCATGTGAGAGGTCGGGCAGGGTCTAGCAGAGCGGGGTGACCTTCGGCTCGAACTCTGAGCTGTCACGGTGTGTTGGGCGTGGTGGAGCCGGGGAAGCCGGCCACTGCCCACGCAGCTCGGAGGGGGTCTCCCTGACGTGGGGCCGTCGTCCCCATCAGAGTGCTGCCTCCGTAGCCTCCTGCCCTGGGTCTGCTTCTGCCTGTTCCTGACCGGCCTCCTGATCAGAGCCTGAAGTGGGGAGGATGGATCCATCACTCTCCTGCCCAGGCCCTGCCACTCCCCCATCTCAGAGTCCTCCCGGGGCCTGGTCTCCCTTTCCCCCGTCCCCCTCCAGCCCCGGGGCCTTGCCCCCAGCCACCCCCTGGGCTTGCTCCCCTCCCCCCCCACCTCCTCAGCCAGCCACGGTGTGTCCTGCTGTCCCTTCCGTTTATCTTCCTCCCCGTACCTCCTCCCTCCCATCAGACTGAGCAAGCGTTATCTCGCGGAGTCAGCGCTCTTGCCCGTCTCTGCCCTCGGGGCTCAGAACGGCTCAGCGGAGAGCGGGCACTTACCTGTGTCTGGAACGAAGGACTGGGGTTTTCGTACTCTGTAGGTAGTAAGTGGGCAGAGCGCACAGAGGCTCCGTGGTCTCCCTCCCCGCCGCACCCCTCTCCTGCTCCTGCCGTTCTTGGTGAATTCATGCCCCGTATGTCTGTTATCTCCAGATTTGTGTGCTTTTCTTTGTAGAGTGAAACATTTGCAAAACATTCGAAGTTGTTCTGAAACCCTGAAGTACAATATCGTAGTTTAGTCTGTTGAACACAGGGAGTCCTGTCAGCCTACGAGAGCGGCTGTGTCCCGCCGCCGCCGCCGTTTGAACCCTTTAGGGCGACGCACAGCTGGGACGCGTTCTCTTAAGTCGTAACAGCCGGGGAAGTAGGGGTTCCCACTGCCCTGGGACACACGTGAGAAAGCGAGTAATTCTGGGAGGTTTTGGAAAACACCGATTCAACGGTGGGGGCTTCGAGGGTCGCAGACCTGGAGAGAAGGTGGCCGCTAGGTGGCCGGAGGTGGACGCAGCGCAGAGGAGGAGGCAAGAGGGCGTGCTGGGACTTAGGAAGCTGCCTCCGAACTCGGGGCTTCCCTTCAGCATCCTGCCGCACGGCCCTCGGGTGTGGAACAGGGCCGGGGGCGATTTCCAAGCTTTGTTCCATTTCCAGAAGGCGGCCGCACGCGGAGTGAAGTAATAAACTCCCGGGGTCTCCAGGGTCATCCAGTCAGCTGTCGTCCTGGCACCTGTGTGCGGTCCCCTGTCGGAAGCAGGCAGTGCCTTGTCCCTTCCTGGAGGCTGAGACCCACCAGCGCCTCGCACGTGGCACGGAGCGTCCTGCCGCCTCCCTCTGGGCCGGGCATTCTGCAAAAGGAGGTGGGGCGCGGGAAGGGAGATGGGGGTCGGTCATGGGTCCCAGCTCCAGGGGACTCCAGACGGCCCCTCTCGCTAACTCCTCCGTCTTGGGGGCCGAGTCGGTGTTGGTGGTCCGGAATCGAGCGAGGCCTGTGTCTCCGCTGGGAGAGTCGGCAGCTTGGCGGAGCTGGCCGCGGGTGAGGAGTGCGCCGGCCGCCTCCGGGGGCTTCGCACAGTCCAGCTGTGGGGCGCTGAGCTCGGCGGATGCGCCCGAGGCCACGGCTCCGTGTGCGGGCAGCGCGCGTGGACCTCGCTTCCCTTCTGCTTTTGGCCGTTGGCAGGACGCCCCGGTTCTCTGCCTCTTCCAGCACTAAGCACGTGGGGTGAGTTGGTTTTCTCGAGAAGAGGAATTCGCTCGAGGACGTAAGGTGGCTTCCCGCCATCTGACGAGGCTGTCGGTCACGGCACTGGGTTCCCCGCTGCCCACACGCCGTCCTAACCCCACACGGGGGCTCCTCCGTATCCTTGTCTTCTCTTTTGGGGTTCTGCTGGGCACCTCCTTTCACGGGTTCCTGTCTGTGGAGGCCGGGCTCTGTGCCTGTCCCCAAGCTTGGCCGCATGAGGCAGAAGGGGGTGTCCCCACGTAAAGAAGGGGCGTGTGGGCGCGGACATTGGGCGGCGCTGCCCGGACTTTTGGCCTGGGGTCCCTGCACCCCGCAGGGATGGACCGCAGGGTCGGGCCGCAGCCGACAGAGCGGTGGTGTCAGGGGCCGTGTCCCCGAGCCGGCGATGGAGGAGATCAGTCTGTGCAAGTGCGGGCTTGGTGGTCCGGAGCGTCTTCCCCGCAGGGATCGACCCAAGCGACAGAGGGATGGCTCCGGGGCCATCCGTGCGCCGGCTCCGACGGTGCACACCGTCCTCCCCACTGCGTTCCCCCTGGGCGGCTTCCCAGACTGCGTTGTTGTTGTTGTTAATACGGTCGAACTTCACTCTCATTCGGAAGTTACCGAAATGTTTTAAGACCCTCCTGTCACGGAGTTCTGGGGGGGAGGCTCGGCCTGCAGGGCAAGCTGGCTCGGGAGTTGAGGCCGGAGTCCGAACCCAGGGCGGCCTTCCCAGGACGGAGTCACGGGACCTGAGAGCCGCAATCATGTGGGTCCCAGAGTTCAGCCTAGATTGGACCTTCCCCGAAGCCCCGTGAGGATCAGTCCTGTCGGGTTCCGGCAGAGGTTGGACGGGCTGAGACGGGGGGCTCAGTCGCGGCACTGCCTGCTGTGGTCCGGCCACGGAGGGCCGTCACGGGGGGCGTTGGGGTTACAGTGACCTCTCCTCACTCCTGCTCCCGGGCTTTCTGTGTCACGGAGCAGACGCTCCCCCCCAGCACGTGAGCGAGGGACGAATTGGTCATTTTACTCTGAAGCTTTCTCTCCTTGAGTTTCCTTCCTCCGACGAGACTGAGCGGGGATTGGTGTTTCCATAGAAACAGCAGGTATGGACCAAACCAGCGGGATGCGACGCGGGGATGTGGGGGGGCGGAGAGCCGACAGCCCGTGTGCGGTGCCCCTTTCCCCGCTCAGCTCCCTAAAGCTCCCCACGTGGATCAGCCCTCTGTTTGCAGGGCAGGGTAGGAGAGGGGTGCTTGCTGGACTCGGGGGATCTCCCCGGAAGGCCTTGACGTAGGAGATGGAGGTGTCTTCCGTTAGCGAACCCAGACTCTGAGGCGGGACGTCCCCCGTGGATGGAGCCCCGCCACGGGTGCAGGAGGCGGGAGAGGGCAGGGCTGTGCGTGACGGGCGAGCTCCCACCGGAGTCTCCGAGTGGCGGCGGGCAGGCGGGCCGCGGGCGCTGGCGTGATCCACTGCGGGCCGGCTCAGAGCGGGCAGAGCTGCGTGAGGAGGGTGGGGCTGCGTTCCGCGGCTGCCGGGAGACGTGCGCTCCGCCGGAGGACAGTTCGTGATTCTCGCAGAGGCCAGACCGTGCAGCTCTTACCACGCCTGCGTCGCACCCAGGGTGTTCCGGCGCTCGTGGTAACCACCTGGAGGCCCGGGCAGCCGCCAACCTTCCTGCATCTACAGACCTACGTGGGGTCAGGCCGTGTGGCCTCTCCTGTGTCCGCTCCTGCCATGCCACAGGGTTTTGGGGTTCGCTGTGTTGGGGAACGGACCCGGTTGGTTCCGTTGGCTGCCGGCGAGTACCCCCTACAGGGTGCGGCAGGCCTGCTCCCCCGTCGCTGGGGCCGTAGGCGCGTTCGTGAGTGACGCCGTCCCCAATGCCGGCCGACCGGCTCTGCGCGCCTGTGCTGGTGCGGCCGGGGGCCTCGCGGCGGCGTCCACGCTGAAAGCTCTCCTTACGCTCACGCAGCTAAAACCGCTGCTCAGACGTGAGGCCGCTCTTTGGGTCGCTGGGAGGTGCACCGAGCTCTTGGATAGTGAGGACGTTTCTCTTCCAGGACAAGAGGTCGCGGTGGTGATGGGAGCATCGGCTGCTGGGTTTCTTCGATGGCAGCCTGGCGTGCGGTGTGCGGTGAGGGGCCCGCGGGTGAGCTCTTTCCTAGCGTTTCATCTGCTCTTTCTCCGTCGTCGGGGAGGAGGTCAGTGACGCCCGGCTGGGCGTGTCAAAGCCACCATTCGGCCTACAGAGCCCCGTGTGCCGAGTGGCTTGACCCAGCAGTGCCACTCCGAGGAGTCTAGCTCGAGGGAACTCCCCGGCTGTAGGGAGGTGCGAGTGTGCTGACCGTCCAGAGAGGCTGTGTGGAGGACAGTCTCTGCGAACTGATTTGGGGTGATTTCCAGAACACACAGAAGGCGAGTGGGGCACAGCGCCAGTGGCTAGTACGCTGTCCTCCGCTAAGAAGACGCCCACGTGGCCGCACATTCCTGCCAGAGGGACGTGGGCAGGATAAGGCTGAGCTGAAGGTGGTGCCGTGGTGGGGGGTGGGGAGGGGGCGTAGACTCAGCTGCACGTGTGGGGCCACAGGACACATCAGGGCAGCCTGACTCTTGGAACCGCAGGCCCTGGAATGAAGTAAGGAAACCCGCCAGGATGTAGGGGGTCCGAACGCGGACTCCATACACAAGCACGCCTTACTGTAGGACGAACGATGGTGCGGCCACGGAAGACGGGCTGGGAGGACGCGGGTTAGCCTGGTCGCGGAAGGCCACATTCCGGCTCGATTCAGTGGGGCTGGAGTCTAGCGGTGCCTTTGTTTCTTGCAAGGGTCAGGTCGGCAGTGTGAGTGCACGGGACGGAGCGATAGCAAGTGTGCCAGAGCCCGGAGGAAGGCTGAAGGGCCCGGTGTGTCTGGGCTGGGACCGGGTCACTGTGTAAACCCACGGTGTCTAACACGTGCACACAGGGGTAGGCGGGTGCAGGGACGCAGAGATACACGTGAATACATGTGTCCGAGCTCTGTGCCCGGCAAGGCCAGCACGCGAGCGTGTCCGAGCACCCTTCTCCTTCACCTTGTCCGGAGAGCCACGGGGTTCCCTGACGGGGGCGCGGCTGGTGTGCAGAGGAAGGACGCGCTCAGAAAGGCTGGGGCATGTCAGGGGGCGCAGGGGCCGCCCTGAAGGGGCACAGAGGGCCCCACTGAGTCCAGCTGAGTGAGGAAATACGGGACGATAGCATCAGCTTATAGCCCCCGGCTCGGATGACGGCCGCCGCTCCACGCCGGGTTGAACCGTGGCGGCATAAAGAGGGAAGCACACGGGACAGAGGACCGTTCTCCCGGGGGAAGAGCCCGGCCGGTGCGGCGTCTGGTGAGGCAGGTGGCACACCAGCAGCTCGGCGCGGGGGCTCAGCCTCGCGGGCCAGGTTTGAGGAGAAACAGGGTATCGGCCTAGACTCGAAGTATCTCTTCCCCGAGTTACTTATTCATTAAAAAGGGAAAAACGGTAACTCTAGAGTGGAGAAAGCCAGCAGACACCGCCTTCCCCGTGCGACGCAAGTCACCGCGCCCTGTGATCAGACCCAGGGCCTCCACCTACCCAGACCACACACGGGCACATCCCGTCTCTGGTGTTCCAGCCCCAGACACACAATCACAATCACGGGGCTGTCGTCAGGAGGCAGCAGACCGGCCCCACTCGACACCTGACCGGGGTTCCTTGAGCGCCCAGGGGCCCAAGGACAAGTTTCTGGAGGGGACGCGAGGGCAGAACGTGGCGCGGCTTCTGGATGGGGTCCTGGCGCTGAGAGGGGTCTCAGGAGGAAAACTGGGGGCTGCGCATACAGCTCGTGCTCGAGTTGATTTCCTAATTCTGTGATTTATCAGCGATGCTGTCGGATGCAGACATAGGAGAGGGGGCGGAGGATACAGGGGAGCTCTCGACTGTGACTTTCCTCTAAGTCTGTCCTTTCAAAGTAGGAAGCCGAAGAAGAAAGCCCGTGATGGAGTGTGATGGGACACCGTGGAGCTCAGGGTGGGGACGGGGTCCTCCCATCCATCCCCGCTGCTGTGCCCGATTCAGAGTCAGGTTGGCTGAGAAATCCCCTCCTGCCTCCTTCCTGGGAGTTCTGGGCCCTCGCTCCCCGCTGGAGCATTCTGGAGCTGTGGGGTGGGGGCCTTGGGATTGCTGGGGGAGGCAGCTGCAGCCCTGGCTGATGGGGAGGCCTGAGGCCCCTCCCGGGACCTCCCACATGGCTATGGGCGTTCTCCTAGGTTGTCCTTGGTCTTGTGGTTCTATTACTTTTTTTCCCAAAGAGAGATTTTAAATGTTGACGTATTAAACTCTATTGGACTTTTCCTTTGTGACTTGGGTTTTCAGTCCTGTCTGAGAACATTTTCCTACCTCAGGAGTCTTTCCTCTGCCATTTTTTCTGGCAGTTTTATAGTCTGTCTCCACACTTAGCTTATTGCCTGTGTGAAGTTTGCTCCTGTGCAGTTTGAAGTGAGAGCCGGTACTTCTCCAGTCGCGGAGCCGGTGGCCTGTCCATCACCCAGCGGTCCGCCCTGTGCTGGGGGACGAGAACCGCCGCCATTGCCGCACGGAGCAGTTTCCGACCACCGGTTCCTGCCGTGCAGAAAGGCGCTCGGGCTCGCACCACGTGTCATTGCGTCCTGTGTCTTCTGGGTAGAGGGTCAGATCGTGCAGGTAATGCTGTTTCCTGCGCATCTTCGTCCTTGCCCTCGTCGGCTGGCTGGGCGTCCGGTCCCAGCCCGCACACACTGCGCGCACAGTGGCCGTGGTCGGAGGCCCCCCCTTGCTCTGACTCCACGCCCGGGCCTGGGGCTTCACCGCTGGGTGCGGGACGGGCCAGATGCCCAGCGAGGCAGTGGCTCCCTGCCTGCTTCTGGGAGGCTCTTGGGAGACCAGCGGTGGGATCTCGTGAGCTTCTTCTGCCTCTGTCGGGATGGTTGTATGGTTTGTTCTCTCCGATCTGTTAATACGGTAATTTTACTAACGGATTTCCTGATGTTCTGCATTTTTTCCTTCTTTACTTTCAACGCACTGGAAGTTCAATTTGCTATGTGTCTTAGCACCTTTTCCTTTTCAAAATAAGCCCTTCCCCTCTCCCCTAACCGCACCCCCCCATCCCAGCATTTTACTCTATGGAGCACAGTTCACAGCCCGTAAGGTGTGTAGCTCCGTGCAGCAAGTCCTCAAAGGCTGGTGTGTTGGGAGGACGGGGCTGCGAAGGGCCTTGGTGTGTAGCATTTGCCAATTTCTGTGGCATAAATATTTTCAAGCTACCAGTGAGCCGTCAGCTGGTCCATTCCAGAAAGTCCTCTCCCTTGAGCCGGTAGGAGCTGGCGGGCAGCCTGGTGACCGTCTCTGACGCCCACCCCGAGGCTCCTATGCCCGTCCAGGTCAGCACTGCTGCCTCCCTTGGGGAGCCGCTGGTCTGGTCTTGGTCCCCTGCTGTCCTTGGTCCTCCTTGTTTTCCACTCTGTGCAGGCGCAGCTCCGCATTTCCCCTCAGAGCCAGCACGGTCTCCTCACTGATAGCTACCAAGGTGCAGGGCTCCTGGCGACGTCTGTCGGAAACCCGAGCATCTGGCCGCCATCACTGCCTCTGTAGCAGCTGCCCTTGTTGGAGAGACGAGGGAGGGTCCATGGTAGGAGCGTCCTGTGGCCTGAGGGGCGTCTCATCTTGAACTCGGGCAGCTCTTCACCCTCCCTTGTACAAACAAGCTCTTCTCCGCCACCCCTGCGATCATGACTAGTCTTTCTTGAGCACCTACTTAGTGCGTCAAGCTCTTGGGACGCCAGCGATGTAGTAGGGACCAGAGTCACCTAGTGCAGGTTCCGGGAACACCTGGAAGCCACCTGTTCTTCCAGTTTGCCCGGCCTTGCCATGTCCCTGGCTCAGACGGCCGCTTGTCTTCGCCCCTGGTGTTAGATCGACCTTCAGTTAATCTAGTTTCTCTCACTGCTTAATTCAAAATTCCCTGCTTCAGTATTCCTTGACGTCCACTTTTACGCCTTCTGTAATTATCTCTGCTTCTACCAAATTCTTGAGAGGAGAAGACGGTGGAGTCGGATCTGGTGGTTTTACGTTAGGAATGGTTGGTTTTTCCAGGGGTCGTGATGGTAAGTGACTCAGTGAAATGACATTCCGGTTGGAGCTGCGGGCGAGCGCATCGCCAGCATCATCTTCTGTGGCCCTCTGGGCGCCCGCGGCCGGCTCACTCCCGGCAGGGTCTCTGCCTCCCGAGGCACCAGGGCATGGGGGGGGGTGGGGGTGCGCTTCGGGATGCGCGTCGGGAGGCAGTGGCTTTGAGGGACGGGCTCGGCCCCGGGCCCCGTGCGGCATTGTTGCGCGTTTGCTCCCCACTCTGCGCCCGGGTGGGTGTAGGAGGTCAGGTGCGGGCCCCCGTTCTCCAGGCTTCTGCCCAGGGAGGCTGCTGGGTTTGCCCGGCGGGGGCAGATCTAGAGGGTCCCAGTGAGTTAAGCTGCTGGGCCGGGGCCTCAGGAATGCATTCGCCCAGGTTGGTAAGAGAAAATAGTTCTGTTTTACTTATTCAGACAATTTAAAAGCCCAAAGAGATCAACTTCCCTCAGTCCTTGGTTGTGGGTGCTGAGAAACAGTGTGAAAAGCGCAGTCTGGGTGGGTCTTGGCTCCGGGCAGGCCCCCCCCCCCCCAGCATCCTGTCTGTGGAGAAGAACCTTAGACCTGCTTGGCCCGTTGGTGTAGAAGGTGTTGCCTGGCCCAGCTGAGACCCAGAGCCAAAACCACATGCCCGTTCCTTGCCCTGGTCTTGCAGGACACCCCTCCTGGCCAGCCGGGGTGTCTGTCGGGGATGGGGAACCTCCGGAGCCCATCCTTTGCTTATCAGCTGACCTTGGCCTCTTGGCAGTGACTGAGTCAGCTGGCCCACCGGCCCCGCAGTCTTCTGCTGTCTTGTAACCGGCTACCAAGAGGCATCGGAAAGACGGACAGCAAAGAAAAGCACTTTCGTGGCAGTAAACATCACCTTCTTTTCCAGTATAGTTGCAGCTTGGAATCTCTTCTTTGAAAATAGTAATTATGGGGACTAAGCCTTAGTACGATGGTTGAACCCTTGTAGATGAATCAGAATTCAAGAATCCTCATCAAAAGTAATTTTCCCGTTGTTGTATACATGTTGGATTTTAAAAATGGGAACGTCTTACTCATCTGTAAGTTTATAAGCCAGAATGACCCGCCGATAACAGTGTCCCTTACCTTCCTGTAAGTGTTAAAGTAACCGTCAGATTAGGGATGGTACAAAACATAGCCGGTGAGGTGGAGCAAATCAGTGAAGCTTGGGTAGCTTAAATCTAACTTTACCTGAATAATCACTTTAAAAATTGTTGGAATAGAGCCTCTCACAAGCCTATACAGTGTGAGTCGTAATTCATCATCGTACATTTTTGTATTTTTACTTCTCTTTCTTGAAGGTAGATCTCAGGTCCTGGAGGTGTCAGAACTAGCACCATGTCTGGGTTTCATTTCTTTTCTTTCTTTTTTCCTTCCTTTCTTTTTTTAATAAAGGTTTTATTTATTTATTTGGGAGAGTGAGAGAGTGCACAAGCAGGGGGAGAAGGAGGCAGAGGCAGAGGGAGAAGCAGACTCCCTGTGAGCAGGGAGCCCGTCGTGGGACTCGATTCAGGACCCCGAGACCATGACCTGAGCCGCCCAGGAGCCCCTTCGTGTTTAGTGTTCTAAACCCGAGGAAATCCTTATCTTGTTTTCAGAGCCAGCAGAGTATCTGTTACTAGGCTATAGACATCTTTCGATGAGTCTCGTATCATCCTTGCTGCCCCCCTCCATATTTACACAGTAAACAGTGAGGACCAGGTATCTCTTGTCTGAGATGAGCAGGGGCTCCTGCCATGTCGTGGGGGCCACACAGCCACCTTCACACGGCTTAGGCCACAGAGGAGCCTGGGGTGACCGTGGCTGGGGTGCTGGGCCGCTGGCATGCCGTGCTGGGCTGCTCCAGGTCGCGGGAGGAGCCTGCCGCTGGGCACTCCAGGCCAGGTGCACCAGCCGTGGCTTCCTGCTCACGTTCCCCTTGGCGGGTCTCCCTGGCCATCGGCAGAGAGAAGCAGGAATTCTGTGGGTGCACAGCCCTCAGAGCCTCACTGCCGCTGTTCTGACCCGGGGCAGTCGCCTTTTATTCTCTGGTTCTGGAACTGGCCCTGTGTGGCGAGAGTCAGGGTGGTTGTGATCTCTCACCGTGTGTCCACAGTGGTGTCTCAGAAGCCTGCCTGCCTCCTGGCCTGGCCACAGCCTCCCTCACTGCGTCTTCTCTTGGGAAGAGGCCTGGTGGCGGCCTCTGCGGACGGTGGTAGCTGGGTCTGCTGCAGCCCCAGGAATCTCCGGCAGTGTCACAAGGTCCTGGAGGTGGACACTGCCAGTCAAGGCCTTCTGGGTTTCTATGTTCTTATTTAATTTACTTTTTAAAGTAGGCTACATGGCCAGCGTGGAGCCCAATGCGGGGCTCAAACTCACGGCCTTGAGATCGAGATCTGAGCTGAGATCGAGTCAGAGCCTCAACCGAGGGAGCCGCCCAGGCCCCCGCCTTCTGGATTGTTGATCGACAGGCCAGAACTCAATTATTCTCGTTCTCCAGGCTGTAACTCGGGCCGCTTATCTCTCATCTGCCCCGAGAAGCACCTTTGGTCTCGGCTTCCGTCCCCGCGCAGCCGTCACACGCGGGCGCTGGACGATGTTCGATAAAATCATGCTCAACCACGGGCTTAATTCCTGGTGCTTCACTTCTGCGGGTGACGGGCTCGTCCTCGCCGCTCCTGGCTCATCTCGTTAGCGTGTGGCTGGGTGTGATCGCGG
The DNA here is from genome assembly GCF_002288905.1 of Enhydra lutris kenyoni. Taxonomy (NCBI): domain Eukaryota; kingdom Metazoa; phylum Chordata; class Mammalia; order Carnivora; family Mustelidae; genus Enhydra; species Enhydra lutris. The sequence continues at coordinate 14,594,738 of NW_019154127.1, forward strand.
CCCGCTGCAGTCACAGACCCGTGAGCGGCGGTTTCTCGGTGTTAACGTCCAGTGTGTTTGTTCGTAAGATGGGTTTCTGGTGACGCCGTGTTTGCAGATGGAGGCTCTTTTGAGAAACAGAATATATCAAATTATTCAGACGCTTCTCTTACAGCTCCCCGAGGGGCCGTGCTCAGCGCGGGCCCTGAGCCTCGTGGGGGACCCCGAGAGGAGCTTCCGTCAGGCCTCCGGTCCTGACCTCCCTTCCGGGCAGAGCTTCTCGAAATGAGCCCATTTCGCACCTGGTGCTAGTTTGTTGTCTGAAGTTTCCTTTACACGGGAAATCCCAAAGTAAAATTTTGGAAAGTTTTTAATTCCGCAGGATGTTTTGAGTTGTGGGTTTGGTGAAAGTGTGTTTCTCATGTTTCGCTGCTGGTGCGGCTCCGGGCGGGACGCGTTCTCCGTGCGCAGAGAGGCAGCACCGAGGCCGTGTGTCCGCCCGGGTCTCGGCTCCATACCCGCGGGCTCTCTGCATCCCTGTGTCCACGTGCACCCCTGGGGCCGTCAGGACCTTGTCCTGGTGGGCTCTCCGTTCACACGGCTCTTCTCACCTCCTCCTAGCCAGTGTTTTCTGAGTGCCCCTCGCGTGGGGAGCTCTGTGACAGGCCCCGAGCAAGCCGGGCCAGCAGATGTCTGCTCGTGCCGACCTGTATGTCTCAAGCTGTCCACGCACAGAGGTCGTCCGAGAACAGACTAAGGGGGCCTCGGTGTGGGGGACGGCAGGCCCTGGGTGTTCATGCTGGGGCCTCCTGGCTTGATGCCTGTCCTCACTCTCATGACCTTCCTGACTGTCCTGCTTGGCTTTTGGCCTCCCTGTCCCTCTGAAATGGCTCTTCTGAGTCACTGGTGACCTGTCTCTGTCAAGGTCAGCAGCCACTGTCCTGTCTTGTTAGGCCCTCAGCAATGTCTGATGGAGCCGCCTGGTCCCCAGCCCCCGCCTGCCCTGGGCGCCGCCGCCTCCACTCCACACGTGGCACAGTGCACATCCCCGCTGTCCCTGTCCCGCCACGGGGTCCTGTGCTCATTCTCATTCCTTTCTCCCCGCCTTGCTCACTGTCCAGCTCCTTCTGGTCTGTCTCTGTCTCCCCTCGCTGGCTCTCCTGGGCCCAGACTCGCTCTCGTGCCGTCCACTGTCATGGGGCCCCTGTGCCCGTCCTTCCCAGGGCGCGTTCCAGCAGCTGACCCCTGCTGGACCCCTTCCAGTGACTTCCCTCACCACGGGGAAAGTAGGTTCCCTCAGGAAAAGGTTGACAGTCTTGCATCTTGCTGGTTTCCCTCCATTTTCCCTGTTTGTGGATCTGCACCCATGGGGCCCGCCACCCCGGGTCCGATGTGTCTGTTGTGCCTCCTGTGGGGGTGGATTAGACTGCAGCCCGCCTGCCGTCCAGCCGTTGGCTCCCGGGGTGCGTCCTTGGTGGGGCTGTTCCTCTGCCCTCGCCCGTGTTGTTCTTGTCCACATTGCGCTGCCTGAGGAACGCGTGGCGTGGGCCTGCTTGCTGGTGGCATGCGTGCAGTCTCCCCTGTGCCCTGCACTGAGCTGCTGGTCCCTGCTGTGGATCCAGGTCTGTAGCAGGCCTGGTCGTAGTCCCTGTGCCCAGGCAGTGTCCTTGGCCTGCGTTTGGGTCGGGTTGACTTGGCGGCTTGGAGCAGAGCCCGGCCGGTCAGGCTTCAGCTCCTGGGCCCCTCGTACCAAGAAGTGCGCAGTCTGGGGCTGGGAAGGTGCTTTCTGGGCCCTGCGTCTCTCCTGTCTGCTGTTTCGTGCTCGTGCTGGGGGGTGACTTCGGACGGCAGCCTGGTGTTCCAGCAGGAAGGAGGGGAAGCAGGAAGGGGCGGTGTCTCTCTCAGGAAGGCATTTCAGGAAGCCCCCGGGCTCCATCGCATGGTCTGGGAGAGTGCCGCATGCCGCCTCTGGTCACTAGGGTCTGGGGCAGTGTCTGTGCGCAACAAGACCAGGCTCCGTGAGGAAGCAGTAAGAGCGACAGTGGGCGGCGCCCCCACAGCCCTGTCCGCGGGGGTCCTAGGACCGGTCAGAGGCTTTGGCGCTGCGGGGTTCAGTACTTAGCGCCGTTCGCAGCGTCTCGAGTTCTGGACCAGTTGGGACAGTCCCCACCCGCAGACAGGTGAGTGGGGAGTCGATGCGGGCTCCGATGCCCTAGAACTAACTGGAGAGTGGGGCTGTCTGTGGCCGAGTGGGCTGTTAGTCTTTTACTCTAAACTTCACAGATTGACCTACCTGGTGACGAGAATGGCTGGGGACAGGTGCGGGGTGCCCTGGGCTGCGACAGGCTCCTTCTGTGCAGTGACCTGAGTACATGGTCGCTGTGGGTGGACCCAGCCCTGGCCCCCGAGTGGAGAGAGGAGCCCTCGCCCAGCTCTGCGGGTCCTGCCCTAGTAGCCTCCGCGGGGAGGGTCCAGCCGGGTTCTCCCCAAGCACCCAAATGTGGGCCCCCATGACCCCGACATGGCTTTTGTTGTGTCAGTGGAAGAAGTCTGGGGGAAGTGCCCTCTGGGGCTGGGCTCCCGCCTAGCCGCGTGCCCCAGGGATGGCTGCCACAGCCCCGTACTCGCACAGCCTCCCAGGAGGCAGGGAAGGGGCAGGCTCTCCTCCGGAAGAGCTGCTCCTTTGCAGCCTCCTGGGGTGGTGTCTGAGGTCGACCCAACTGCACGGCAACCCCGCCAAGGGCATATCCAGAACAGCTCCTGAGAGCGGAGGGGAGCCTGGGGGAGCCAGTCTGGGGCTCGGGAGGGACCTTCCCCACAGCTGAAGCGTCCCCACCCAGCTTCCTCTCTGAGTTCAGCTGCCCCTGGTGGTTTCTGCAGGGATTAGATGAGGCTCAGGGAGGACGGGGACTGGGCCCCTTCAGGTCCTCACAGGGTCTCTCCCCTGTGAGCCGGTCACAATGCTGCCTCTTTGTTAATTGAGAGCCGAAGAGCTAAGGTGAGCTTGTGAGCTTTGCTGGAGGCCCGGTAGGCAGATGTGGCCGGAGAGGGGCGAGCGGGCCAGCCGCAGGACAGCGAGTCTGATGCTGAGCCAGCGGTGGCCCTGGGCAGTGGTGCGGGGGTGCGAAGGTGAGGTCAGAGCTGTGGTTTGGAAGGTTCTCCATGCTGCTGGCAGGACAGCAGGTGGGGGCGGGGGCAGGGAGGCCGCCGTCCAGGCGGGAGGGAAGGATTAAGGCAGGCAGAGACTTGAGGCACACTGCCTGGGTGTTGGCGAATGCACTGGCTGGAAGGCGGGGCGTTTTGGGACAGAGCTCGTGGGGAGCGAGATTGGCAGGGGGGGTCCCGCGGCTCTGATGTGGACGTGCAGGCCTTGGGCTGGGGCCCCTTGCTTCTGCTTTTCCATCTGCTGCGCCCTGTGGGCTCTGGGCCCCAGGCCTGCCAGGCCGTGCACTGCAGCTCCCTCCCCAGCTGCGGGTCACAGGGGCTCCCTAGCATCTGGAACCCACCCCTTACCTGCCTTCACTTCCTTCCTTTCTCCTCACAGCAAGCGTCACCAACTGCCCCCAGCTGTGGGAACCTGGCAGCTTTTCCCTGCGGTCCCCTCCAGTCCCCTCCAGTCCCCGGCACATTCTGTGCTGCTGTCCCATTAGTCCTCCACCCAGGATGCCTGCTTCTCCACGTCCCCCTTGGCTCAGTGGCCCACAGGCCACCACCCGCTCTCCTTTGCCCCCAGTAGAAGCCTTCTGACTGGGCCCTGAACCTTCCCTCCTGCTCTCCGCGCCGTCGGTGCAGTTGCTGAGCTCCCTGTCTTCCTCTGTGCCTGCATTCCCTGCGGGACTGGGCCTCAGGGCTTCAGTAAAAACCGTTACCCACTCCGCCAACACCTGGCTTGACCCAGCTCCCGTCTGCCGCAGCCTCCCCGGACGGCTCTTGCCCCGGTGCTCTGGCCCACGGCCCCTCCCCGAGGCTCTTGCCCCGTGCTCCCGCCCACGGCCCCTCCCCACCTGTCCAGCTCTTGCCTCTTTGGCTTTTTGCAGGGCTTGCTTGTCCCCCTCGTGTCTTTCCCTGTGTTGCTCTCCCTCCATCAGATGGTGGCGGCCACCTCGGCGACGGTCCTGACCCGTCTGTGGAGCTGTCCTCTCCTCTTCAGCTGGGAGGCAGCCGAGAAAAGTCCTTATTTGCCTGGTCTCTGGAACCAGCCTGTTAGGGTTCAGCCATCCCAATGCTACCTTTCACTGTGTGACCTTGACGTGTTATTTGACCTTGGGTGCCTGGGTCTCCCAGTCTGCAGACTGGGGAGACTGATATCCCCTCATGACTGTGAGGATGGGATGCTTGTGCGAACCCCTGGTGACCGTGTCTGTGGATCTCGGGGGCTGGGCGTGCCCTGGACCGGCACCTGGCCGGGCTCCCCCAGGATAGCAGGTGTGCGAGAAGTCAGGAGCTGTGCCCCTGATCCTTGAGCCCTGCTGCCTCTGCCCTGGGACCAGAGACACGCCAGGTGATTCTTGGTGTTTCAGGCCAGACTGGGCACCTTCCCTGCGGAGCACAAACGCTTGATCCCCAATCTGGGGACATAGATTCCCCCAAGAAAACATACATCTGAGTTTTTTTTACCAGCAGGCAGGTAGAGCCGGAAGGGGAGGTAAGATCTGACGGACGCCTGGGCTCAGAATGAACCCTTGGATCATCTGATAGGAATTTCCACATCTTCCATTAGGGGTTGTTAATTCAGCACTGCTGTGAGAGAGAAGGGGTCGGACTGGTGACCAGGAGAGTGTAGTTTCCTGTGGGAGAGCAGCCTTTCCATTATTCTGTCAAGGAAAGCTGTAATTGGCCATCCTGTAGTGCACAGTAAAACCTGCTAAATTAGGATTTTTCTTTATATTGCTCCTTCAGCCTTTAAGAAAACGATTTGCATTTGAGCTTGGTGCAGGTCAGTACTGGGTCCCGTCCTAGAAGTCGAAGCGGAACCGCTCACAGAGCGCGCGCTCCAGGACGCCGACTGCGTTGCGAGTCCCACGTGCTCTCGCTCTGCGGGCTGCCAAGCCGCTGTTTCTGGAACGCTCGGAGGCTGGCCTGTCTTTGGTTCTGAAGGCCCCGTGTCTGCTTTACTGAGGGACTTGGGGAGGGTGTGTGTGTGTTGATGGTTGGATTAGACTAACCTCCAGAGAGTACTGTAGGCTTTGTTGTAGGTACGGTCTAAACATACTGAAAGAGTTCAAATGTGGGTTTATAAAGATAAAAATATGTATTATAAAACAGTGTGGATATAACTCAGGTGAACGCAGTGTAACGCCAGACCTCGTGTTCAAGAAGTCACCTGTAAACGGCAACACGTACTCAGCACACACAGAAGTAAAGCAGCGCGTGAAGATGCGAGGTTGTGTGCTACTCTCAGGAATTAGGTGAACGGTGGTCCTGTGTGGGCTATGAAGGGCGCAGAGTGCGCTGCCAGGCGTGGGGTGGTCTGCTCTCATCGTGCTGCCCTCGTCACCGTCCGCACATCAGATGCAGCCGCGGCCCCCCAGACAGGTGCCAGCTTCACCGGAGGCCCCGGGCCTGACCACTCCCCGTCACCCACAATCCACAGAAACACCTGCCACACCACCCATTTTGTGACTTTATAAATTTAATGAACCAAAGTAAAGGTAAACTATCTTTTAATTCTCACAGTAGAGCTGCAGGTGCCCCAAGTTCCCAAGCCCCATCTTGAACCCAGTAGGATGTCACCAGCTCCTCCCAGTCTGTTCCTGCAGTCACAGGAGGTGTGACCTTTGTATCCACATGCTGCAAACCAGTCATGGTGGGATTCTGTTTTCTGGACCCATTCCTGTAGCGAAGTCAAGGAGTGGAGGCCGGTGAGCCCTGGAGCTCTGTGTCCACGCTGGGCAGTGCTGGCCCCGCGGGACCGGTGCCCTACCCCAGCACCAGCCACAGGGTGAGTGGGATGAGCGGGGCCCGCAGGGCGAGCGGGCCTGGTGCGGGGTGCGGGGCGCCGGCTGCGGCCTTGAACTCGAAGCCGGGCAGGGGCTGGCCTGCTGACGAGTTCCCTACCGGGGTCCAGGGCCGGGTCGGGGCTGGGGCTGGGGCCGGGGCCGGGGCCAGGTTGGGTGCGGTTTCTGTGGGCTCCATGCGGCTGTGCGGAGACAGGAGCAGGGCCACCAGCAGCAGCAGCAGCGCGGGCACGGGCTGGATCGCCATGCCCGAGCGCTCAGGGCGAGTCCCCTTGTGAGTGCTGGCGGGAGTGGCTGCCGCTTGGCAAGTCTCCTGGGCGCAGTCCTCTCAGGGTCCTGTCCCGTGAGGTCTGGTCCGCTGGCGGCGGTTAACGGTCAGCTCCCGGGATCCCGCCGCGCGCCCGCACTCCCGCGCGCCCTGAGCCTGCTGAGTGCGCACCACCGCACGGTGTCCCTGGCGCCCGGGCCCCCTCCGCGCGCTGCCCCTGGCGCCCGGGCCCCTTCCACGCGATGCTCCCACCTCCCCCTCTGCGCGGTGCCCCCAGCGTCCCGACCCCTCCGCGCGGTGCTCCCACCTCCCCCTCCGCGCGGTGCTCCCACCTCCCCCTCCGCGCGGTGCCTCCGGCGCCCCGGCCCCCTCCGCGCGCGATGCTCCCACCTCCCACTCCGCGCGGTGCCTCCAGCGACCCGGCCCCCTCCGCGAGGTGCCTCCAGCGCCCAGGCGGCGCCCAGCCCTGGCTGCAAAGGTGCTGAGCAGGGGCTCCCAGCAGGCCGGTGGCACCGTACCACCCCTCTGCCAATCCGTGGGTTCAGCAGTTTCAGGGAACTTTGGGAACCTTTCCTCCTGAAGTGTGCACACAGAGCATTTGTGTTAAAGACCTTGAGATTATGGCATCCTTTTCTTAAATGTGCCTGTGATGTAGAGAAAACATTGTTTTGTTAGTGCCTCTCCAGAGTTTTACTTGTGTCCGTTTACTTCGTGGACTGCACTTTGAAAGGGTTAACTTAGGGGCGCCTGGGTGGCTCAGTGGGTTAAAGCCTCTGCCTTCGGCTCAGGTCATGATCAGGGTCCTGGGATGGAGCCCTGAGCCCCCCCATCAGGCTCTCTGCTCAGCAGGGAGCCTGCTCCCCCCCCTCCACCTGCCTCTCTGCCTACTTGTGATCTCTGTCAAATAACTAAATAAAATCTTTAAAAAAAAAAGAAAGGGTTAACTTATTTCTCGGTAAACTGGGACTTTCTGGCTTTTGGAAATTATGACGAGCGCAGCCGTCTGCAGAGCTGCAACATTTTGTCCCCAGGCAGAGCTCTTGTGAAAATTTCCAAGTACTATACACTTAATATATAGACATTTGAATTTTTAAATTTTACTTATTTATTTATTTTATCTTTTTTAGTAACTCTCCACCCAGTGTGGGGCTCAAACTCATGACCCCAGGGTCAAGAATCACTGCTGTACCAGCTGAGCCAGCCAGGTGCGCCCGGACACCCGAACGTTTTGAATGCCCCGTAGGAGCCTCCGTCTGTGCTGTTGGGCAGGGGAGAGCCGCTGGCGACACTGCGGAGAGGCTCAGAGGCTCGCGGCCGCTCTGTGCTTTGCCAGACGGAGTTTATCGGCTTCTGAGCAGAGGGAGCCTGTTTTCTGCTTATTCCTCTTCTGAAGGGTTGTTGGTGTGGCTTCCTTACTGGCACTGGGTGTCTACGTGCAGTCTACACAAGGGTTTGAAATAATTCTGCGTGTTTTTGAATTATAAAAGTATGCATGTCGTTGGAAATAAGTGTGCAAGGACTTCAAAATGGAAGGGTTCCGCACCCCCCCGCCCCCAGTCACTGCAGGTAGCCCCTTCCGTAGGACCACCTGGTCGGTAGCCCTGGGGAGTCCGTTCCCTTAGAACAAATGTGGTGCTGTATCCGAGGTCGGAAGATGGATTTGGGGTCGGGTAAACTAGCTTCTTCCATAAGTGTGTTTTTCAAACGTGTAACTGTGCTGTGTGAAAGAGCGTATAAGAAATAAAGAGCAAGGGCTCCTTCCCAGGGCCTGGCAGGACCTGCCCCGGGGACCCTGGAGCACCGGGCAGAGCCAGAAGGGAAGGAGCCCCCACCCTGATGGGCGTGTCAGAGGGACAGAGGAGCCACCTGAAGGGGCTCCTGGTGGCCAGAGCCGGACCCGTGCCAGCCACAGAGTGAAGTCGTGCTGGATCACAGCCCGCGCTGTACGTAACTACCCACGAGTCTGCACTGACATCGGTCAGCGGCTCACGCGCGCTGGTGCCGAAACGGTATTTCTCTCCTCCTCCGAAGGAGAACCCCCCAGTGTCTGCACAGCCGCTCTGTCCTCGGGGAGTGGAGTGTGCCTCCCCCTCCTTAGGTGTGGGCTGTGCCCCAGGGGACGGTGCAGGGAAGGGAAGGAGCCACGTGGGGTGGGGACACCCGGCAGACCCACCTCCGCCAGGGGACCACGGCCCACATGAGCAGTGACAGGTGCCCCCAGCGCCCGGTCCCCCTCCGCGTAGTGTGGATGGGAGGAGACGGACACTTCCCCTCTGCGGTCTTCCCCCTAACAGCCCCTGACCCCGGTCCACCCATGAGGAACCACCATGGGAATCCCAGCAAGGGGCGTCTCCTCAAATGCCTGACTGGGCCTCTCTGCCTAACACTAGGGGTCCTCGGAGGGACGGTCACAGCCAAGAGGAGACGGAAAGGGACGTGATCAATGTCACGTGGTGTCCTGGATGGGATCCTGGGACAGAATGGGACATTGGGGGGATTGAGGAAATCTGATCGCTTAGTTAACAATGATGTGTTAATACTGGTTTGTTAATTGTAACAAATGTAACGCAACACTGTGAGAGGCTTATAAAGGGGAAACCGGGTGTGAGTATGTGGGAAACCTCTGAGTATGTGGGAAACCTCTTTACTGTCATCTCACTTGTTCTTTAAATCTAAAATGGTTTTAAAAAAATAAAGTAATTTCTTAGATGTTCCTTTTGTGTTCTCATCCTCTGCCCTAAGTCCTGTTGACTTTTGAGTTAATTGCTCCCCGGTTTCCTTTGTGGATTTATCACTTTGGTTATTCTGAGCAGCGTATCCGTTGGTTTTGCCGGCCCAGACTCCCCTAAACAGGAAATGGTTCTATGGCCAGTGGGGCCCTGGGCATGGCCACGGCTTCGCTCGCGGAGGTCCCTCCTGGCCAGGGTCCGCACACGCTTTACATCTCTCAGGTGTGCGATCTTTTAGCTGCAGTCACCGGGCCTGCTGCCTCCTTGTCCCCCGGCTTCTCTCTTGCCCATCCCCTGTCCCGGGAGGCCGTGGATGGCCTTGGGCTTCTTCCTGAGGGGGCTGAGAGGAAGTCACCTTGGGCTGCTGCATTTAGCTTGGGTCTAACGGGATACATGCGTGGGGGTGTGGTCGCTTCTGGGAAGACTCCGGTGCTGCCCGGTGTTGTAACCTTGGATCCTGTAGTCATCCCATGCGGTGTGGGGAGGGGGGATAAAGGAGTAGGGCCAGATGGGAGGATGGGAGGGGCCATGGCCCACTGCACCCATTTACCCTGGGGGAGAGTTAGGCTCCAGAAAGAACACGGAAGATCCGGGCAGGGGCCGGCCCTACTGCCGTTGGGAGTCGGACGGGGTTGAGGGTGGGGGATGGACAGGAAAGGAGGTGTTCTCAAGGAGCTTTGAGATGAAGCTCCTGTCCAGCGGCTGGCGGTCAACTCCAGCAAAGTCGAGATGTTCTGCTTGGACAGACACAGTGTTGCAGGGGGCACCACGAGGGGCTTGGGGCAGAGGAAGTGTCCGGAGTGGCGAGTGGGGATTTTGAGAGCGGGGCCCCTGCCCTGCAGCGGTGGGCAGCCCGTGGGGTTAGAAGTGCCACCTCCTGGCCTGGTGAGCTCCCGCCAGCCAGTCTGCGGGTCCTGGCACAGCATGCTGCCCCGTACTTACCCCACAAGTCTCCTTGGGGGGACAGCTGGCTGCAAGGGGTCGTGGTTTTTATGACATTAACGCAAAGCTGGTGTCTTTCTTGAGGGGAAATAGTCCTGGATGAAGCCGGTGCCTTCCGAGTGTTGAGCTGGACCTGGGGCAGCGTGGGGACAGAGCGAGGTGACGTGGGTGCTGCGTTCACTTCTGAGGTGATTTTGTTGTGTTTTCGGGGCATCTTTGGTCCCTTGCTTTTTTGATATTTGACTTTGTCACTTGTGATTTTTTAGAGACCTGGCTTCATTTTGGCCTTTAAGTACGATAAAGGAGGTAGACGGCTGGGTTTCTCCATTTTCCGATGCCCCCTTGCAGCCTCGCTGGTTCTCAGATCACCATGAGCTGAAAGTTTTTTTTTTTTTTTAAGATTTTATTTATTTATTTGACAGAAAGAGACACAGTGAGAGGGAACACAGGTAGGGGGAGGGGGAGAGGGACAAGCAGACTCCCCGTGGAGCAGGGAGCCCGATGTGGGACGCGACCGCAGGACCCCTGGGATCATGACCTGAGCCGAAGGCAGACACGTAACGATGGAGCCCCCCGGGCGTCCCAGCTGAAAGTATCTTGAATGAGACCGCCCGTAAGAGCTGGGCGTAAGGAACCCTGGCGTCGTCCGAGCCGCGCCGATGAAGGCTTGCTAACGGCGTTGCTCCTGTGCTGGCTTACAGACCCGGCCTGGCGACAGCGTGCGCACGTGCGTCCTAGCGGTCTCTGAAACCGGGCTCTTCGAGCGAGCGAATGGTGCCGTGGGAAGGTGCGGGGCCTGAAGTCCTGGCTCGCCCGTCCGCCGCGTACCAAGAAGCCCACCGCGTCCGGGCTTTGGAACTTGGGTGAGTTTTCTCTCCACAGCGCACGCTGTCTAGGCGCTCCGCCGGAGATCAGCCGCTGTGGCGTTTCGTCTGGTTTCCTCGTGGTTTCCTCGCAGAAACAACCGCGGACGAAGATAACAATCCAGCCCGGAGGTTCTGTGAGAACAATGCTGCCTTGGTGTCACTTCATGCTTTAGGCTTCTTTGCTTCCTGAGTTGTTGACGAGGTTGTCCTGTTACCAGCAGGGTCTGCAGCTCTCCGTGCTGCTTGCTTCTCTCTTCCGCGGTGGTGTCGCCTCGTGCTTACTGCTCTTGTGTTACCACAGTGGCCTCACTGGATTCCTTGTTCGTTGGTTGGTTTTTTAATAGTTCCCTTTCTTTTTCTTTTTTTAAAACACAGTGATTTGTATTACAACCAATCAATTTAAATGGTATCTTTGAGCCTATTTTATTTTATTTTATTTTTAATTTTTTTTTTTTAAGATTTTATTCATTTATTTGACAGAGAGAGATCACAAATAGGCAGAGAGGCAGGCAGAGAGAGAGGAGGAAGCAGGCCCCCTGTCGAGCAGAGAGCCCGATGCGGGGCTCGATCCCAGGACCCTGAGATCATGACCTGAACCGAAGGCAGCGGCTTAACCCACGGAGCCCCCCAGACGCCCCAATAGTTCCCTTTCTTCATTCGGCTACGACGCCTGCTGATCTTCAAGCCCTTTCATGACGTTTAACCGAGCGCCCGTGTGCAATGTGGCTGGTGGCCGCGTTCGCGGTTGCAGCATAGCCGAGCGCAGTGGACGCAAGTGGAGCCTGTCGGGAGCTCATCATTCTGAATGTGTTCATGATCGATTCTCCAAAGCCATCCTAACCGTGTGGCCAGAGACAAGTGTGTGTAGACGTGCGTACCTTGATACCTGGATGGAGTTTCCCAGATGTGAGTCTCCGTGGTAAAGAACCAGGGACGCTACAGGCCTTCGGTGTGTTTGCTGTCACACTTTTCTCTTATTCTCCTAAAAGTGAGTGAGTTAGGAATTAGTCAAAATGACAAATTAATAAGAAATGAATTTTCCCAGCAATGTAAGAAAAGTTTAGCATGTTTTCCTTATACAAAGCCTGTTTAGTGCTGTCTGTAGTTTGTTAGGGTTCTTCTGACGGAAGGCACTCCCAGCCGGGGTGAGCGGGGGTGTGGGGACTCCCAGCCGGGGTGAGCGGCGGGGTGGGGGGTGAAGGTGTCCCTTGAGAGTGAGCGGTCGTGGCGGAGACGCAGTAGGTGCGCTACGGGATTGCTGGAATCCTGAAGTAATGAGATAGGAGTCGGATGTGACTTTCCTGTTTATTTCAAGTTTTAATAAAAATATGACATTTAGAAATCTAAAAATCTCTTTTAGGACCCATGAATGTCAGTCATTCAGTTTGTTTTAGATGGAAGTTCTCCTTTTGTCTAGGAAAAAGTCTTATCCAAGTTTAAACATGAGCCAGAAGGCTGAGGAAGATGTTGTTGAAGATGAAGGCAACAGAGTAAACTTTGGTGCTAATCTGTCGTCCTCGCAGCAGAGGAGGGCTGGGCGCCAGGGTCCCCAGGACAGCAGAAGCAGAAGTTGCATGAAGCACAGGTGTGCGGTTTCATTAACGACTGCAAGGAGGATCCAAGTGTTGTGACCAGCCAGTGTGAGGACAGGACGAGAGAAAACATAGGCGTGGGATTTGGAGTAGAATAGGTAGAACACGGGGCTCCGGGGGGTTCAGTGGGTTAAGCCTCTGCCCTCAGCTCAGGTCATGATCTCAGGGTCCTGGGATCAAGCCCCGCATCGGGCTCTCTGCTCAGCGGGGAGCCTGCTTCCTCCTGCCTCTCTGCCTGCTTGTGATCTCTGTCTGTCAAATAAATAAAATCTTAAAAAAAGAAAGAATAGGTAAAATGATGTGTTTGCAGGATGCTCAGGAGACCCTCTGTAGCGGTGCTGACTCATAAAAAACCGAAGTCCTAAAAATTCACCAATAAACACGTAACATGCAAACATCCTTAGAAACGGAGTCTTCACAGCAGATACCCTAGAGGAGGCCCCGCATTCGCAGCAGCTACAAAAAGATCCGACCTCAGGCATGAATGTGGTAGGAAAGGTTCAAAACTGAGTGAAGACCACTGTAAAACTCTTGAGACAGGCAGAAGTAGCCTGGAGCCCGGGCAGGGGCGTGCCTGTTCGTGGGTAGGGGTCGCAGCGGTGGTGATGCCATTAGTGCTCTCGGGCCGGACGTGTGGAATCTAACAGGGACGCAGAAAAACAAGCATTCGTGGAGACCTAGAAACTCAGAAGAGAAGGGGCGAGGAAAGGCGCACGGCCCACCAGACACTGAAGCGCCCAGACAGCCCGTCCGGGTAGAGTCCGTGCGTGTGATGTGACGGTGCCGTCGGCTCGGGAAGAAGCCCAGATCCGGATGGGCGTGTCGTCTGTGGCTACGGCGGCATCTCAGACTGCCGGGTCGTGAGGGACGCCCGACAACGTGATCTGGGGACAGCCGGGCACCGTCGTGTGAAAGACGGCGTTGGCCGTCCGCCTCGCGCCACGTGCAGCGCGAGCTCCGGGAGCAGGAGGGAGCTCGTGTGGACAGAAACGCGGCCGAACCGACGTGTGTGTGAGGCCAGGCTTGTCAAAGAGGAACTGGAAGCTCAGGTCCGACGAGAGAAGCGATGGCCGAGGCGGGCTCCGTTAGGAAGATGCGGCAACAGTGGAAACCTGCCCGAGCCGAACAGAGCAAGGAGCACGGAGAGTCAGAGACCGAAGGACCAACCGTGAGAAAAAGCTTTGCAACGTACCATGAATATTTAAAAATCGCGGAGGAGACCAGACTCCTGTGGGAAAACAGATGAAGGCACGGATGTGTGTCCCCGTGCATGCCCACACACGTGACGACGGCCCTTCAGCGTCGCTGGGGTGCCGGCCTCGCCCGTCACGCGGGCGGAAGTGAGCTGTCAGCCGTGGCCGCGCGTCCTTGGCCGTGGCGGGGTAGACGGCCCAGTTCCGCGGAGCGGGGGAGTCTCTGGGGGTTCGTTTCCGGGCTTGCTCGCGGCAGGGTCCTTCGACCTGGGCTCGGGGCAGTGCAGCTCTGCCTCTAGGTTGCGGGGACTAAGCTCGCCGAGTCCGTGGGTTTTTGGGAACCTGCCAGACACCCTCTTAGCTCCGTCTCTGGCTCCTGTGGCTGCTCTGGGCTGTTCCCCATGCCTCATCTCTACACGGGGGTTGTTGAGTTTGGGGTGTCTGCTCTGTTGCCGTTTTTCCTGCAGTGTCTCTGCTCACGGAGTTCCCGTTGGCCTGGAAGGGGTCTGAGGCAGAGGGGAGCCCGGGGAGGAGGCAAGGCCCCGTCTGCGGGCTGTGCGGCCGTGGCCCCATCTGCGGGCTGTGCGGCCGTGGCCCTACTGCACCAGCGCGGCTGGGCCACTCGGCAGCCCATCCTCGGTGGCGAGACGAGCTCTGTGCACGTGGCGCTGAGAATGTTGGTGTTGCGAGGCTGGAGTCTGTCTTGGGGATTCGAAGTGAAGAAGTTTGATGGAGAAGAGGAAGGACATGGAGAGGAGGACTTGGAGACCCGCAGAGCTTCCCGAAGGGCAGAACGTCTACTCTGGGGTGTGCTGGAACCTTCCGTTCCTGAACCACAGGCCTGGCCCTCCCACTGCCACCTTACAACAAGCGCCCTCTGTTGACAGGAGACCGTGTTCTCTGCCCCTGGGTTTTTGTTAAAGGCTGAATTGTTGTTTGATTGAAGACCTAATTGTGTAGCTCCCAGTGTGGACCTAAGACCACACGGTCTTTCCTCTGCTTGGTGCCTTCTGCACGGAGAACATGGCGTGGCAGGGGGATGACGCTCACCGAGTACCCGTTCTGCTTCTGGTCCTCGTGTGCCCAGTGGGGCAGGAGTGGGTGTGTGCGGCCCACCTGCTGTCCCCCTCACGCCTCTCCTGGGCCTGTTCTCTTCACAAACCGCAGGCTTCGTCACAGAATGTGCCGACGGTGGAGACGAGGGAAGGCGTCGAGAGCCGTGGTCTCCCCACGGGATAAGCTCCGTCCCCAGGCTGGGAGGTGTCTTCGTGCGTGTTCGCGCGTGCACGTGTGCGTGCGGGTGTCACCAGGCACGGGGGTCGCTCTGTTCAGTGGTTGGCCTCCCGTAGCCGCAGGGAGCGAGCTCTGCAGACCTACTTGCGGAACAGCCGAGGAGCCGCGGCCACACACGCCGCTGCTGCCCAGGACGCACGGCTGTCGCTGTGGTGCTGGTGGCCGGGCGGTCCCTGGGGCTCGGAGTGCACGTGTGAGCCGCTAATCTGCCCCGCTGCCCCCGAGAGCGCGGGCGTACCCGCTGCAGCGCCCCACATGGGAGCGCCTTCCCGCTCTGGGAGCTGTTTCAGGGGCTGTGTGGTGTCCCCCTGCCGTCCCCTCCAGACGCCGAGTTCTCGCGGTGCCTGTCCTCCCCTCCGTGCCATGGGTGTCCTCCCGGTGCGGCCCTGGCCATCCGGTGGAGGGTGAGTGGGTGACCACGGTGTTTCCAGCCTCGTCGTGTGCCTTCTGGGGTCCAGGTTTGCTCACGTTTTTGCTGCACGCGATAGAGACGCCAACACAAACTAGTTTTAAGTAAAAACAGGGTTTTTACTCCTGAAACTTTCCTTTGGATTTCCCCAATCATTGCAGGAATGAGCTCGTCACTATTGGGTTTTCGGCTCTCCCGTGAGAAGTTGGTCTCTCTGTTTCCTTCTGGCTTTAGTAGGGTATCCGGGGAGAGCGGGGCAGAGCTGGGCGCTGCCGCCCCGTCCTGTCTCGGCGGGAAGCCGGATGTGAGCGTACACTTTACCCCCCAGCCCTTGCTCCAGAAAGCTCACACTTCTTTTATTTTTCTTTCTTTTTTTTTTTTTTTTTTTTTTTTATTTATTTCTTTGACAGACAGAGATCACAGTAGGCAGAGGCAGGCAGAGAGAGAGGAGGAAGCAGGCTCCCCGCTGAGCAGAGAGCCCGATGTGGGGCTCGATCCCAGGACCCTGAGATCATGACCTGAGCCGAAGGCAGAGGCTTTAACCCACTGAGCCCCCCAGGCGCCCCCTCACTTCTTTTATTTTTAACTTAAGCTTTCTGCGAGCTGAAGAGGAGCTCAAATTAGTTTGCTTTGTATTTATTTTTACTTGACCTTTTCACTTCTAAATTTTGAGAAGAAAATGTGAGATTCTCTTCCCCGCACAATTTTCTCCGGAAGGTGGTGAAGTTAGCCCCAGGGTGGCACGTCTCGCGTTTTCCATTCATGAAGCGAACTTTCAAATGCTCATCAGTTTAGTCTATGAAATAATTTTAAATCCCAGCTCATCTGGAGCACGGTACGCGCGTATCCCAAGGAGCGGTTGTGCTCCCAGCCAGGCTGGCAGGCTTTCGAGACGCCGCGGCGTGGGGCGGGCTACGTGCGGGGGTCGCTTTGTCCGAGAACCAGGTGAGGCGACACAGCAGAGAATTTGTTCACGCTTTGGTGTTTATTCATTTTGTTTTCTTTAGGAACTGACCTGAGCACTTGTCACTGGCGGGAACCCACTGGAATTCCAGGAGATCAAACCGCCCCCGGGAGCCCCTCAAGGAGAATCCTAGTGTATTTAAGCACGTGCCCACCCCTTCGGAGGTTCTCATGGTGCAGGAGTGGCTAGCGTTGCTGTGCCTTTAGTACTGCGAGTTGGTGTCAGGGCTCCCGTTATTCTGAGCAAGGAAAGCCTACAACGTAGTGACGGAGGACACACCAGGAAAGGCACGGGGGAGAGAAGGCGGGCGGGCGGCACACTCCGGTCCCCGGACACGTGCTTGTTTATTGTTAATATTTTAATTACTTTAAAGGGTAATAAGTAAACATATTAAATCAAATCTCACATACAACGTTTCACAACAGATTCTTCTCAGGCTGCATGAACGCGGGATTGCGTCTACCTTCATTCTCCTGGCCGGTGCTTGGGTGTGCGGCGGAGGCCCCTATTCCCACATCCGGCACCTGGACGCCCTCTGCTTCCCATGTGTGTCCCCGGCCCACAGCCCAGAGGGGACGCTCGGGGGTCCCGCGTGTCTCGGCCACAGCCCTTGCTCCCCGCTCTTCTTGCCCAGCCTCGGCAGCTGTGGTGGCGCTTGGCGGTGTAGCCACCCGAGGAGCAGCGCACGGAGCACGGTCTGTCCCCCGCGAGCTGTCCCAGAGCACGCTCCCTCGGAGCTTCTGCCCAGGAGTAGCCGTGGGGCGCAGCCGGCCCGCAGACGTCTGGGTGACAGGTGTGTCACCGGAGCTCCTGGCCCGCAGCTCTGGGCCGTAGGTCTGCCTGCCTGCCTGTTCGTTGGTTTTAACTTTTTCGTATAAATAGAGAATTCATCTTTGTGTCTGTTTCCCTTGGTTCAGGGCTGTATGTGAGAGGCTGGGCTGGTGGGGGGTTTCGTGCCGTCTGAGCTAGTCCTCTGCGCACCGCGGCGTCCGTTCCCTGTCCTTCCCATGGCAACTCTCTATCCGTTACGAGCACTGCCGCCCGACCGTTCCGACGCGCTGTCTGTACAGGAGGGCCCGTCTCCCTGGGCCGGGGCCTCCACGGGCATACTTGGACGTCCACGGCCGTTCTGTTTTCTCCACACTCCCCTGGGGCATCGGCTGCCCTCGCAGCCCTTACTGCTCCTGGCGCTGCTGCGAGGGTCTCCCTGCGGCTGTAGATTCCGTCCCGGACACTCATGAGGCCAAGCACTTCTGTCCTGTGTTTAGTGATCGTGGGGCCTCCTTCCTTCTCTCCCTCCCTTCTTTTCTTAAAGATCTTATTTATTTGAGAGAGAGAGAGAGAATGAGCAGGAGAGGCGGAGGGAGAGGGAGTCTTAAGTGGACTCCCCGCTGAGCACTGAGCGGACACGGGGCTGGGCCCATGACCCTGAGATCGTGACCTGAGCTGGAATCCAGAGTCAGACGCCGGACCAGGTGCCCCTGGGCTCTCTGTTGGCTGCCGGCGAAAGGGCACAGCTCACATCTCTGCCCCCAGGGAAGAAAGTGGGGCTGGGGTCGGGGTCCCTGCCGCAGCTTCTGTCACGCCTACATCTCTTCTTAAAAACAAGCAAACCCTGTTTCCCTCGTAAGTTAAAGAAATTGGCTCATCCTTTCTGAGTTCTGTCTCCGCTGTCTTTCCTGGAGTTGCCCGTTGTATTTAGTTCGAAGAAAGGCATGAATACTTGATAGCCTTGCTATTCGTGTGGCCAGTTCCCTGGAGATACACGGAAGCTTCTGGCAGGGCCTCGCCTTCTCTGTGCTTCTGGGACTCCGTCTAGGGCCTCCTCCCACTCCCTGGGCTGCCTGGGCACGGGCCAAGCCCAGCTCGCAAGCCCTGATCACAAGCTTATCTCCACGCACAGCTGCTCCGGGAGGCTCTCCTGTTCTCAGTGCCGTGGGGTGGAAATAAGAGGTGAGGGGACCCGGGTCCCCAGATATCTCGTGCTTGCTCTGCCTGGTGTGAGGGGGGTCGGGTAGCCAGCGGTCCTCTGCGGCCCTCGCTGTCCGCTCTGGTTTGGGGACCAGGCTTGTGTTAAAGCGGGCGGGCGGGCCGTTTGCTGCTGGGATGCTGCCCGCTTTTGAGAGCCAAGGGCCTGCGGTTACGAATTACCACAGAGGCACGGTGGTCTGGATGTCCTGGGCGCATGGGGTCGTGGTCCCAGAATTGCTGTCCAGAGGCCCACAGGGTCACCAGGAGGTGGAAAGGGGTCCACCGGGCATTGTAAGGGGTCCTGTGTGTCCCCTGGGTAGCCACGCCCAGAGGGGATGCTGGGGGTCCTGTGTGTGTTCTGAACCGCAGCCAGATGGAGCCGTCGGGGCCGTGGGGAGATCTGGTGTTGGAGGCAGAATTTCTAAGTGTTTCTAAGTATTCCTCACGTCGTCTTTTAACGTTTCGTTTTATTCGTTCATGGAAAAGGGAATCTGTTCGTCTTGCTTGAATCCCTTTCCTTAGGGCTATTTGGGGGAATAAGATATGATAAAACTTAAAAATATTTTGTAAAATGTGATTACTGATTTTGTTTTCAACTCTTTTTTTTAAAGGGTCTTGGAAGGGCCTCTAGAGCTTGGTCTGCTCCGGCTGGTGTCCTTGATTCTGCCGAGGAAGGTGCAGGTCTCGCCTCCGCGGCTCCTGCCCGCCTGGCACGCTGACTCCCCGAGAAGCTGCCCCCATTCGTCACCGTGTGAATGAGCTCCTTGCGCCCGACGTGGTTGTGGCCCCGCCAGGCCTTCCCAGCCAAGGGCAAGGGCAGTTTAGCTTACCCCTTTATGAATCTGTCACAGACTTCCGGTTGGCAGTCCCCGCGGGCCGCTCCTTCTGTAAGCAGCCCGCTGTTACGATTAGTCACGCACACACATCACGGAGGAGAAGGGGACTGTTTAGTTAGCCACAAGTACTTCTAAACAGCTGTCACCAGGCTGGAGTCCTTCCATAAATCGAGGAGCACCGCGTGATCCAACACGGGTGCAGTGCCACGTTTCTGTCCAGCGAGTGTCCGTAGCAGACGCAGCCCGCGCACCGGTCAGGTCCCCGCCTGTGGCATGAGCGCTCGCTTGTGCGGGGCTCGGGCCTGAGGATGCGGCCAGGCAGTGCTGGCTCCTCCGTACACGGTCCACCCTTCGGTGGGGGCATGCGGGCCCGCACGGGTCACAGCAGACGGAAGCAGAGCTTGTCAGGGACGTCAGGAGGACGCGGGGGCACCGCCCTGCCGGTGGCAGGCGTGGGAGATCTGCCCTGCCGGCCTTTTCCATGGGGCCGTGGCAGCCCTGGGGCACGTGTCAGGGCGGTGCTGGGTTCAGTCCCCGAGGCGTGTGGCTGCCTGTGGGCAGAGGGGCTCCTCCCTCACTGGGAGAGCTCTGTGTCTGCAGGGTCTTCACGGAGGACGTGGGGCTGAAGTGGAACAGCGTTTTAAAGCTTCGATGGCCCTGAAACAAGGGTGCAACCGTTCACTGTCGCTGAATGGGGACCGGGCGAGTGTGTGGGCGGCTCAGCCTGTCGTTCCGGTCGTTGGCCGTGCCGCGTGCGGGGGCACGGCTGCTAACCCCGGGTGCCGGGTGGGAAAGCGTGAGGCGCCCGGGGCTGGGGAACTGGGTTCTCGAGCAGACGGCCTCCCCGCTGTGCCCCTCCCTCCGGGCTCGTAGGGCCCACTCTTGTGTGCGGAGGCCGGGGCTCGCCGGGGAGTGGGGCCTGGAGCTCCCCCTCGGGACGGTGGCTCGTGGACACGCTTGCTGAGGGCAGGGAGGGTAGTCCAAGCTCCAGTCCTCTGCTGATGGACGGTATTGTGGACTTAGTTCTGTTCCCTCTTCCCAGAAATGCAAAAATACGTGGTTTTGCACAGTTGATCACACCTGTTCGTGGTCAGGAGGAGGTGACCCACTTTAGTCCTGCTCTCTGGCTGTGGGCCACAGATGAGTGGTGCTTGGGGCCCTGTGGTCATGTAGGGAGCTCTGGGGCACGCTGTGTCCTCATTGGACACTCAGGTGCCAGGGTCGTGGATGGCTTCCGTGCCAGGCTTCCGTGATGGCTCTGGGTGCTCCCCCCGGCAGAGCGAGCCCCGGGGCCCACGCAGAGTTCACAGGGGTTGGACGTTCCCATGTGACTGTGACTTCTAGGGGCACACGTCTTGACTTCAGCGAGAGTCTGCCCCTTTTTCTGCATCCTCGGGCTTTGAACTTCACACATTCACCGTGTGAGTGTAAGAGCGAGATTCGGTTTTTACTTGTCTCAGTTCTCGCAGAGCCGCAGGCCCTTTCTGCTCGCGTCTCTAACGTGTGCGCGGTGGGGCTTTGCTCTCACACCCCGCCGTGCAGTCCGCTGTGCGTCACGTGGTGCACAGCATCAAGTCCAAGGGCCCTGGCCTTGCTCAGAGGGTCCAGCGTCTTGCCCGAGATCTGGGGCAAGGACGACCACCACATGAAATGGTAGGGACAAGGACTTGTGCTTTAGGGGCCTCATTTGATTTTCTGTAGAACCAAAAGCTGATGAGCCACGTGTTTGCTCATCAGTGACTGCCCGGATGGCGTCTCTGTGCCGGGAACCGTGTGCCGCGTTTTTACCCTGGAGGCAGAGCCCTTTGCCTGAGGGTGGGCCCTGCGGGAAAGACAAGTGCTTCCCGGGACGTGGGGTCAGATGGCCGCGGCGGGCTATGTGGCCCCGTGGCCCCGTGGCCCGGGGCTAGTTCCATCTAATGACAGAACCAGACTGGGAAGCAGCCTTGGCCGAGGCGGGGGCTCCAGGCGGACCTGAGCCTGCGCCCCCTGGAAGCATCTTGGAAGAACACTTCCTGCGTTTGTGAGTGTCTTTTAGGGCAGTTTGTATGGTATTTGAAAATGAACTGCTCCCGGGAGCTGCATGTACTTTGCAGAGGTGCAGACAGGACGAAGGGCTCTGTGAGCCCCACTGCCCCCCGCCGCAGGCATTGGTGACGTTGTGCAGGTGAGTGCGTCTGTTTTCCTGTGCAAATACCTTCTTTATCCCCAAAGCTCAGCCGAGCGATGGCCGTCGCCGTTCAGTCACTGGAACGGGGCGTGGCCCGGGTGGATGTAGACGGCCAGCGGGCGCGTGGACAGATGGTTTCTGCTTTCCCTTTCGCTGTGTGAGTAGAGACTGTCCAGCACGTGTGTGCGCGTGCGGTGAGGACGCCGTGTGTGGTCGCCACACTGCTGGGTTTCTTGGCTTTCTTCCTCTGGGGACGGAGGGAGGGGCTGCGGCTCTGCCGGAGCGCCGGTCCGTCCCACACTCGTCTCCGCGGCGGCCTGTGCCCGCTGCCCTGCCCGCTCCCACGGGGGTGGCCTTCCGGCAGCGGGCTCACCCTCGTCACGCCGTGCTGGGCGCTAGGCCAGCCGAAGGTGCTCCGTGTGGGGAGCCCGTGGCGCCTGTGAACACCGGCTTCTGCCGTGCGTGTGGGCTTCCCGCTGCGCGCATCGATGGGATCTCTCTGTTGTGTACAAGGACTTCCGGTATATAGGACTTCTGACGGGCATGGGAGTTCTGTTCTGTGTGGGCTTCCCTCACCCTGTACTGCCTGTCTTCGTCGCACCCCGGACATGCCGTACAGTGGTCTCTCCCTCTTCATAGGACTGATGCGCTTTACCTATTTTCTTCCAGGGTAAAAAAAACTCTGACTTTAGGGGCACCTGGGTGGCTTGCTTAGTCGGTTGAGTGTCTGACTCCTGATTCCGGCCCTGATTCCGGCCCAGGTTGTGACCTGAGGGTTGTGGGATCGAGACCTGTGTCGGGCTCCGTGCTGTGTGTGGAGCCTGCTTGAGGTTCTTTCTCTCTTTGTCCCCCCCCTTTCTCTCTCAAAAACATCCTGATTTCATGTAACTGATTCAGTGCCCATAACTGCCTCTTACTACACGAGGGCCTGTTGTTCGGTCCTGTGGACGCCGGGCTGGTGCGCTGCCCTCCGTTGAGCTGTTTCAAAACATCTTGAGGTGATACCGGCATGTGGCGTTAGAGATATTCCCACCCGCCAGTGCGAGTCCGTTCAGTTAAAGTTGCTTCTTTCCGTCCCCTCTTCCCAGGGGTGACCAGTCCCCGGTGTGTGTCTGTCCGCTCTCCCACTTGTGTCTGTTAGCTCATGCGGGCCGCGCGCCGGGTCTCACAGGTCTTGGTGTTCGCGAGTTACGGTTTTGGATTTGTTGTCCTTCTGGTCTCCGTGCGGGCTTTCTGTGTCTCTTCTGCAGCGTTAGTCTGCACGCGGTAACGGGGGGAGACGACATCTGTAGGATTGCGACCGTGTGAATTTCACCGCAGAGCCGAGCACTCTGACGGGAGAAGCAGAAAGTGTAGTCTCTGCCCCGGGACTCTTGCCCAGGAAAAGAGCGTGTTTGACCGGAACCCCTGGTTCTTCTCACATTTCTGAGCTGCGTCAGGAGCCGTGGTCTCTCGTGTCACGTCCATTTGCTTCTGGATTCAGTTTTGGTTTTGCTGGAGCGTCCGTAATCCGTTTCTTTACGGACCGCATGGCTGAGAGCGTGTTGGGTTCTTGTGTGCAGATACCGTGTTCCCACACTTGACGGATCCTTTGGCGAGGTCCAGAATTCCGGGTTCTGAAAATCTTCCCTTCAGACTCAGAGAACATTTCCTGTCCTTTTCCACAGTCTGGTGTTGCCGAGGAGAAGTCAGTCATCAGCTTGATTCTGGTTCTCCACAGGCCTGTGTCTTCCGCTCTCCCCTGCGCCTCTGGCGCTGATGCTTTGATGGGGGACCGCCCTGTGCTCTGATCTGCTTCTCTTCCGGGACCAACTGGCCACGTTTGGATCCCCCCTTTGGAAAGCCCCAGACCGTCTTTGGAGGGGAATTCTCCAGCTCAGCCTAGACGTGAGAGGACTGCCCCGAGGCTCTCTCTCTTCGGAGCGCCGTCTTCGGCTGTCTTGCACTGTGGTTCCCGCGGCTCCTTCGGGTCCACCGATTCCGTCTTCATGCCTTGACCACGTACGGAGTTCCCTTGTCTGTTGCTGAGCTGCTTCATCACGTTTCATTCCTCTTATGGTTCATTGCCAAGAAGTACCTTTTTTGCCATTTTGATCGGGTTTTGGGACGAGAAGAAAGAAGATACGTACTTTCTCACCATTTTTAATAAAAAGCCTTTTAATCTTTTTTTTTAAGTTTTTTTTTTTTTTTTTAAGAGAGTGAGTGGGGAGACTCCACACTCAGTACGGAGCCCAACATGGGGCTCCATCTCACAACCCCAAGACGGTGACCTGAGCTGAAATCCAGTCGGATGCTCAACTGACTGAGTCACTCAGGCGCCGCCCCCCCCACCTTTTTAGATCACTCTTAATGGCAAGATTCCACACCTTGAATATCTGTAACAGTGGTGGTTTTTTTTTCTAGTGGAAAAATTGCTCAACATTATCAAAGAATTGGTTCGAGATGAAGTGAGCCAGCTCCGGGAAATCTGTCAGCTGCTTGTGTAAATTCTTTATGAGAGACGTTGTACTTTCCACCTGTCATTTTATAGTATGTAAGGGCTGTCTGTCCACGTCAGCATAGCGGGGTAACCGTCCTGCTTACCTTGTAGTGTGTGGCAAGTCAGAGCTCACACTCTGAGACCGAAGGTTGCCAGTGAATGGAGTGTCACTGCCTTATTGAAATTGGGGGGGGGGTTCCATACGTCTGTTTTGAAACGAGGTTGGAGGTGATTCATGACACTGAGAAGTTTAGTTATTTAAAAAATATGCTTAAAAACCTGATGAAATTTTCATCACTGTGGACACAAATAACCCATATTACACCGAAGTGAACTGGTAAAGCAAAATTTCCATCAAAATTTACATCATAGAAGCGGGAACGGTCGTCGTTGAAGCCACGGTCACTTAGGGTGGTGAGGGATGGTGGCCGCCGTCTGGACTGCGGGCGTGTGGCCCTCTGCCGCTGTGCGTGGGAGCCGCACGGCTCGGAACTGAGCTGGAGGCCTGTAAGCTCTGGTGACGCTTCTGGTTTAGGTTACGAATCCCACTGTTACTGCCCCAACACCTCACTCTGTAGTCACCGTTGACGAGCCACCGCCGTGTGGGACAAGAAGGGCCGTGAAGTGTTGCCGGTTCGGTGCCACAGAGAGCACTGGTTTTCGGTCCGTTCGGGGTCCTCTGAGAGGTCCTTCTGAGCGCCCGATTAAAGCTGTGGATGTTGTCGTTAAAAAGATGCATGTGGGCTTAGAAACACACCATTTTGTACACAATTTTGCCTTTTTCACGGATGTGAAGCCTCGAGGGATACGTGCTCCAAACCCGTGTGGGAAGTGGCTGTTTCTCTGCCCGGGGCCGTCACCCGGGCTGTGGCCTGTGCACGGGGAACGAGCAAAGGCTGTGCGGGCTGGGGTGCACCTCCCCGCCTCCCGCCAAGCCCTCTGTCTCTGCTCATGGTGCCTTAAGGGGGACACGCGTGAATCTTCGAGGACGCCCCCCCGCCGAGCTGTCGCCAGCTCTGCTGCCCTCGCTCCTCCCGAGGGAAGGAACATGTAGTGATGTCTGTGTACTTGGGCTATTTTCATGATTGCAAAAAAAAAAAGTGTCTTCATTTTATCAGCTTCTTTTTTTTCCCTCTGTTTTCAGTTTTTCACAGTTGGATCATATTTTTTGAGAAAAATGTCAGGTTCATTGTACTAAGGGAAATGTAGGAAAATACCAATTTGGATTATTAAAGACTCTAAATTAAAGCTCTTAAAAAGAAAAAGTAAAAGCTTTTTATTTAAATTTCAGAAAGTTAACACAAAAGCACTCCTGAATAGAATGTCCCGTCCCACAGGCCACTCGCTTTTATGTCATCCTTTCTTGTCGCTTATTTTCTCTCGAAGACCACTTCCCTTCCGAACCGTACCCGTTAGGGATTCTCCAGACCGGGGTCAGCTGGCAGCCGACGTCCCGGCTGTGATTTGCGGGGAGACGTCTTCATGTGTCTCGCTGTGAGAGGATGTCGTGTGGGTCTGTGGCTCCTGGCTCGGCTTTTCTCTCTGTCCAGCCGAGAGCTGCCCCCGCCCCGGCTGTCTGGGGCGCAGCCCCACCTGCCACCCCTGACGTGTCTGGGCTGCGAGTTGCCTGGTTTCCTGTACGTGGGGTTGGCCGGGCATTTTGGCTCTGCCCGGTCTCTGTCCCTCTTCTCCGCGGCTGCAGTCTGGTCACCTCCTCAGCTTTCTGTCCCGCCTCACTCACCTTCTCCTTGCATCGGATAGGATGTTAAAACCCACCATCGAGCCTTTAATTTTAGTAATTTTAGTCTTTCATGTTTCTTATTGATAGGAAGCTTTTTCTTTCCTGAGTCTGACTGGTTCTTCTTCATTTTCCCGTTTCCCGTCCGTTTTTGTGTTTAGAGAGAGCGCATGGGAGTGGGAGGGGCCGAGAGAGGGAGAGAGAACCTCAGGCAGGCTCCCCGCTGAGCACGGAGCCCGGTGACACGGGGCTCGATCCCTGACCCTGAGGTCACGACCTGAGCGGAAATCGGGAGTCGGATGCCGAACCGACGGAGCCCCCCGGGCGCCAGTTCCGGTTCTCTGTTCGTTACTCACCGGTTATCGAGCACGTGGGGTGCTTGGCAGCTCCAGCGCATCCGCAGGTCTGTTTCTTTTGTCTCTTGGTGATGCTGTTTGTCCTTCAGGCCTTGCTTCCTTGTGGAATTCTCATGTTTACTCTCAGCAGCTCGTTTTCCTTGGAAGACAAGTTGTATGAATTCTTCAAGGGCTCAGATGATGGTGCATTTTTCCAGAGACGGTTTTCCTTTGTTTCTGCCACGTGTCTGTGTACCGCTAGTTCAGGGAAAGCTTTTCCTCGGGTCCCTTTGGATACGTCTTGGGGCATCTGGGTGGTGTGATTTGGGGCTTGGGAGATTATGGCACACCTTGCCAGGGACCCTCTGTTCCTTGCTTTTGTTCACCAAAGAGAGGAGGAGTTGGCATCCTCTGGTTAAAAACTTAAATTTAGTATTACATAAGAGAGTGAGACCTATTTGAAAGATTTCTGTAAAATAGTAAAAGGTGGTTTTTAGACAGTTCATCTCCTTGCAGTGGATAATGTTACACTAAATTTTAGTGTTTGATAAATAACCTGAATCATCTTAAAATTATAATGTCACTGAAATACAGACGTCGTATTTGTTTGGCTTTGAATTAAGAACTCGTGACACTGGTCGTTGGACACGAGTGTGATGAGAGCAGTTGGGGATGCTGCCGTCTATGGAAGCCGCGGGCGCGCGATGGCCGAGGAGGCCCGTGGCCACAGGTCCCTCAGGAAGCTTAGGGTTTTCTGACTGTTCTAGACCTTGAAGTCTGTTGGGGGTCTTGGAGCTGCCAGCCGCCCGGGCTGCGGTGCCCCCCGTGCTCGGCCGGACGGGTCTACGTCCCCGTCATAGAAGGGCTCTCAGCATCATCTTTCTGTCCACTCTCTTTTTCTTACTTGGCTTTGCCTTTGTGGAGAGGTTGCCGCGTCTTGCTCTGTTCTTGGTGTAATCCAGCCCGAGTTTCTTACGGGAGAAGGTGGTCGACCAGCGCCTAGTGTCCCCCGCGTGTGCGTGTGCACTACAGACACGGGGGCGGGCCTCGGGCCCGTGGCTCTCATGCTCCACGGGGGGCTGGGGCCTGAAGTGCTTTCCTGAGGGTCGTGTTTGTTTGCTCGCAGTGATTGGGCAAAATCAGTCCTCATTTTTATGAAAAATCACTCCCTAAAACAAGGGGGAAAGTCATAATAAAAGCAATGTGGTTGATCATCTCTGTTAGTGTAGGGGTCTCTGCCACGACCCTGTTAATCATGGGAGACCAAGGCCTCAAGTCCCGCCCGTAAGAGGTGTTGACTCCTAATAATATACTGTATGTAACTAAATAGAATTAAAAAAAAAAAAAAAAAACAAAGCGGTGTGGACTCCGGGAGGCAGCCCTCTGCTTCCCGCTGCCCGAGTACACAGGCCAGCCTGCAGTGGGTGGCGTGGACCAGGACAGGAGGTCCCTGTGTGCGGCACTGCTGCCACGCCTGCGTGCCCCCCGTAGCCCCCTCTCCCGGCCTGTCGGCCTTTCTGGGTTGTTTTGACGTATGTGGCCAAAGGGTGGACAGTTGTCCTGAAGGGAGCAGGCGCCGAGGGCAGGGAGGGCTCAGAGCCCCTCCCATGTCCTTCCTACTGTCCTTCCCTACCTGACATCCCGGTGGCTGAGGCCGTCCCCTCCGTGCCGTGACCTGAGACGCTGGTCTTCCGGGCTGGAATGATGTGGGTGCCACCCGCTACGCCCAGGGTCACTTGCCTGCTTGACCTCAGTGCTCCCTCCCTCCTTCGTCTGTCCCTCCGTCCCCACCCGCATGTGCCTTGTGTCTGTGGAGAGCAGAGCTCATGCCTAGTGCCGGGAGCACGGGTCCCTCTGGGAAGAATCACACAACAGCAGAGTGTGGCTGGAGGGGAGAACTCCCTGGCCTGTTTAATGAGTTGTTTTAACGTTGGCAGCAAGCTTTAATGTCCCATAGAACATCAGATTATTCAGAGTTGAAAAAAATCATGCTTTCCCTCAGGTCACACAAATATTTTCAGTAATGTTTACTAATTCATTTCAGAAAATAAGAGGAGGGGTTTTAAAATATAAAGCGAAGTAGTCTTTTTTTTGGAGGAGTAGTTGACATGCCAAAACGGCACATATTTTAACTTGGGCAGCTTGGTCAGTTTTGTGATGCCCGTGAGGTGGTTGGCACAGTGAAGGTGGTGAACGTGCCGTCGCCATTGAAGGTCCCCTGCCCCCCATCCTCTCCCCGCCCCAGCCACCGCCCCTCTCCTTGTTGTCACGATAGATCCCTTTGCATCTTCTAGAGTTTTATGTGAATAGGGTCAGACAGTGGGTACTTTTGTTTGGCTTCGTTCACTCCCCATTACTGCTTCGAGATTCAGCTGTGCCGTATGTCATGGTTCATTCTACAGCAGTCCTTCTAACGAGGCGAGATACGTTCTTACTTGCTAAGAAAACGGAATATGCTGAATTCAGTAAGTAGAAGGGATGACAAAGTCCATCTTGGTGGTTCTGTTAAGACCAGAACGTCGGGGAAGTGGAGGGAAGAACACACGGGCTTTGTGGTCTACGTGGTGGTCACAGAGTTGAGTCAAGGCCTCCGGACTGAGCGATCCCACGCTCCACACCGGGGAGAAGGCATGTGTCCTCTGCCTGAGCTGGTCCCCACTCTGGCCCAGAACACAGAACAGAATGTGCTCTGTAAACCGCTTCCTAAGTGGAATTTAAATAATATTAAAAAATCTAGATTAAACCAGGACCTTTGGACTAGAGCACTATTTCCTCTTGCATTTCTCCTCCTCCCTAGAAGCACCAAGGAAAGGGGGGCCCGTGCCCTCCTCCCGGCCTCTTGATTAACACTGGGTGCCTGACGGTGCGCCCGCGGCCCGCGCTGCCCAGTGGGTTTGGTCCCCTGTGGCGGTGCTCTCGCCTCGTAAGTGCTCACTGACTCCTTGCCATGTGAAGACCTTACCTCTGCCCGTGGTCCCTAACGCAGAACGGACTTGTTCCTCCGGAAATGTCGGGTAGCCGGCGCTGGCTGGCATTGTTGACGTCGAAGTGTCGATGACTAGTTCACGTACTTGGAAGGTTTTTATAGTTGAAGACAACTGAAAAATGCCTCTCTTCTCAAGTTTCCTCTTTCCTTTCGATTTTCTCATGTTGGTTATTGGAAATTCCATCACCCCTTTGACAGCATCAGGATCCTTGGAGCCGCCCACTGGGGGCACTCGCACCGCTGCCGTCCCTCTGTCCCTGGCGGTCCTCCCAGCCTCCAGCCGTGGCCCCCGGAGCCAGGAGAGCCATCCTTCTGCAGACAGGCCAGATCGCTTTCTTACCAAAGTGCGTGTGCAGTGCCTCTGCCGAAGCGCCGCCCCTTCCTCCCCAGAAGCATCTTGACAGGCCCTCTCTGCTCGTCTCAGCTGAGGAACTGTGTCCTTTTGGAGCCTCTGGGCTCATGACTCAGGCCCCACCGTGGCCCTGCTCTCCGTTGCCACCGGCTTCCGGTCCTTCTCTTGGGGTACCGATTCTTAGGACAAAGCACTTAAAATGGAAGACGCTGTTGAAAACTAGGAAGAAGCTTCTGTCTCTTAGCATCTTCCATTGGCACTTATTTCCTTCACTTGAGCATATCAGGCCTTTCTGTCTTGCAATAATTGTCTCTAGACGCGAGAGACCGAGTAGCCACCGAACATCTCTGTTCAGCTGTGTGGTCTAGTGATGTGTCTACGAGATGGACAGTGAGAGTACTTACTTTTTGGCAGAGGAAAGCCCTAATTTCCGTGGTCTAATTGAATTATGATGATAACTTTCACTTTAAAGGAAATGTAGTGGTTTTACTTAGTCAGTGCCGTTACTACCGGCACAGCAAGTCCATCGAGTGCTGGGTGTTACGTGTCTTTGAGCGGGACTAGTCCTGTCCTGCTGTCAGCGCTGGGCTGGGAAGCCCCGTGTGAGCCCTGTGTCGTGGGCAGTGCCGTGGCCCCAAGTCTCCTCGTGGTAGCAGGGAGTTGGGCACGCAGCTGGCGTGGAGACCCCTGCAGCTCGGCCCTGCGTTCAGGGAGCCCAGGAGCGGGCACTGGGAGAAGGATCCAGAAAGGCGGTGGTGTGGGCTGAGCTGGGCTGTTGCCCTCGAGCGTGGCAGGAGCTGGAGGCTCCAGAGCGGCCACAGTGGTGGTCCCACACGACCTCCATGCCCTGTCCGGGTCCTCGGGCCACCCCCAGGCCCACTGTTTCTTGGGGTGGCTCCGAGCAGATTGAGGTTTTGGTAACTCATTCCTTGCCTGGAGGGCACGTCTCCCTGTGCTTCTCCCTCCTGGGTTTCTCCCTTGAGACCTCTCCCTGCCTCACCAGCTTCCCCGCCAGGCTGGTGGCGGTTGGCACCCCTGGAGCCCTAGCTCCTACCTTCCCTGCTGCTGACAGCTGGCTGCTGGTGGTCTCGGTCAGACACTTGCTGCACGTCAGTAACGGCACGGCCACCGCGTGGTTCCGTCGTGGTAGACCGTTCTCGGTGAGAACGGTGGTCACTGTTGGCCATTTCTGGGTCCCGTTGCCTGGGGGTTTCCTAGGGCATGTTTGTTGTGAGTTCCTCGTTCCTGCAGAAGAGTGCGTGTGTGAAGGATGATTTTCCTTATGTGTTCCTGTCCCCGGCACCCGGGAGTGGAGACACAGCAGACGCTGTAGGTCCGAGCCTCCCTCGTGCTGCTCGGCCGTGGCCCCCCGCTGCCTGCACTCCAGCGCATGGCCCTGCTCCCCGGCTGGCGCGGGGGCGTGTGTCCCTACACAGTCAGCCTCGGTGCCACCTGCCAGTGCGTCTCGGGTGCCCTCCACGCCTCTCTCAGTTCATTAGTGGGGCAGGTTACATTCGTTGATTTTCGTCCACTGACTCGATTCTGCATTCCCGGAGTGAATCCGTCTGGACCATATATCAGCTTTTCCAAAGATTGTTGGATTGAGTTTGCGGATCTTTTCCTTAGGGTTTTTACGTTTGCCTTCATGGGTCAGTTTGGCTGATACTCTGGGCATGATTTTTGTGTCAATTCTTGTTCTTTGTAGTTGAGTCAAATTTTCTATTTCTTCCTCAGTCTGTTTTGATAAATTGTGTTTTTCTTAGAACTTGCTCATTATACCTAAGTTTACAAAATTTTTGAAATAAAGCTCCTAATACCCTCTTACTATATTTTTAATGTGAGAATTTGGCACGATAATTCTGTCCCGGTGTCTCTTGTTGACTAACATACCCCCCCCCCCCCCCCCCCACAAAAACCCCCCCCTGGCTGGAACAACCACCGTTCGGTTTCACTGCTGACGTTGTGGGGCAGGGTGGACGCAGGGTGCAGCAGGGACGGTTCGTCTGTGCTCCTTGGGACTGGGACCTCCGCGGGGGCCCCTCGGGTGACTGGAAGTGGCCGTGTGTCTGCATCGCCAGTCCCCGCAGTCAGCATCTTGTCCATCCTGTCCCAGGAGGCTTCCTGAGCGACGTGGCGGGCACCTGCCTGGGGCGGACGCGGGCCCGTCCTCAGTGTAGACGCACAGCTGGGTGGGCTCAGCCGCAGAACCGGCTTCCTGCACGGAGAGTTCTCGGAGCCTGCAGCCCCAGAATTCACGGGCCCAGCACGCAGTGACCCCTCCACGTCCGCCCAACCCACCGTGGTGGGCCCAGAGCCTGCTGAGCCTCTCAGGGACACCTTGAAAGGACCACTCTGCTCCGTGGCAGGGGTGTCCCATCAGGGTGGGCACCCGGCTCTCCACTACCCCATTTCCAGGGCCTCCTCTCTCTTCTCTGTGTGTGGGATTACCTGGCCAGCGTCCGTCCCTGTGTGGGTGCTAGTCTGTGTGATTAATGCAGGTTTAATTTCTTCCTTTTCCCCCTCCCATTTTCTTTGGGCTTATTTTGCACTTATTTTGTTCTTCTGGGTTTATTTTTGTTCTGAGGTGGGGATTCATGATTTTCCCCCGTTTTCTAAAAGTGTGAGCGTTAGGCTACGCATTTCCCTCTGGTGTGCTGCCTTATCTGCGCACCACACGTTTCCACATGGAATCTCTTTGGTTTTTAGGTTTAAATATTTTCTGGTTTCTGCTGTGATTATTTCAACTGTGGATGCCTTAGAAGAACACTGCCTAACTCACAAACGCACGGAGGCCTCTCTATTATCTTTACACGGGATGCTGTGCGTGGCGTGGTGGGGGTCCGTGAGCTGACCCCCGCGCCCCGGGGCCCCGCTGTTCGCTAGGAGCATCCCCACACGTCCGTTTGGGACGCAGGCCTCCGTGTGCCTGCTCTGCAGTGTGTTCCTGGCGCTGCTCCCTGCTCTCTGTCAGCTGCCGTCCTCTACAGCCCCCGTGACCACAGCCCTCTCTGTCTTTGCCTCTCTTCTGTCACGCTCCTGCTGTGACTGTCACTGTCCCTGGGCCCAGCCCTCCACGTCTGTGACTCCATTCAGTCCTCGCGGTGCCAAATGCGGCACCGTCCTCCGCGTGACCGCCAGGACCTGGAGGCCGCCCCACTCCTGCAGCTGCGGAACCGGGCGACATCCCAAGGCCCCCCTCTTGCCGACTGAACCCACAGCTCTACAGTCCCCAGGGTGTGTGGCAGCTCCCACCACCTCATTCCTGTTTGTCCTGCCGACGCTTTGCAGTTGGCAGAAGCCATCCCCACGTGAGTCCAGCTCCCCCGGGGCAGCTGTGCTGGGCTGTCCTGGGCCTGGTCCCTCCGGCTGACATCAGGGCTCTGACTTCTGCCCTCACTCTGGGCCAGCGGGTCACAGCGTGGGCACTGGAACCGGCTTCTGTGAGCCGCAGCCGTGTACTTCCTGCTGGTTCCCTTCTCTGTGCCGCCGGTGGACCTTGGTGGGTGCGGTGACATCTGAATTCTGCCACACATCGTCCTTCCTTGGACTGTGGAGGTCTGGGTCCTGCTCTTTGTTCCTTGCTGCAGGGGCTCCCTGTGTCTCCTACACACCCTCCAGCCAGGGCAGGAGCTGCGGCCAGATTACTGAGCAGATGGGGGTGGCGTGGAGGACAGGGCGGGGGCACGGCACTGCCACTTCCTTTATTCTCCTCAGCCGGGTGTGGAGACAGGACCGGTGGGGCGCTAACGGCTCAGTGACCGTGTGCACAGACCTCCGTGCTCGGCCCCGACGCCTCTGTGCTGGACGGGACGAGCCCAGGCTGAGAGGCCATTGTCGTCAGTCACTGTTAGAGGGGGCGACAGCAGCACGGGACGTGGGGACCGTGTCTGAGGCCTGTCCTCGCAGACCTGCCGACATGTGTTACCGATGCACTGAGTCCCAGCTGAGAGATGTGGGGCTTGGAGACTGGTCACTTCTGACCCCAGAGGCCCCACAGCCAGGGCACGTGGCCCCACGAGGTTCGTGGTGACGGGACTAAATCTGCAGGTAGGGGCCCCTCCGCGTTCGGAGATGCACTTGTCTACGCTCGCTGCTGGTCTTCTGGACGCCCACTCGGGGACTTACTCACTCTTCCCTGTGGGTGCAGCTCTGCGCCGGGGAGGCCGCACTCTGGACTTTCCCCTCGTGGATATCGGTTCGTTTCTCTAAAAGAAAATGTCGACATTGCGTGTTTAGGCTTTGTCAGTATATAAGCATGTTGACGTGCTCCCTTTAATGAGCTGTGAGTTGAAAACACATCTGTGTCGAGAGGAAGTGGCGTGGCGACATTTCACACGCTCTGTCTGCAGACACACGCGTGGCCTGTGTCTTCCAAGCCCGGGTGGGGAGGGCAGGGGAGACCTGCGTCCGTGCGTTTCTGCTGTCTGTACGCATGCTTGGGTGCGTGCCACGTGTGTGCATGTGGCCTTTTATCTTCCCGAAGATGACGGGTGCCCAGGGGGTTTCCCCGGAGGCCTCCCTCCGCAGCTTGTGGGTTGGCACGTGCTTGCATCCGGACGCGGCCAGCGCGGGTGTGTGCACCTGCCTCTCGCGAGCGTCAGGGTGGAGGTGAGGCTCATGACTGTGCACCTGCTGTGGGAACGCGCAGAGGACACCAAAAATGACTCAAGCTTCTATTTAGAATAAGGACTTTTAATTAACAGTGTTTATTATTAGAATTCTCATCTGAAGTGTCGAGCAGGCGAAGTGATTGGGTCTTTCTCTTGCACAGAGTGAAGTCTCTCCAGCCGGGCATGGCGAGCTCCGGGAGTGACTGAAAGAGACGGGTCCCTTGGCCCCGCGTGCACCCGGGCCGCTCTGCCCAGGGTCCGAGCAAACACAGACGCTACACACATCTAAAGGTAAGGTACAAACTTGCAAAATCCTGCTGACGTCTGATGGACTAAAAAACACCTTTTGCTTGACGTGAACTGATGAATTAAGGCTATTTGCCTCTTCAAGTGTGTTTTCTTAGTAACTTCCAGCCCAGATTGCTGGGCTGGTCTTGTCATCCAGGGTCCAGACTCCTTGCAGGTCCCCGCGCGGCTCGGGGTCGGTGCGCTGCTGCCCCCCCGTGGCCGTGTGGCCAAGAGCGGCCCTGGCTTCCGGCTCCACTGGGTGCCGCCTTGCCTCCTGCCCAGCCCTGAGTTACACTTGCTGGAAGCTTTTCATTGTATGTTAGTTCCTTTGAGGTGATTAAAGGAAAATTTATTTAGTACTTACTTGTTTGGTAACTATTACGTGATTCAGCATCTGCTTTTGAGAGAAATTGAGGCAAATTTAAAGTCCTGATGACATTAATCCTAAGATTAATTTGCCGCTGTGGAGTGACTAATTCGAGGAAGTTGGTTTTCAACATCCAAGAGGACTTGTCGTGGGGAAGAAGCACGAGGAAGTCGTCCGTGGAGGGCCGCTGGACGCCCGTGCTGGCTCCCCCGTTCCGCAGAGGTTGACAGGCGGCCGGGGACTCGGGCGCCTGCCGCAGGGGCGGGCGCTGAGCTCACGGTGGGCAGGGGGTGCTCGCCGTCTCGGGGCAGGGCAGGTGCATCACGTCTGCTGGTCTTTTCAGAGTCCGATGTGTCGGGAGCGTGAGGCGACGAGCTCCCAGGGAGACCTGGAAGGGAAGGTTTGCTCTCTAACCGCAGGCCCCACCCCGCCCCTTCTGGCCCAAGAGCCCTGAGAGCGTGGAGGGGTGTAGTTCTGGTTATTTCCTTCTGCCGTGCCGGTGGGGGGCGCCTTCCGCCCCAGCTCTTCTGTTAGCCGATTAGTGGCATGAAATCAGCGTCCCTGTAGCTAGAGGGTGTGGACAGGTGGTGAGTGTCGCCGAGCGGCTGAGTCTGCGGGAAACACCGTCTGTCCGTGTCGCTGGGGGCCGTGCAGTTGGTGACAACCTGCATGTCGCGCCGAGGCAGCGAGCGCCGCAGTCTCTGTGCCCCGTAGCCAAACGGCAAGTGTTTCTGTCCCATGAAGTGTGCACTGGGGAAGTGAATTATTCGTGATCCTCCGTAGAAATAAATTGTCCTTAAAGGCATAGGAGCAATACCGAGGCCTGAAGGAGGGCTGCGGAGCACGTGCTGCAGAGTGAGGGGCCGAGCAGTGGCCAGCACAGCGACTCGGAGCCTCCTTCCACGGGCGCTCCTCCGTGGCTGTTCCAGCTGCAGAGCAGAGACGTCGTATTTCTCCCACAAAATGAAAGCTAATTTTGGCAACACGTAGTCTGATGTATGACACCTTTCCTTTTCCAGGGTGGTTTGGGAAGAAAAGTAAGCCCGAAAGCTTCTGGCCGGCCGGAGCCTTTGCCTGGGTGTGCTGCTGCCCAAGAGCCCACCAGGCCCTGCGGCTTCCCGAGAAGCCCGGGGGCCGGCGGCCCCGCAGCGCGCGGCTTCATTTAGCTCCACGTGTGCTCGCGGCTTTTGCTTCCTCGAAGAGATGGCGTTGTTTCTTGTATCTTCTTTTCTAAAAATTTTAGAAGATTTTATTTATTTATTTGGCAGAGAGAGCGCACAAGCAGGCAGGTGGGGTGCAGAGGGAGAGGGAGAAGCAGGCTTCCCGCTGAGCAGGGAGCCCGACCACGACCACGGGGGCTCGACCCCAGGACCCCGGGATCATGACCTGAGCTGCAGGCAGACGCTCGACTGACGGAGCCCCCCAGGCGCCCTGTTTCTTGTGTCTTACACGTGAGTGTCTGCCGCGGTTGGGGCAGCTGGGGTTGCGCCTGAGGACCCCTGCAGTGTCTCCCCGGGGGCTCCCCCACGAGAGGGGCCGGGGAGCCACGACGCTTGTGCTTCTCATCACCACCACACCCGGACACTTTTCTGGAACAAATATTTATGAACTCCCCCGTGGTACTCTGAGTGAGGATGACAGAAGGCGCTACTTTGTATCGTTCTCACCATACAATTTTAAACAGGCATGTAGTGCCCACACCTAGTAAAAGAGAAATTACGAGCGCATAATACAGGCCCCTTGAGTCATCCAGTACGCAGCACCCGGTACTCAGGTGCGGCCGCTGGCCGGGGACACCGAGGCGTGCCCTGTGGTGCTGGCACCCGCGGCTACTGGCTCACCTCCGGCTACGCTTGCAGCCCGGGGCAGTTCCAAAGGACGCTGGCCCGCTCTTCCCTGTCCCCATGTGGCAGTTCCGTGTTTGCACGGTCAGGTGTGCAAAGACCAGAGAAACGCCTTGTGCTTCCATGAAAGACCCAGTGGGGGTCTGGGCTGGGGGCTGGGTGCTGGGGGGCTGCCTTCCCCACCGCGTCAGTGTTTCCTTGCAGGAGGCTTCTCTGTTTCTGGGACTGTCCTGTGTGTCCCCGTGGCACCTTTGCCTGCAGAGCGCCAGAAGCACCCAGCACGGTGGTGAGCGGCCAGCAGGGAGGGTGTTCCCTAGGAGCCTTGGGCCCAGAGTCAGCAGCAGTACCAGGTGGTATCCTGGACGGCTGTCCCACGGGGCCTCCTGCGCTGTGTCTCCAGCTCACGGTGGAGGCGGCAGTGGGCTCCCGGGGAGCGAGTGACACGGGTGTCCACGTGACAGTAATCCAGGTGGCCTGTCCCACCAACGAGGGCTGTTGTGGTGAAGGTTAACGCTGCAGTGGCACCAAGCTTTAGATTTTTTTCTTTAAGATTTTGTACATTTATTTGACAGACAAAGATCACAAGTGGGCAGAGAGGCAGGGTGGGGGGGGGAGGCAGGCTCCCTGCTGAGCAGAGAGCCCAACCTGGTACTCGATCCCAGGACCCCAGGACCATGACCCCAGCCGAAGGCAGCGGCCCAACCCAGTGAGCTACCCAGGCGCCCCAAGCTTTGGATCTTTATGGATCATGGCAACAGCTCGACCTTTTTTCCTTTAAAGTGGTCTCGCAGTTGAGGAACTGTTGGGCACAGAAGACGCCTCCGTTTAGAAGCGTTCCTGAACTTTCCCGGACAGAGTCTGCCTGTGAATGAGCTGTGATTCTCTGTTTTTCTGGCATTGGTCACTGTCCCCGAGAAGGTGTCTCTGTGGGTCCAGCCTGGCTCACGGACCTTCGCCGGACAAGGTGTTGGTGTCTCTGTGGCACTGCGAGCTCAGACCCAGGGCAGCGGCTGCGGTGGGAGACGCGTCCCACCCAGAGTTCTGGCCTCGGGATGCTTTTCCAGCCGCGCCACCAGCGCTTGTGGGCTCTTGTGCGGTGGAACTGGGGAGCCGGAATGGACGCAGCCCGCTGGGGTGAAGTTCTGCATCGCCAGTCGCGGCCTCAGCTTGGATGGCCTGTGCGGGGCGCCATGGCCCGCCCTTGGCATGGGACGGGAGGCAGAGCTGCTTCCCCGGGGCGTGATGGCCCTGCAGATGGAGCCGAGCTTCCCGCGTCCGGGAAGGCCCGTGGGGAACCCGCGCCCCGGGGCAGGTGCTCCGGACAGAGGCTGGCGCGGCTGCCTGGTGCGGCGCGGTCCCGGGAGAGGCGGGGCGCTTGGTGGGCAACCGCCAGCCCTGCTCGGGCGCGTGAAGCTAGTGGGACGTTGCTTCGGCCGGTGGGAGGCGCCGTCGGACGCGCGGGCAGCGAGGCTCCTGGGCCCCCGAGAAGACCGAGGTTGGACGAGAGTGCCCGCAGAGGGCGGCACAGAGAGGTCCCTGCACACCCCGTCACCCCCCAGTTGTGCGCCCTTGTCTGTGTAGACAAGGGATCCCCGGGCGCCCCGGCCTCCGGTCCCGCCTTGCGGCCCCGTAGGACTGCATGGCGGCCTCGGCCTCTGCTCAGGGGTGTGGCCCCAGGCGCGTCCCTTGAGGTGTCTGCGGTCGAGGCATCTGGGGACGGGCATTCTGTTGCCGTGTCCCGAGTCACTGGGACCTCGTGATCGCCGTTTACAGGACACAGGCCAGCGGGGTCCAGCACAGGGGCTCCCGGGCCGCCACGTCCTCCGTCTGCGGCATCTTGCCGAGCTCGTGGGCCGCAGGCGGATCCCACTCGGTGCTTGGAGCCCGGCGGGTCCGAGGGAGCCCCGCTGTGGGCCCCCCCCCCCCCCCCCGTGTCCCTCCCCACCCCCTGCTCCGCATCCAGGTGGCGCGGCTGTGTCCTCTGCCTGCTGTAGCTGTCTTCTCCGGCCTTCGGGGCCGCCCCCCCGGGGCTTAGAGGCAGCTGAAGGGGGACCGTGATTTTGTCTCTAAAACCCCTTCCCCTTTGCTTTATATCGAAGTGTGGCCGTCACACCCGGGGCCCCACCCCTGTCAAGGGGAGGGGATTGTCCAGGGTGTAGATGGGGAGGGAGAGGGGTGAGGAGAGGAAAGGCGGGGAGGGGTGGGTCGCTGGTCCCACACAGAGTGTGGAGAGAAGTTGCTTTGCCTGCACCCGAGGGGGACGCGTACCTGGTGGAGTCGCGCCCCTGACAGGACGGATACCGGACACCTGGGGGACGGGAGCCTGACGCGCATGTACTGCCCGGGGCACGTGTCCCCAGCGGCGTGTGCCTGGTGGGTTGCCCAGTGGGCCGAGGCCCGGCTGTTCCAGGGTCCGACATGCAGAGCGGCCGGCGGGTCAGAGAGGCAGGGCCGCGCGGCGGAGTCGGGCGCGGGACACTCGCGGGTCTCCACGAAGATGCCGTCGGGGCGGCCGATGAGCCCGTAAGTCGCGCTCGTTCCCGGGGCGAGCAGGGCCGGCTTGCGGGAGTCGGAGCCCCGCGGCGGCTTGGGAAGGTGGGGAGGGCGGCAGCATCTGTCCGCACGGGCCGGCGGCGGCCTACAGGCGGCCACCGTGCGCCGGGACGCGGGGCAGGGGTCTGCGTGGGGGGGCGGGCCCGTGGCTCCGGGGGCGACCGAGCGAGCGGGCAGGGGCGGGACGCGCCAGCGACCGTCTGTGGACATGAGCCGGGGCCGCTGCTGGGGCCGCCGGGCTTCCTCGGCCGCGCTCCCCGCCGCCGGCGCTCGTGCGCCCCAGGACGACCGCAGCGGGACGTGGCCGGAGCCCGGGTGCCTGGCGGGCGGGAAGCTGAGCGCCGCGCCTGGGGAGGCGGAGGGGGCGGAGGCTGCGGGGAGCAGGGGCTCGGGGAGGCCGACGGGAGCCCCTGGGGGCAGAGCGTGGAGGGAGCCGAGCGCGGGCGCCGAGGCGGCGGCGTGTTGTGGAGGCCGCGGCCGCTCCCGCTCCCCGCCTGTCCTAGCGGAGCACCGGCCGCCGGGCACGGGGCGGGCAGCGCGGCTCACCGCGGGGCAGCGCTCGAGGGCCGGCCTGCGTGGTGCGGCCGCGCCGGGCCGGGTGGAGCCAGGCCGCCCGCAGTGGCTGGGGGCGCCGGGGAGGCAGAGCTGCGGCCGGTGCGGGGCGGCTCGCGGGCCGGGACATGTGCGGGCGGCTGCGGCCACGGCCCTTGGGACGGCGGGGTGCGGGCTGCACGGCCGGGCCCGACGCCTGCTGGGAGCGGCGGCGCTGGGCAGGGGCGCCCGGGGTAGGCTGGCGGCCTCTCGGGGGTCGTGTCTGAGCGCAGAGCCCTGGGCAGCCGCAGGCCCCGGGGAGGCGGCCGCCCGCTGGGGCCGCGGGAGCAACCCGGTGGTTTGGGATCGTTTTCCGTCCGGAAAATGGAAAACTGAGGAAAACTCGGTTCAAACAGCATCAAGTGTGAGAAATTCCTAAAAAGCAGTGGTATCCCCAGTTTCTGTGCTGTGGACTCGCTTCCTGACGGACAGAGACGTACACGACGAACCGCAGAAGCGGGACACGGACAGCCGGAGTTCGCTCGCCCGCGCTGCCGCGCCGACACCCCGGGCCCCGCCGGCCGACACCCCGGGCGCCGCCGGCCCACACCCCGGGCCCCGCCGGCCCACACCCCGGGCCCCGCCGGCCGACACCCCGGGCGCCGCAGCAGCGCGGAGCTGGGGGCGGTTTTCCTGCTGCGGAGCTCCGGCCGCGGCTGCTGGGGACTCGCGTCCAGGCACATTCCGTGGAAGCTCGGCGGACGCGCACTTGTGGGCGCGGGAAGGTCCGGTACCCCCCGCGCTTTCCCGCTGCTTTCTGTGGAGGCTCTTCCCAGGGCGGCGCTGGCAGGAACCCCCGCGCCCTGTGGGCCGCGTCACCCTGAACGAAGGGAAGGCGAGCGGATGGGCTCTGGGCCCCTTGCCAGACCCACGCCCACGGGCAGGTTCCAGCAGGTGCCGGGCGCCCCCACTGCTGCTGCGGCGGAGAAAGCCGGCGCCCCGGGCCTCCCTCCGGGTTCTGGGATCTGGGGGCCAGAGCATGGGAGGACCGAGGGTGGCTTCCCTTCTGGGCATCTGGAGGAGGGGCAGGGGTCTCGCGCCCACTGCAGAGCTGCTTTGGAGGCCTGGGAGGGGGCCGGGACCTAGTGGGACAGTGGTATCTGCTGCTGCTGTGACAAAAGTGGGGGCAAGAGGGAGGTGGCTTGTCCAGGCAGCGGGAGCTTCCTGGGCTGCGGCAGAACCCACCGGAACGGTACAGTGCTGTTTTCTGTGGGACGGGAGCACTGGGCAGGGGTGCTGCTGAGC
The DNA here is from genome assembly GCF_002288905.1 of Enhydra lutris kenyoni. Classification (NCBI taxonomy): domain Eukaryota; kingdom Metazoa; phylum Chordata; class Mammalia; order Carnivora; family Mustelidae; genus Enhydra; species Enhydra lutris. The sequence continues at coordinate 14,635,295 of NW_019154127.1, forward strand.
AGGGGCTGGTGGGGGGACTCCAGCCACACAGTGCGTCTCTGACTGTGGGAGGGGGCGTGGTGGGGGGAGTAGAGTGGAGGGAGAGGGTAAGAGTGTGGAAGGGCAGGGCAGGGCCTGGGTGGATGCCTGTCCCGCAGGGCCGACGCCAGGTGTGTGTTGTATCAGTTTTTATCCAAGTGATGCCTTCATAGGCAGGTCACCTAATTCAGGCTTTTGATGAAAATCGGCCATCCATAGCCTTCGCTTTCCTCTGATGTTTTTAAAAAGTTGTAGATATTTATACTTCGGGGTTGGTCAGTGTTAGGACCTGCTGCCCATGACAGAGCCACAGTGCAAGGGGCTCCCCAGGAGAGAAGGCTGCCCCGCACAGCAGTGGTCTCAGGCACACGGGCTGGAATGAGGTCCTAGCTGTCCAGGCCCGACTCAGCTCTGTGTGTGGCCTGTCACACGTGAGCTCACCGGCTGCTCCCCTACTGCGACAAAGCATGCGTGGATGCCTTCTCGAGGAGGTTCCCAGAGGCCTCCACGTGACACTTCTGTGCTCATCCCAGCAGACATGACTTCAGTCCCATGACCACGACCGGTCACAGGGGGCTGGGAGTGTCATTCTTAGTGACGCACCACGTGGGTGCTCTGCCTCAGAGGAAGGAGGGAGTGGATGTTGGGATGAAGACGGCAGTCCCTGCCGTACTTTCGTTTCTAAATAATAACTTGGCTGGTTTGTGATTTATATATTTTAGACGTTATCTGTTGACGTTCAGTTCAGATACCAGCAGCTTGAGCTCACGTCACACTTTTTTTTGCCCTTCTTTGTTGTGTTATTTGGGAATGCTTTTGGCTGAAAGTCCCAGAATGCATGACCTACAGTATCTTTCAGAGTGGGGATTTATTCCTTTACTTCATAGTAAAGAATGCAAAGGCAGGTTTTTGCTAGAGTTGGTTGATAGCGCAGCCGTGTCAGAGGTCTGGATCTGTGTCTCACTGGTTCTCCTAACCCTTCTCTCATGGTGCACTGTGGCTGCTGAAGCTCCAGCCATCACATTTGTAGTCAATGCAGCAATAACTGGGAACGGTCAGGCAAGCATGGCCCATGTCTGTCCTTTTCATCAGGGCATTCCAGAAACCTCCACCATACTTTCATTTATAGCTCATTGTCTAGCACTGTGTCCTGTGGCCAGCTGTTGTCCAAGGGACCCTGAGAACATGAGTGTCGGACTCTTGTAGCACCCCTGGTGAAGGTGGGGAGCACGAGGCCAGGCAGCCCAGACTGGCAGCCATGCTCTTGTACTGCTTGTCCGAGGAAGCGGTTCTTAACCCTGGGGCTCAGACTGCCTCCCAGTGGCCCGCTGCGTCAGGCCCGTGCGGACACCTGCCCTGCCCGTCACCTCCTTCTCACTCTGCAGGTCTGGGTCCCTCCCGCTTTCCTTCTTTTACATAATCAAAGCAGAAACCTTTATTTTCTGTTCTGTCGCCATGCGTCAGTCCGTTTCCAATTCGTAAGTAGTGTTTATATTATCACGAGGAGTAAATGTTTTTAGAGTCAAGTAAAATGTGTGTGATCGTACTTCCTTCTCTGTCATCCCCGTGCCCTCGCTGCCGTGTGCACACAGCAAAATGTTAAAGTGACTCCTCTTTTAGCTCGCTCTGCTCATGGGGGACTGTCGTGCCACACTTGAACTTACCTTATAATTGGATCGATTGTGCCTTTCTGGTGCACGTTTCCTTTTCCTGAAGCTCGTGTCGCTGTGGCTCGTGGAACAAAGCGGGCAAGAGCGTGGCCCTTCCCGTGGCAGCCCTGCGTCCCCAGGCCCCCTGCTCAGCTTTCCCGCCCAGTCTCCTGGTCTGTGCGCCGGGGGTGGCGGGGGTGCCGCGGCGGCCACGGGCACTCGGGGGCCGGTCTGGGCGTGGCTGCCCTTGGAGCTCGGGGCGTTTCCTCGTCGGGTGAGGAGCCGCACGCTCCGTTACTCTCAGCCTTGTCCGGCTTGTTCGGTTTGCTGGAATACGTTCCTTCCTCCTTCCTGAAGTCTGCGGGCTTTCTGTCTTACCGCGAACCGAGGCCGGGTTTCTGTGTTCTTAAGCTGCACTAACTGAGGTATGATTTACATAGGACAAAAATCACCTGTTTGAAGCGCAGTTTGCTGTGTTCTGACAACTGTGTGTGGTTAGCACAGCCCCCGCCCCAGCCAAGACATGGGCCCCGCCCCCCGGGGGTCTTGGTTGTTCATGGCCCCAGCGGGGCCTGGTCTGAGCGGGCATCCCGGGCCGCAGCGCGGGCTCCTGTGACCCCTGGAGTCGCCGGCCCTGCGAGCCGACGACTCACCACTAGGCGGTGCTGTGGGACCGCGCCGGGACGCCGAGCTGCCGCCTGATCCCCGGTTTTCCAGGCATTTCCTCTGTGAACCCCGATGCTGGGCTCCTTCCAAAAAGATTCTGCTTAATGGCTTTATTAGGACCGTTTTAGAGAACCCAGGAGGTCAGGGTATGGAGCATTTGTAACTGATTTGGTTCAGTGAGTGGTAGGATTCGTAAATTAGATTTTATCACTTATAAATTTAACAATAATTAAGTGAGTCTGTGGAGGGGCCTGGAAGACACAATTTCATACATCTCTTCCAGTATTTAGAAAATCACACTTTGTACAGTTTACATGTAACATAAAGGTTGTGATTTTACTATTTTAGAATAGGCAAGATAAAAGGCAAAAAAGCTTATACCCCCAAGCTCTGCATGTGTGGCGGCAAAACCCAGCAGAGTCCGTTTCGAAGGTCTGATGGCTTCGTCCAGTGACCCCTGAAGGAGCCCCGGGAGCCAGGGAGCCGCACAGACGAGAGACCGTCTGGGCAGGAGGAGTGGGACAAGGACGCCAACCCAGGAGAGCACGGGCTGCTTGGGCAAGGCCACACCCCTTCAGGGGACCGCGGGGCCAGCCGGACAGATGACCTCGCTGGTGCCCGCCCGGTGACTCCTGACGGACGCCGGGCTCCCGCTTCTGGGCGAGGCCGTAGATAGGATTAGGTGACATCTCAGTTTGGTGACCTGGGGCTCAGGCTAAGCGTGTCCATTTTGGGGCTGGTTGTCTTGTTTTTAGTTGTGCTGACGGGTTGCCGGTTTTAGTAAGATAAGAATGGTTTGTGGACGTGTGTGTCTGACGTGCACTGCAGAGAGGCTTTGGCTCTGCGCTCCGTGGGTCCAGGCCATCGTGTCTCTGATCCCCTCGTTACGGTTTTCTTCTCCGTCTACTCTCGTTTGAGTTTTCAGTCAGACCTAACACTTGTCCCTGTCGCACGTTTCTTGTTCGTCCTGAGGCTTGTGCTGCTTCCTTTCTCCATACGTGTCCAAGTTAGAAGCAGCCCGACGTCACCCGCAAAGACACGAGGTTGGCCAGAGGTTTTCTACCCCAGGTTGAGTAAAGTCACTTTGTCTTCTTTGAAGGACCAACCAGTTCTACTTTATATTTCAAGAGGTTTGTGTTTTATTTTGTTTTTTCATGTTCGGTAATAATAAGCGTTATTTTAAAAGGCTGCTTCAAAAACTCATCTTTAAAGAAATACCTGTTTAACCGTGGCTACCCGTGGACTGTGCCAGTTTAGTCTCAGATCTATGTTTAGACTCATCATAGCATTTCTTTCTGAGTTTTCTACGGCATGTAGCACGGGTTCAGAGCTCTCCCTGGCAGCCCTGGGCCTACTGGATGGGAGTTCCTGTCGCCAGCATCCGTCCACGGGCCACCTGGCCCACCCACGGGCCACCAACCATGGCTGCTTCCTTAGCTCTAGGTTGCTTTAGGCTTCGGGAGCTAATTTTAGGGCCTTCAATTTAAGTGCCTTTTTCCCCCCTGCCAAATCCAACATCTGCTGTACTTATTTGAGAAATGTATGTTCTGATTTTAATTTAAAATTCCTTGATAGAGTTACTGTAAAAGAAAATGGAAAAAGCTTAATTGAATTTACGATCTTAATTGAGCGGAGGAATTTTGTGAGCAGACGTAAACTATACTTATCTCCATCTGTTTGAACCCATTTTCATATAGGAAATCAAGATGTGTTAATTTAAAGAAATATGTATGTGTTATTTTGACTTAAAGTTGTGAGGAATCGTAACATGTAAAGAAGTAGAATCGAGCAGTCATGTTTTTGCTTTAACTGGGCGGCACTGGAGTGAAGAGCTTGGGCCCCGGGTTCCAAGTGTCCTGGATTCTGAACCGTGTTCTGCTGCTTACACGGTGTGTGTGACCTTGGGTGAGCTGCTCTGCCCTGTGGCCGAAGGGCTCCTTTTTATAAAGCTGCAGTGCTGATGGAACGATAGCGGCCAGAGCCCAGCTGGGCACCGTGTCCTGCACCATCTTCTCTTGACCCCCCAGCGAGCCTGGGGCGGGTCCCATCACTGCCTTCTGTGTTGTACTGAGGAGTCTGAGGAACCAGGAGGGTAAGAACTTGCCCAAGGTTCCCTGGCTAGCTGGAGGTAGGGTGGGCCTTGGACCAGACAGACTTGCTTTGGGCTTTGTGCTGGTTACTGCTGGGCTATTATCATGGTCACACTGTACAGCTGTATGGACTGTGCACTGCACAGCTCCATTCGAAGACTTGAGTGACAACCTTGACGGCTGTAAAACACATGGTGGCCGTTTCTAGGCTGCCCCTTGCGCAGGCAGTTCAGAGGCTGGCATTTGTGAGGTATAAGTGAGCTGACCCGTGTGTGGTATCTGGGAGGTGACAGTTCCTGGTAAACTTGTCCTCCACACTGTGCCTTAGTGGCAGCTCCCTTGCAAGCTTCTGCCCATCCTTCCCGTCCCGTCACTGCCATCAGTGGTGCCTTCGTGGCCCAGTCCTGGCTTCTCCTGGGCTCTCTCTATACTCGCGACCTGGCGTGTCAGCCGCGGGCACTTCTGTCGGCCTCGGACCCTGGGTCTGCCCACCGTCTCTTCCTTCCGCGTTGTCTCTGATTCAGACAGCAAACCGGACCCCTGCTTCTTCACCCCACCCGAAGTCTTCCCATCTCTCCAGACTCTCGGGCCACAAGCCCTGGCCATCCTGTGTCTTCTGTTCCCTTCTAGGCCACCTGTCTGCTATCCCTTAGCATGTGTCCGGGTTGGTTATTTCTTGCCTCTGCCATCACGTGCCCTGAGCCATCGGGTGTGTCCGCACCGGTCTCCTGACAGGACCCCCCGCGTTAGCCCTCGCCCCGCATCTGTTCTTCACCAGTGGCCAGAGGCTAGGACCAGGCCAAAGCTCCTGGGCAGAGGGACTGCCAGGTCCCTGCACTGGCCCAGAGTCCCCGGAGCGGCCTTTGGACCTCCTGGTTTTCACCTCTGCCGGCCTGGCCTCCTGGCTGTTCCTGGGCTGTGCCCGCTGCTGCCACAGAGCCTTTGTCTGTGTTCCTCGACACCGTCTTCCAGGTGCCTCCTCCCGGTTCCTCGGGCCGTCACGTATGTGCTTCCCTGCTGTTGTCCTCAAGACCGGGAGAGACCGTTGCCCTCCTGCGCCAGTCACCTTCCGGGGTAACACCTACCCCCTCTGACATACGAGGCCAGTCGATGGCTTGTGGGGCCCCTTGTCGCCTGTCTCTCTTCCCTCTGCGAGCAGAAGCTGCTTTTGTTCCCTGGTGTGTCGCCAGCACCTGCTCAGGCCTGGCCCTCACTTAGCCAGTGCTGTTAGTTGAAGGAATGGATATTTGCTGTTTTCACGCTAACAGATCGTTCTGAGGCACTTTAATATTAAGTAGTGCTACAATTTCCCATGTGTTGATTCTATGTGGTAATAACAGACTCATTTCACAGACTTTAGAGTTCTAATGGAATCAACTCCTTTTTTTCTTATAAGAGAAAAATAGTTGTTAAAGAGTTTTTTTTCGTAAATTAATGTTCTAGGAACATTAAATTTCAGAGTCTTTACTCTGAGGACGTGGACAAAAATAAAATTAATGAGGCACCAGGAACGTCAGATGCTACATGGTGTAGGGCTATTTATGACATTCTCCTAGAATTCAGTACTGTTAACTCGCAAAGATGTGGCAGCTGAAGTCAGAAATGGATGTACTTGTGGGGCATGAGGAATAGCATGGAGGACATGGGAGATGGAGAGGAGAAGGGAGTTGGGAGAAATCGGAGGGGGAGATGAACCACAACAGACTGTGGACCCTGAGGAACTAACTGAGGGTTTTGGAGGGGAGGGGAGTGGGGAGCTGGGTGAGCCTGGTGGTGGGTATCAAGGAGGGCGAGGATTGCATGGAGCACTGGGTGTGCGGCATACACAATCTTGGAACACACACAAAAATTAAATTAAATTAAAAAAAAAAGAAATGGATGTACTTTTACAGTTGCAGAAAAGATCTTCAAAGTCTCTCTTTAAATTAGGAACTGTCAGCTCCGTCGTCGCAGAGACCGTATCTGGGGCACTGAGTCACTGCGGTTCTGCTGTGAACTTCTTGATTCTCATGCATGCAGGATTCTATTTTTATGCTTTTTTAAAGTGATCCTAAAGGTAGAAAGAATCAGGAAGAAGGAAGAAACAACTGAGAGGCGCAGAGCCAGGACCTCACGTCGACTCTGGGAGTGTCCCAATGGGACTTGTTCTCGGGCAGCGGTGCAGGCCCCCGAGGCTGGGGCACTGTGGGCCTGGTCATGCTCGTGGATTCTCGGCTTCTCTGACTTTCAGGAAAGCAGAAAACACAGCACTTGTCACTGCAGGAAGCTCTGCTGTGCGCTGGGTTGTGTCCTGTGAGGAGGGAACCGTGATGAGTGCGTGGGGCGGGGGGAGACTATGGGTGACTGCCGTCTCGTCGAGCGTGTCGTGAGCGTGCAGAGCGGGTACGGGAGAAGGCCGTGCAGGGCGGTGGTCAGGGGGCCAGCTGGCCTTTCATTTTATAGCCTGTATGTGCCCTTTAGAAGGAAATGAAGCAGACTTGGTATTGTCCAACCATGCTGGTCTCGAGAATGGTACTGCTGTCCCGCTTGTCCCCACGGGAGGGTAGTTTATGACATCATGGGGAGCGAGGCCAGTGCCATCGAAAGATTTTACTACTCACGTTTTCCTGGAGGAGGGGCCGCGCCATGCAGGGCCATATGGGGAGCATTGATCTTGGTCTGGAGGCAGAAAGGAGCGAGGGGAAGGCCTAGGTAGGCCAGAGCCTTCTTGGGGTTTCCACAGGAAGGGCAGGGCAGGGCACAGAGACCGCTTACGACCGGCGGTTTGAAGAACTATGGTAGGGTCTGGGCTCTGCGTGGTCTAGTTGCCTGGTACCTGACCCTGGAATGATTTAGGGCAAGGGCAACCCTGGCTTGACGTGGCAGTTACAAGTGAGGGGGTCGTGTGCATAGGAAGGATGCAGTCCTGGCTGAGCCCTGGTGGGCGGGGGGCGGTCTCTCCCTGCGTCCGAAAGACTCCCATATGCTAGAGCATCAAGAGACAGAAGATATAGGAGATATGACTTTCCCCATGACGAATGTGTGCCGACAAGACAAATACAGCCTCTGAGACAGCGGGTAGAACAGCAGCCCCACTGACAACACGGCACCCCTGACCCAGGGCACCAGGACACACAGACGTCCAGACATCCAGATGGTACCAGCAGAGGGTCTCCCGGCAAACCCACCACGGTGTCTTTCATCGCGTCAACTCTCATTTCCAAATTCACGTGTAATGACGGCAGATCTCCTGGGCTTTGTTTGGTGTGTTTCCACTTGCTGGGGCCCGAGAAGCGGCCCACGGGCTAGGTTTTTGGCAGTTCCGCCATTGGGCCTGTACGCCCTGCTGGCCGCGTGCTTGCGGGGGGGCATTCGGGTCAGGACAGCCGGCCTCTCGCGCCAGCCCCCGACGTCCCGGCTTACGGTTGCAGATCGCCCTGATTCATGCTCTGGGAACTTTAGATCTAGGAGCGTAGGCAAGCTTTTCGCTTTGCAAGTTTTGCTTTCTATGAATATACTTTCTATGAATTGTGGTGTGTCGTGATGTGAAACATTTTTGTCTCCTTTAGGTCAGGGTTGTGACGGGAGATGGAGAAGTTAAAATTTTCTCCTTTCCAGGACGCGGAGAGGAAGCCTGTGCCGGTTTGTTTGGCCCTGAGGTGGCCTCACCAGGCCTGTGCCTGTGCCTGGGCCAGGGTGGGCCCCCCACGGCGGTGGGGGGGTGGGGCAGATCCCAGTGAAAACCCTGATGCAGAAAGAGAAAACATTGAAAATGGGAGTGTCTCTGATAGCTGGGGACACACTCCCTGTTTTACCTGACTTCTTTGAGCACTGTTTCCCCAGATGGTCTCGTCCTAAGGGATCTCGTGTCCAGACAGCTCCTTACCACTTCCCTTTGATAAAAACAGTCTGTGTTTGATTCCATCCGGACTCTCCAAGACTCTGAGAGTGCTGAGCTCTTTCTCGTGGGTCAGAGGGCTCCAGAAGTTCCGGCTCTGTTCTCAAATCTTGCTTCCTTGGTTCAGCTCCATCAGGAGACCCTGGGGCCAGTGCCCGTAGCTGTGTAGACCCACCTGCGCTAGTGTGCTCTGGCTCGTCCTTGGCGTCTGCAGCCCAGTTACTCACGGCGCGCGACCATTTTCAGGGTCAGGCACCTAACTGGTTCTGGTGCGTGGCAAGGGAGTAATTAACAAAGAAACTCGTGGAAAAAATACCCAAACAGATTTTAAATACAGTAAGTAACTTCATATTTTAAAATAGGTCCAAAGAAATTTTCTTGTTTCTTATTTAAAATAACTGAAGAATGTTTACATTTTCCTTTTCGTGCTTTGTTTTCCTTTCCTTTTCGTGGTTTCCTCCGTGGTTTCTTGGTCCTCATCCCCTGGGTTGCCTTAGGATTCCTCCGTCGGGGATAGACTGCATCGGAACTCAGCAGAGGCTCCGAGCCCCCAAGTCCCGGGTGGCAGGACGGCCGGCCGGGTGCACGGTGCCGGCGGGGGCTTCCTCCAAGGCAAGCCGTCGCAGGACGCAGTGAAGCCTGCGGCGTCCGGCTGGAGAGAGGCCGGCTGTTGGATCTTGTACCACAACAAGCGGTCGTGGGTATCTCGGGCCAGGTCTTGGCGGGCATGAGAAATGCAGAGCCGCAGGGGAGGGGCACATCCCGGCCTGGTGGGCATCGGACCCCAGCACTCCTGCCCGTGCACTGGGCCTGCACACTCGTCACGGGAGCCGTCTGGGCATGGACACAGACCGTGCCCAGACCCGACGTCCCAGGGCCCCACGCCTGCTCCCCTCGCCAGATTGCAGGCTGACCTTTCCTCGTCCCGCCCCGGCTTCCTTCCCGCGGCTCCTCTCTGTCCCGGACCTTCCCCTGCTCCCTGAGTGCGGCTGGCCTGGAGGCCGGCCCTCCACCATGCCGTGTCTCCGTGCCCCCCTCCCTCCCAGACCCAGCTCCCAAGCCGAGAGTTCTCTGCTTTGCCGAAGAATCTGCGCCTTGCGTGGGGGAAGCCTTTGCCAGAAGCTTCTCTCCTGGTCCCAACCCCAAGGCCATGACCACCTCCATGAGTTTGCAAGCGGCAGAAACATACGGCCTCCAAGTCTGAAACACTATCTGGTCTTTGATCCAAAGGATTCAAAATAAAATACATAATCAAGTTTAAAATGTATAAAATTTGAATATATTTCTGTCAAAAATGCAAATTTTGCTAAACAACAAACCAAAACATTGTAATTTTCTCATGTTTTCAGAAAGTGTCTTCACAATTATCTATTAAAAGTAAGTTACATAATATAAGTTACCATCAATATCAAATTTTTAAGACAAAAGTATTTAAAGAAAGCTGGATTTTTAATTTAGTACTTGAGAATTTAGTTAAATGCTATGAATAATTTTATGAAGAATGAAACTCATGGCGATTCTGGTCACCCTGAGTGGTCTGGGCTTCGGCGCCCGTGGGGAGAGGGACTGCTTCGTGGGGGAGAGCGCCCCTCTCTCAGGAGGGTGCCCTCCGTCGGCTGGGACCTGCGCGAGCATGTGCGCCCTTGGAGGAACGCGTAGGCAGACGGGTGCTGGGCGTTCCTGGACAGGGGCTTGGCTCTGCAAGAGAGAGGACCTGGGCGACTGCATTGTCTTTCCTCTCGCCCAGTGCTCTCCCACGGATGTCCTCCTCACCGGCTCCTCCCGGGACAGCCCTGATCTGCTGGCTCTTGGATGCCGTTGTCCTTTGTTCCAAGGACACAGAGCCGTGATCTGGGATAGTGTCCCCCTGGGGCCTGATCCGTCTGTGACGGACAGGAGGAGGTTGGGGCTGTGGGTTGTGCTGTGTCAGCCCTAAATGCTGGGTCCTGGACACAGTCCCCTGGGTGCAAGGGATGCCGTGAAGGCTCAGTGTCTGCCCGCCCGGGGTGCTGAGCCTGCGGCGGGGACAAGCTATTCCCCAACGGAGGAGACAGCAGCATGTGGGCCGTCTGGTGGGCACAGCAGGGAGGAAGAGTGGCCCCTGACCCGGGGCTCCTCTGGGCACCCACATGCTTTGCGGGCACTTCTGTGGGTCCCTGCGGCGGCTGGTCGCCGAGCCTCTGTGCTGGGTGCTGTGGTAGCCCCGGGCTTTCTGCAGCTGTGTTTTGTACACTGTGCTCCTTCCCTGGTGGCTTCCCTCATTGCCGTGCGAGCTCTGTCTGTTTTCAAGGTGACAGAAGCCTTTCTAAGGCGAGACTTGGTGTGTTTCTGTGGGGATTCCTGTTCCCCTGGAAGGAGTCCCGGCATGTCTTTCACTCCTTCCCGTGGTGTTGTGTCCGGGAGTGCGCGCAAGGGTTAACTGTCACACGTCACTGCTGGGTGGTGTGCTCCGAAGGCATTGTGGTGTCCGCGAAGCCCTAATTCTGCAGTTTGAGCAATGAGCCTGGGACGGAGGAGGGGCTGCTTCCCCGAGCCGGTGGGGGGCCCGCTGCGGGTGCTGCCGCTTGGCGGGCCTGGTGGCCGGGGGCAGGGACAAGGCTGGGGCCGGCCCGGGCTGGTTTCGCTTGTCTGTATGGCCTCGCTCATTGCCAGGACTTGGACCACGGGGACCTTCTTCAGCATCGCGGGGCGTCGCTGTAAACGGAGGCGGAAGAAGCGCTCTGAGAGGAAAGGTAACTCGTTTCGCTTTCATTCTAGAATGGGAAGGGCAGGACCTCGCACGCGATAGGGAGACGCTTTCTGGGCGGACGGCTTCATAGGGAGCTCGTCTCTGGTGCCAGCTCCTTCCCAGCAGCCCTTCTGAAGTGCCTCTGCTCTCTGTGCTGGCTTTTGTAGAATTTGGGGCTAGTTTAAATGCAAAGGTTTTAAAAGACCCAGATAGAAGTCATTCTAGCTCCAGCGTTTGGAGTATATTTTAAGGAGGATAATTATGAAGCCTTAGACGTCTGTGGCTCTGGGGATTAAAGATCTTTCCTCCTGAGACAGATGCCTTGTGATGCCTTCTGCTTTGCTGCCATTCTTCATTCATAACTTTTCTAACCTTAAAGCTACTCTTCAAGCTGTGGGAACACGGCTGCGGCAGCCGCTGTTGAAACTGCTTTTGACAACACGGAGAACAACTTCCTTGCATTCGACCCTGGGTAATTTGGCCTCCAGTTCGACTTGATGTTTTAAGACATTGAAAATCTCTGTATTTTTTTGACACCAGACTTAAACGTTGTCCGTGGCTGTAAAGATCACACGCACCGGCGTGGGGCGCGTCATTGCGATGAAGGGTGTTGAGAGGGTGCCGTCCTCGTGTGCTCCGAGTTACCTGACACAGTGTGTCTTCGGGCTAAAGAGGCTTCTGGCGAGGGAATCGCCTGCTGTCCTGGGAGCCTCTCTCTGGCCGTCTCCTTCCTGCCACCCATGGGTAGGGCCAGGACCCAGCTGTCACTGCCCCAGCACCCTGGGGCTGTTTTGTGGCAGAGACCGTCGGCCCTTCAGGGAGTGAGGTGAGCCAGTTTTCAGTGGGGCCTCCCGAGAAGAGAAGAAGAAACCGAGTGGAGCTGCGATCTGAGATGACGGCATCCTGCTGAGTCTACGGAGACGCGTCCCGCAGAGCTCTGTGTCTGGGCGCGAGGGCACTGCGATCTGCCGACTTCAGGGCTGCTGTGCTCCCGTGTGCATCCGGGACACACGGCGCCATCCCTGGGGAACGCGTGTCTCCAGTGCGGCTGTCACAGACCCTTGCCTCAGGCTTCGGTGTTGCTCTTTGTTCCCGAGTTAAGCATCAGAAGCCGAATGTCCTTAACACGAGCCATGGGGAAGGAGGACAAAGGCAAAAGCAGAAACTGCAAGAACTTTTGATCAAATGCCCTAAATTTAGGCTGGCCACTGTTTTTTCCGTGGCCCTTCATCATTAAACATTTAGTTTGGGGAAAATATTGAAAACTACAGGAATAGTGGTTTGTGGGGGGAACTTGCTGTAATTCAAACGGTTTGTTAAAATATTTCCTTCATGCATTCTGGAACCACCTCTTCAGTAGAAAAATCACCCCCAACTAGGCTGCGCCTCCAGGCCGGCGTCCTGGGAGACCGAGCGCGCCACAGGGTACGGCACTGCAGCCGCTGGATCGAACGAGTCGCGTTCGCCGGGCGATTCCGCGTGCGTAAATCCGCTGTGACTGGCACTGAGCGGCGCGTCATGTGGTGGCAGCCCTTCTGCCGTTCAGAACAATTAGTCTCGGTGTCCGGGCGACCATCAGGCGCGTGTTGGACTCTGGGGTTCAGCGCAGGTCATGATCTGCGGGACCTGAGTTCGAGCCTCGTGTCCGGCTTCGTGCCTGGCGGGTAGTCTAAATCTGCTGCAGACTCTCCCTCTGCCTCTGCCCTTTCTCCTGCTCCCACGCGCTCGCTCTGCTGCAGACTCTCCCTCTCCCTCTGCCCTTTCTCCTGCTCCCA
>NW_019154127.1:14648197-14690315 GCF_002288905.1 Enhydra lutris kenyoni
TGCCCTTTCTCCTGCTCCCATGTGCTCGCTCTCGTTCTCTCAAAATAAATGAGTAAATCTTGAAAAAATAAAAATAAAAATCAGTATTTTTAAGCTTGGCCATTCCATTTATACCAGATGAACCAAGTTTTACAAGATGTACAGCATCGTCTCTTAGTACTGCGTGATTTTAAGGTGCTCCAAGTCCTGTGTGTTGAATTTTTCCTAAGACTGGTACAAGGTGAGCTTTTTCAATATATTTTTTTTTTTTAGAGAGGCAGGGGGAGGGGCAGAGGGAGGGGTAGAGAGAAAATCTCAAGCAGGCTCCAGGCCCAGCTTTTTCAAATGGAATTATTTTTTTTGAGAACAGCAGCAGCGGGTTACTGTTGGCTTCAGGAATGCTAAGATTCAGGGATTTTTTGGCTTCTCACTGACCCACGTAGTTACTACCTCCTCTAGGGCAGGGTATTGGCTGTGGACTGGGTGAGGCTCAGACGGGTTAGATGAGTCGTCAGGAGGTCACGGCTGGAAGGGAACCATGTGCAGCTTAAGTGCTGACTGGGCCCTCTGTGAAGCAGGCGCTGCTGGGACAGGTCGGCCCTGCACACCACCCTCCCTGGGCCCTGGCCAGCCCCGGTGACGGCATCTGCTGCCTTCTTTCCCGGGCTGGCACAGCTGCTGAGTAAAGACATGTTCGGAGTGGGTGGGTCGGGGGGCAGACCCAGAGCCCCTTGCCCCCCATCATGTGAGAACGAGCTGTGTTCCGGATCAAAGGCTTTCTCAGGGAGCATTTTGTCTCGGGTGTGAGAGCACCCTGCCTGGGCGCAGGCATCCCGCACGCCATCTGATGACCACTGTCACACAGGCGGCAGCTCTGCACCGCACCGGTCTGAGGCTGGGCTCTCCCACGTTCCCAGGGTGGAAGAGGATGCAGGGTTTGGGCACCTTGTGTAGACGCGGAGACCCAGACCCATAGAGGTGTGCGTCCTGAGCACTGCTGGAGAGCAGGGCCTGGAAGCCTCCCTGCCCTCTGTCCTTCACAGAGCGAGGAGATGCTGCTGGCGGTACACTGATGGAGGCGGGACCTGAGAGAGCGAGCCAGGCTTCTTCCCTCGTGGCAGCCCTGGCTTCACCTTGCTGAGAACGCGCCTCTTCGTAAGGTCAAAGCACTTGACAGCTTGAGATATAGGCCGGGATGGCATTTGTCCATCCATCTGTCCGTCCACCCATCCATCAAGCCATCTACTCACCGTCTACCCATCTACCCATTCACCATTTGTCTACCCCTCCGTCAGCCATCCGTCTGCCCGTCTGGTGGTCCACCCGCCCATCCTCCGGTCTACTCATGTGCTCATCCGTTCATCCGTCTGTCCGTCTGTCCGTCTACCAGCCGTCCGTCTGCCCATTTACTCACCCGTTGTCCACCCATCCTCCCCCATCCGTCCATCTGTTGGTTCATCCATCCGTCTCCACATCTGTTCGCTTACCCGTCCGTTCACCGCCGACCCATCCGTCGTCTGTCCACTCACTCATCCGTCCGCCCCCCATCACCATCCGTCTACTCGCCCGTCCGTCCCCTGTCTGTCCGTCCGTCATCCATCTTCCCACATCAGCCGTCCGTCGACCCATCTATTCACCCACCTGCTCATCCACGCATCTCCTCACTCATCCCCTCATCTCTCCGTGCATCCATCCGTGTGTCCGTCCAACCTTCCTTCCTTCTCTCTCCATATCCACCCACCCACCCACCCACCCGTCCGTCCGTCTGTCCATCCATCCGGTGGATGCTGGCACTGGGGATTTGGGCATGCACAAGGCAGGTGTCGGCGCTAGGACGGCAGTGGCAGAAGGACAGCCCAGTGTTAAGGCTTGGGATCTGCTCTGGAATGGGCCATGGTGGACGACGAGGGTGGATGTGTGATGCGTGGCTGCTCTGCTGTGTATCAGGGAGGAAGGGACGGACCTTCCAGTCTCCAGCCAGAGTGGAAGTCCCCGTGTCTGCCAGGAGAAGGACACATGGCAGGACCTCGCTCAGCTCCGCCCCCGCCAGTGAGCAGCAGTGACGGATCGAAGGCCTAGGTTTCCTTGAACCTGTTGTGCCAGACGTCTGGGTGTATCTCATGGCATTCACCCTGAGGGGCTTCCCAGCACATGAGGGGGCCCCACTCGCTTAAAGGGGCTGCTTCGGCTAGCGGAGACGTTCGGAGATAGAGTCGCGCTGGGCTGGTGGTAGACGTTGTAAAGCAAAACCCAGGGTGAGATATGTGAGGTTGTTCTCAAAACACCGTGGGAAGTGGATCGGGTCTCGACAGCGCTCCTTCCTCGCGTTGTTATTACTGTTCATGCCGACGATACAGTCCGCCTTCTTGTTTGCTTTTCCTCTGATTCCAGAAAATGAAGTATATTTTTCAAATAATCAGGGTTTTAGTTAGGCTGTGGTAACAGAGCAAACAGACAGGATTGCAAATGCAGTGTTACTGTGTGTCTGTTTTGAAGGACGAAGAATGGTTGTCAAAACAGTGCTTTGTGAGGGTTTCTCTTTCCTCCTCTTGGTTCTGAGCCGGTGATGTTACTTTGTGCTTCTGGAATCTGGCTTCAGCAAGGTGAGTGCCCTCCTTGAGGTTGCTGTCGCCGTGTTGAGGAGCAGGAGAGACGGCCAAGGGCGGGGGAGGGCATGGAGGTCTGTGTGCGTGAGCGTGCACACACACGCACGTGCGGGTGAGGGGTGTGGCTGGAGGGCACTGACCGTGGGACGGGCCAGCCCAGTGCTCAGACACAGCTGGCCCTGGCGGGCACTCAAGGACTCAGGCCTCTTTCCTTCTTTGACAGAAGGTTCCAGAGTCACCCTGGGGGGTCACCGCCACCCCAGTCCCGCAGAGAAAGATGGGCAAGAATTCGGGGAAGCACACAGGAGGCCACGTGGCCAGGCCTGGAAGCATGGCCACAGCATGGAGAGTGTGGCGGCTGCCCAGGGCGATACACCCGTGTCTTTGCCTGCCACTTCACACGGCCTGCCTGGGGCGGGTAGCCTGGGACCACTGCTGGGGAAGTCTTGCCCGGCCGGGCTTATGCCCTCTGGCCCAGCGTGTTCTGAGGGGGTCATCATCCCCCAGCCGCCGGCTCTGTCCCGGGGTTCTTGCTTGTCCTCTAGGGCCCCACCTGACGTGGGCGAGGGCAGTGTGAGAGCGGCGACCTTCTGAACGGTTTGCTGGGGGCCTCACCAGCCACAGAATCTAATCTTGGGCAAACTCGCTTCTGTGTATTTGCTAGGAGTAGAATAGGCGTGTGTGTAACGTGTGTGTAACGGTGATATTGAGTGGAATAAGTGCCTCAGACTTACAGCGTTGTTCAGGGTTTAGAATCCTTTGGTCCCTGTACTGGTGACATCATTTTACGGAGGCTCCTGGTGAGCTGGGCGGCCTGCCCAAGGTCGCCGAGCAGCCCTCCCCCGCTGTGCCCCCTGGTAGCCAGAGTGGTCGCTCCTTCCCGGGCGGTCCCACAGCCCGTCGGCTTGTCCTCTCCCGAGCAGGTCCTGTTCTGCCCGTAGTTCAGCTCTGCACTGTCCCTCTGAGCTCTGACATGATGCTGAAGTCCACCGGGCGTCCGCTCTCTGCCGAACACCAGCAGGAAGGGCGCGTGTCTGTCGGTGGCGGCAGTGGGTACGGCTGCAGAGACGGAGCCCGCTGGCTTCGGATGGGGGTCTGCCGCGTCCTGGCCCACTTTCAGAGTCTGTGGAGTAAGGCGTGCGCCGTGCGTGTGCGTGCATGTGTGCACGCGCGTGTGTAGAAGGTCAGCGTAGAATAAAAATTCTGCTTTTCTCATTACAGAAGCAATGTTTGTGGTAGGAATTAGGAAGTACAGACTCAACATGAACTTTATAAAAAAGCAAAGGCAGTAATTCTTGTAACTAAATCTTTGACTATAAGGGCAAGTCTTAATAGTTTCCTGCAGTCGTTAGAACTGGGCTCAGAGTGCGAAGGCTCATGGTGGTTGAGCCTTTGTGTTGTGTCGTTATGGTGGGAGCCCAGGGACGCCGACTGTGCCTTGGGCCCTCCCAGCAGCCCCTGGGAGGTCGGCGCCCTCTCGCAGAACCCTCCCAACTGCAGTGCTCAAAGCACTTCTTACAGCCCCCGGCTCGCTCCCACCCAGTCCCTGCTGAATCCTGGGAGGGTTCTGCTTTCTGGACACCAACATGGAGAAGGCCGGTGCCTCCTGCAGCAGGCATGGCCTCGGCCTTCGTGGAGGCCACCTCGTTCCGGTCACTGTACGGGGACCACTTCCCTGTAGCTCAGCCAGCCTGTGCCTTTCATGCTCCCTGACCGGTTGGCAGCGGACGTCTTCCTGTGCTCACGACGAACGAGGCAGAACTGGAAAGCTTATGAGAGCCCATCCACATTTGTCCTTTTGTAAGTTCTGTTCTGTTCGTGTACCTTTTTTAAATCAGGTGTCCGTCCTCGTGGTACTGACTGTAGTAGGCTACTGAGAGACAGCCCGGGGAGACGCGCGACTTACTTTCAGGTAGGCTGGCACAGGGAGGTCACTGAGGCTTCAGGTCAGCTCATCGAGAAGGTGTTGCCTTCTGGCCTAGTGGCTCCGAGTGCCTGGGTGTGCAGGGAGATACACGGCTACGTGTCCAGGGGACGCGGCAAGAGCGGATGGAGAGGTCAGCTTTTCCTGGAGGGACCGGCCCGCTGGCGCTGGCCGCCACACTCCCACCTGCTGGCCAAGGGGCCGGGGCTGGAGAGCACAGGGGCTCGGCTGTTGGAGCCCCTAGCAAGTTGCCTTGGCGTTCTGTGTTTGCGGGCGCCGCAGTGTACCCACTCGCTTCCTCCGACGTGGTGGTGGCACCGGGCGGTGTGGGCTTGCTGACCGTGGCCGCTTGCTGACCCAGCTGCTCTGCTCTGTGCGGCTTCCCCAGCGCTCAGCCTAGGGGACTGGTTACCTGGAAGGGGGAGAGTTTAGAGTTCATGTGTCTAGAACCCTGGTTGGCTGGTTCCCCAGAGATCGCCAATAATGGAGGTTTCTCCCGCCTGCCGTGGGACTTGTAGCGCAGACAGAATCATCCCTGCGTTTGTCTGCTGTTGTCGCGGTATCTGGTGTTTTGGTGACTCTGTCTCCTGTGGTGCGGAGTCACCAGCAGCAGCCTCGGGCACCGGCACGGGGACAAGCAGGAGGGTGAGGGCCTGGCCGTGCTGCCGTGTCCGGATGCTGCCAGTGGTGATCACGGGGCTTGCCGCACGAAGGCCACGGCGGTGAGTGTCACAGCAGACCCTTGCCTGAGGCCGCAGAGCTGGAACTTGAAACAGGCACAGGGGGCCGGTCACCCCAGCAAGTGGCGTCCTGCAGGCCACGAACAAGTGGGTTCTGGGGAGCTTGGCCTCCCGCAAGGCCTTGACAGCCCATCTAAGAGCGAAGTCGTGGCTGCCGGGAAGACATTTCTTCCTCGTGAACTGTCCTCTCACAACCACGGTGACCAAGCTACAGCTGCTCTGCTCACAGCTGCTTTGGATTTAAGGACTCAAGGGGCAAGGGAGTGTGTTTCAGCTTAGACGCATTTCACGGCAGCTGCTCAGACAGCCACAGGCAGCCGTCGAGATGTGGTCAGGGAGCTGGGGACACTGCAGGGGGACGCCCGTCCTCCACGGCAAGCAGCGCTTGGCTGAGCGCCGCCCGACGGAGGGTCACAAGCAGGGACTGTCGGCTCTGAGGCCCGGTGGGAGGGAGGGGTCTGCCCAGAGAGGAGCGCTCGGGGGAGGTGTGGCCTCGTTGCGGTTGGACAGCCAGAGCCCTGGCTGGGGCTTCCGAGGCCAGTGGCACCCTGAGCTCCAGCTGTCACGAGCCCAGGGGTGTGCCACTATGGAGTGGAAGAGCTCATCTGGGAGGAGAAGTCAATGTGTAGGGGCACTCTCTTGGCCATGTCAGGAAAGCCCGAGATAGTGGGTTCTTATTGGTGAGTGGAAGCCAGTAAGCAGAATCGTGTTGGAAATTGGGGACTCTGATCTTGGCCATGGCTGTGTGCGCGCTTACTGTCTGCTTTGTGTCCGCTGCCTTGTTGCTGGTCTGGTTTCTGCTCAGGGCACCCGGCGGGGGAGCTCCTCGGGCAGCCGTGTCCCGACGCCACCACGCTGAATTGGGCCCGGCTCAGTGGCTCGGGCTTTGTGTGCTCTAATGAGGTCTGGATTGTTAACAGTAGCTCCTCTGTCTTTGCACGAGTTGACATCTAGTTGGCACGTTTCAGTAAAAATTATAAATTGGGAAAAATGGATAAAATCCTGCGTCTTTCCTTCCGGCACAGATCACCACATGCCCTCATTAGAGCAGCAAGCTCTGAAGGGAATGGAAGCTGGGATCAACCAGCACACTGTGCTCCTGTCCCACGGTCGGGTGGGGGTGTCCTGGCTGTGTGTGGTTTTCAGAGCACAGTGCGGCTTAGTTTGGGAAAAACAGCTGTGGCAGCAAGTAGAGACTTTGGGATGGGGGCAGGAGCTGGAGGCAGGGACACCTAACCAGCTGTGAGCTTGTGCAGGTTGTCTGAGCGGAGGCAAGGCCTGTCTAGCACAGACCCAGAGCTTCGGAGATGGAGCTGGAGCTGGAAGAGCTCGGGCTCGCCTGTCGGGCCTGTCTCTGCAGGCATGGGCAGGTGCTGGGCAACCAGAGGCAAGGAGGTCCGGAGGCCCAGTGGGGGCGTGGGGGGAGACCGGTGACAAGCGGGGGACAGGCTGCACATCATAAGCCTCACTGAGTGGAGGGAGGTGGAGGGGGACGCCCTGGGTCGGACAGTGGCAGAGCCTCTCCCAGGAGGGGCAGCCTGCACTGACAGGGTGGGGGGCCTGGGGGGAGGAGCACGGCAGGCCCAGTGACCCTAGAGCACAGGGCCCCATGCAGAAGAGCAGTTGGGAGAGCGCTGAGGAAGGCCCTAGGTCGGGCATAGTGACAGCAGGGCCAGGGAGGTCCCCTGTGTGGGGGGAGGTGGCCTCCCGGCTCCTGGGGGCTGTGGGGAAGCCTGTGGGTGTGGTTCTAAGTGCCATGCTTGTGCGTGGAGGACTTCTTGGTCACCTGGAGAAGAGGCCGGCTCCCGTGTGGGGGTGTGGCCATGTCACAGGCAGGTCACACGGGGGCCCGGCCCAGATGCCTGGTGAGCACGGCCACACAGAGGCGGGGGGCTGGTGGCTTGGAGCTCCTGCTGCGCACGTGAGGGAGCTGGTAGGGCAAGTGAGGGCACAGACTCACACACACACTTGCACTGATGGGATCACTACCCGAGCTGCAGCCCATCAGGAAGATGCCAGAGGCCCCCAGCCAGGTCGCCTGGGAGCCAGGTCTCCTGTGCCCCAGGCTCCCCAGCGCTGTCCCTGCAAGCTCTGTGTCCGCGTGCCCCTGCGCTCAGCCTGCAGCTCCTTCCTGGGGGATCCGGACCCACAGCTCAGCACTGCACCAGCTCCCTGCATTTGTCTGATGGCGAAGGATGAATTGTCTGTAGTGTTTGCTCCTGCTGGTTTGTCCACCAGCTGCTGGCGACCTGTGCGTGCACACTGAGCCCGCCAACTCCACGTGTGTGCCTGCTGCCAGCCGTCCTCCCGGCACTGTCCTCCGCTGGTTCAGTAGATTCCCTTCTCATCAGCGTTTCCCAGTAGCGCCGTGGTGCATTGTGCATTGTGCATTGTGCATTGATGCGCTTTTGTTTACAAAATGAGGACTTCGTGTTTCAGAACAGTGTTAGGTTCCCGGTGGAACTGGGGGGACCCCCCGTGTCTCTCTGCCCCCGGAGTGGTGTGTGTCTCACAGCGCATAAGGCTGCGCTCACATACCATTACCACCCAGAGGGCGAGGCTGGCTGTTTGTGGCTTTGCACACGTGTGGGACAGCCCGCAGCCACCCCTCCAGTGCCACACACCTTGTTTTCATGGCCCTAAACAGCCTCTGTGGTCTACTCACTCATCCCCACCACCCTCCTCCCCCCGCCCCCGCAACACGACCTGTCACCCACCACTGTGCCTTCACCAGAGAGTCCTGTCGCTGGGGTCACATGGGCCGCAGCCTTCTCAGACCGCCTCCTGTCACTCTGACACGCACTCACGGCCCCCTGCGTCCCCTCATGGCGGGATGGCTCATGTCCTCTTCGCGCTGAACACCCTCCCACGGGCTGGAGGGACAGTTCCCGTGTCCGTCCACCCGCTGAAGGACCCCTGGGTGGCTTCCAAGGGTTGGCAGTTACGCACGGAGCTGCTGCCGCCCTCGTGTGCAGGTTTCTGTGGGGACGTGTGTTCCCGTCCGCCGTGGGGGGCCCTCAGGGAGTGTGATCGCCGGGTCGGATGGGAAGAGCAGGTTTCGTCTTGGGAGAAACCACCAAACCTCCTTCCGAGGTGGCGGCACCACCTGCTTTCCCAGCAGCGGTGACTGAGCGCTCCGGGCACTCCCGTCCTCGCCAGACCGTGGCCGCTCTCGGAGGGGTGCAGCGGTGTCGTCGCTGTTTGAGTTTCATCTCCCCGGTGACCTGGGACGTGGGGCAGCTTTCCTGATTGGCCGTCTGTGTGTCTTCTCTGTTCGGGTCTTTTGTCTATCTCTAAAAGGTCGTTTGTTTCGTTGTTGAGTTTTCAGAGCTCTTTATATATTACAGGAAACTGTCCTTTATCAGAGATGTCATTGGTAAATTCTTCCTCCCAGGCTGCGGCTTGTCTTCGCACTCTCCTGACATGGTCTTTTGCAGAACACAAGTTTGACGTGTTAACAAAGTCCGGCTCACCCGTCCTCTCTTTCTCGGATTGTGTTTTTGGAGCTGTGCGTAAAAAGTCACCCCCTCTGCAGGGTCCCCCAGGATTTCTCCTGTGTTGTCTTCTCGAAGTTTGATCGTTTCGCATTCTGCATTGAGTCTGTGATCCACTGTGAGTGAATCGTCAAGAGCGTGAGGTCTGTGTCTAGGGTCACTTTTTGCGTGTGGACGTGCCGTTGTTCCCGCCCCACTTGCTGAAGACACGGATGGCCTCATGCCCTGGACAGCGTGTGTGTGTCTGTGTTTCTGGGCGCTCTGTACTGTCCCATTGCTCTCTTTGTTCCTTCTCCAAGGATATTATTTTCTTCATATAATGGTGAAAGCAAAATATAAATCGTGAGGTTTATTCTCTAAAGGTGCTGGATTAAGTTGTTGAATTTCAGATTATTTTCTTTCAAATGATATAAGAATTATATATTTCAGTTACTTTTGTTAAATAGCCAAATCATCACTTGGCATTTTTGCTGTGGCTAAAAAATTAATCTAGACTTTAGCAAGTTGCTTGATTCGTAGTAAAGTATCAACACAAATAACCCCCATCTTAACGCTTCTGTGTTAAGAATTTGCTGGGTGTAGTTGTTAAAGATAAACCAGCCGCAAATAACGTGTCAGACTTTTCTCACAGCCGTTCTGTTTGGAGAATAAAATGGGTAAAATCTAGTAATAATTGCTAGTAATCTTAACCAAGTTTACTGCTTGTCTTAAACACCTTTTATTTATTTTTTTTTAAAGATTTTATTTGTTTATTTGTCAGGGAGAGCGAGAAAGCGAGCACAGGCAGGCAGAGGCAGAGGGAGAAGCAGGCTCCCCGCTGAGCAAGGAGCCTGATGTGGGACTCGATCCCAGGACACCGGGACCATGACCTGACCCGAAGGCAGCGGCTCAACCAACTGAGCCACCCAGGCGTCCCTATTTTTATTTTTTTTTAAAGATTTTATTTATTTATTGACAGTCAGCGATCACAAGCAGGCAGAGAGGCAGGTGGAGAGAGAGGAGGGAAGCTGGCTCCACGCTGAGCAAGGAGCCCGATGCGGGGCTCGATCTCAGGACCCTCGGATCATGGCCTGAGCCGAAGGTGGAGGCTTAACCCACTGGGCCACCCAGGCACCCCTTAAACACTTTCTAATCTATACATTTTTAGTGAATTCCTAATGATAGAATTTTCAGCAGCACAATAGAATATATTCAAGTTCTGACACATTTTCAATACAAGTAAGTCATGTTCTTTATATTTCATTCCAGGATATCTTTTTTCACTAAGGAAGGGGGAGGGCATGAAAGGGTAGGAGTGAACGCAGCTTCACCGTCTTGCAAGAACAGGGCACTGCCGCAGTTACGCTGTCTTACAACATAAGCATCTGCAAAGGCGTCAGTAATAGCACCGTCCACTTAGGAACGGGCACATTGCCGGTTGACTTGTGTTATTTGAAGTCAGTTGTTGTGTGCGGTCACCCAGCGTCCAGTCCAGTTTGTTAGGAAGTGCCCGTCCCTGACGCGGGCCACCGCCGTGGCCACACTGGGGACTTCTGAGTGTGCTCGCTGCCACTCCAGCTTCGCAGCCGTCACCCTGGTGGTCAGTCTGCACCGCACGTGGAGTCCTGGGCGCTGGCATTCCATCGTGTCCAGCCCGGGAGGGCTAGCCCGGCCTCATCGCTGCACGACTGTTCAAACCGTTCCTTTTCCACATGAACTGGGTCCAGCTCGCCGCGTGCCGGCAAACAAAGGAAGGCTGCAGTTGTACCTGGAACCTAAACTTAGATCCGGTCTTTTGATGCCAAGTTGAAGGGTCTTTTCACACTCCAGGGCCCCCAGTTTAGCCCACTTCCTGTTGCATTATTAGGGAGATTATTTGAATATTGCTGTCAAAGAAAGCTATTCTTTACTTGGCCATTTCTGGAATTTTGTTCGATATGCGGTTTTTTACGGGGTTTTAATTCTTTCTTGTTTATCATTCAGGCCATAAGAAGTGCTTTTGCGAGTGAAAGAGAAATGGTTCTGTGAAGTGCCCTGCAGTGCTTGCATTTATTATTTTGGTTTGTTTTATAACCTTCGGTGCTGGAGTTGGCATCTGTAGGTGCTGGAAACGTCGGCTTCTGCTCCGCAAGAGATTTCCAGCGTCTGTTCTTAATATGCATGTCCCACTTGCCTCTGTGCATAGCCTGATTCTTTTCTACTGTGAGACATTTTCTGTGTCCGTTTTTAGAATTTTAGTATGTGGGAGCAGGTAAACGAGGTGAGCTCCCCACGTCAGGTGAACTCCGCGAGGGCCAAGCCTGTCCCGTGGCGCAGACCCACCCTCCCCATCACTGCACGTGCGGTCTTCCTCGCGCCGGACCTGCAGGGAAGCTGGCCCTCTCTGCGGACCAGTTGTTGGTTAATGATCGCGTGTGCCTGTGTCTGCGTCTAACTTAACTTCTCATTTTGGGATCACGACAGTTCACGCGCAGCTGTTAGAAATAACGCGAGAGCCCTGCTTGCTTTTCACAGAGCACTGTTGCGACAAGGATGTTGACCTCCATACAGTCAAGATCCAGAACATTCTGGCACTGCAGGGTCCCTCCTGCTGCCCTTTTATAGCCACAGCCACCTCTTCCCCAGCCCTGGTGGCCCCAGCCTGGTCTCCGTCTGCAGTTTTCTCATTTCCGCAGTGGTGCGCATTGTGGGCTGCACACAGGTCCATACGATGGACCGTGAGATTGGGTTTTCCACTCATTCTCATTCTCTGGGAATCTACCCAGCTTGTTGTGTATATCAACAGTCTGTTCCTTTTTATTGCCACACGGTGTTCTGTGGCGTGGATGGACCGTATTGTAGTTCATCGTTCAGCTGTTGAGGGGCCCCTGGGTTTTCCCAGTTTGGGGTTATTTTGAATCAAGTGGCTATGAGCACTCATGTACATATATAAAAATTTCTCAAGTCCTCTCTACCCGCAACGTGGGGCTTGAACTCACAACCCCGAAATCAAGAGTCGCACGCTCCACCGAACCCACCAGGCGTCCCCATGTACCCATTTTTTATGTGAACATGTCTTCATTTCTCTAAATGAATGCACATGTTTCGTTTTTAAGACACCGCGAGACTGTTCTCCAGGGTGGCTGCACCTGCTAGGTTCCCGCCAGCCGAGTGTGTGACCCGCTTCTCCGCATCCTCGCCAGCGTGTGGGGTGGCCGCGGTTTACCCGCGTAGCCGTTCTCACGGGTGTGTGCTGGTGCCGCATGTGGCCTGAGGCGCGTCTCCCTGAGGGGTGATGGCGTCGGGCACCGTCTCAAGGGCTCATTTGCCGTCTGTGCACCCTCATTGGTGATATCGCTCTTCAGGTCTTCTGCCCAATTTCTAATTGGCTTGTTTATTGTCTGGCGTTGAGAATTTCTCACGTGTGCTGTTGGTTGGCTCTGTGGCTTGCAAAGACTTTCTCCGTGTCTGTAGCTTGTCTTTTCATCGGTTCGGTAGGGTCTTAAGCAGAAGTGTTTCATTCCGATAGATCCACTTATCAGTCTTTCCTGTCATAGATCACGCTTTGATCTGCAAAAGAGTCTGCGAAGTCTTTGCTTTGTCCCTTTGCTTTGTCCGGATTTTTGAAAATCCGGAGGGTTTTCTCCTATGAATTTCCTAAAGGTGTTAGGGTTTGTGTTTTACGTTGAAACCCCTGGCCCGTTGCAGGTGGCCTGCCGGGTGGGGAGTGGTCGCACCGCTCCGGCGTACTTTGCTGACAGGGCTGTCTGTCCTTCCCGCGCGGACCTGCCCGGGTGTGCTGGCGAGAGCTTCTCCGTAGGTCCTTCCTTCTGCTCGCTGCGACCTGCTTGTCTGTCCCGCACCAATTGTGCACCGTCCGGAGACTCAAGCTGTCTAGTAAGTACGTTATGATGGCTGCTTGGAAGTTTTCCTCCGGTGAGTCTGACATCTCTGGACAGCATCTCCTGGTTGTATGTTTTCATTCAGTTTGGGGTCTTCTTGGCTGTCAGTAGGAGGAATGATTTTATTGAAACCTGAACATACTACGTTACAGGACCTGAATCTTACCTAAACCTTGTGTGCTAGCTGACTGTCCCTCACACCGCTCTCTCTCTGGTGGGGGTCCGCTTCCCACCGGGCCTTTGCCGACAGCTTGCAAGTTTGCTCCTCTTCCATGGTCTCCTGACAGCCCCAGTGGGGATGAGATGGGCACCTCGGCCCGAGTGTCCCCCCGACTCTGCACCATGGCCGGGACGGTGGCATCTGGCTGGAGTGGGGTCTTTCCAATCCGCCCATTCCCCGTGTAGCCGGCAGCTCCCTGTCTTGGACCTGTGGCCGAAGGCACAGCTCTCGTTTTGTTTGTGTCTGTGCCCATCCCCAGTGTCGTTCCAGGCTTCTCCGGCTCCTAGGCTGGTGAAGCAAAAGCGGAGGCAGGGCCCTCCCTGCCGTGCTCTCCTTGGTCCCCGCTAGTCTGCCTTCCTCCCTCCACCCTTCAGAACCCTTCTGATGTTTGCTGGATTTGTAATAGTTTGGGTTTCTCTGAAGTGCTTTGTGATGGTCGGTCTCACACCAGCTCTGTGCTTTCCTCTCTGCCACCCGCGTCCCGTGTTCAGGGTGCGCCCCAGCTGGCCTGACCTCAAGGCTCCCGTCGGCACCCGCGCACCTGTCGTCCCGCCGAGGGACTCCCCAGAGTACTTGTGTCTCACTGAGGGCGTGTGGGACTTCTGCACTTGCGACTGTGTCTTCCCTCCCACTTTGGAACTCAAGGGAGTTACTTTTTTATTAGAACTTGCCATAATGGGAATATTAAAACACATGCAAATACAGAAGCGCATAAGAACACCTGCGTGCTCTCGGCCGGCGTGAGCGTACCGGCCTTCAGCCCCGTGTCATCCACACAGCGTCTGCGTTTCTCTGTGCCGTGCCGTGTTAGTTTATAAGAACAAATCTCATTTCATCTTGAAATACTGAAGTATGTGTCACTAAAATTTAAGTACTATTTCCACACCGAAAATGACTAATAATTTCTTAATATAATCAACTATTCAAATAATATTTTTTTTAAAGTATTCACTTATTTATTAGAGAGAGAGCGCTGGCTCGAGCGCGGTGGGGAGGGGCAGAAGGAGGAAGAGAGAATCTGCAGCAGACTCCCCGCTGAGCACGGAGCCTGACGCGGGACTCGACCTCACGACCCTGAACTCACGACGTGCCGAAACCAAGAGTCAGATGCTTGACTGACTGTGCCCCCCAGGGGTCTCAGTGGCAGAATCCGTCTGATTTAGTTAGGTTTTGTGCTCTCCACTCTGTGATTCGCAAGTAGTACATTTTCAGAAACTGTATCTTGAAGTAATTAACTAATATAAAATAAAAATGCTTAAAAATAAAATAAGATAATATAATATAAAATAAAAATGCTTTTAAAACTATGTGGAAGACTTTCTTAAAGGAATTTTTTTTTTAAAGAAGATTTTATTTATTTGAGAGGAGGGAGGGTCAGAGGGAGAAGCAGACTCCCCGCCGAGCAGGGAGCCCGATGCAGGACTTGATCCTGGGACCCCAGGATCATGACCTGAGCTGAAGGCAGACTCTTAACCAACTAAGCCACCCAGGTGCCCCAAGGATTCTTTAAAATTCTAAAATTCTAAAAAAAAAAGAGAGATATATTTATGTATTTGAGAAAGAGAACAGGGGCAGGGCAGGGGTGGGGGGGACGAATCCCAAGCAGACCCCCCACTGAGCATGGAGCCCAACATGGGGCTCGATCTCACGACCCTGAGATCACAACTTGAGCCGAAACCAGGAGTCAGAGGCTTAACCAACTGAGCCCCCCAGGTGCCCCTTGAATGAAGGATTCTATATAGAAACTTATTTAACGTTTAGCCACAAATCTGGTGCATATTCATTGAGATTCAACATCGTTAACAAATGATTGTTGTGAAGATTACATGCATTTTAGATAGACGAGAGATTTATAACATACGCACGATTGGGCGCATTTTAGTCACCATTTTCCTAAAGGAACTGAATTGCCTCTCAGTGACTTATGGGATAAAGGGATAAATTTTGCTTGTATACAAAGCAAATGTGGCTACGACATGTGCAATGCTCTCTTCCTGGCTCGCAGTGTGATGGGTCCAGCGTTACAGATGATGCCTTAGTACAGTGTCTGGGAAGAGGAGACTGTTACATTGTTAAGAGTTAGATCCTTGGAGTAATTCTTCTTGGAGGGCTTCCTGTGGTTTCCCTGCCCACAGGATTAGAAGTTACAGGTTGCTCCGGGGTTAGATCCGGTTTGAATAGGCCTGTGCTCTTCAGCCGCATGCCCCCAGGGTGAAGAAGAGCCGCTGGGTGCAACCCTGGGCGCTCCTGCTTGTGTCTGTACTTTATGCCCTGGGCCAGAGTCCCGCGAGCAGTGAGCAAAGGGCGGGGGGACTGGCGTGTACCTGGCACGTCTTTGCTCACACTGTGGGAGAGCTCCCTCTGACGCATCCTTGTCCTCGCTCTCCTCTGGGACCCAGCCCCTGCTGCAGGGCCGCCCTCCTCGGAGTGGCCCTGGAGTCATGGGGTGGCCCCTTCCTGCCAGCGCCTCCTGACAGCACAGCCCTGGGCGGCGGTCATTCGGTGTCCTTGACCATGCAGATGTCCCATCCCGGGCAGCAGACCTAACCATCCTTGTTCGTGACTTTCTTCTTTAGCTTGTAGTAACGTCGTACTTGTTCCCACAGAGCAGGCTGACCCCGTCTGCTCACGTGACGGGCACACTGAACATTCTTTCCTTGCTGTCTTTCAGACAGAAACCATCTCCGCCGGTCAAGAAGCCCTCAGAAGTCCCTTGCCATGGACACAGAAGATGAAGAGAACACGAGTAAGACCCGGTCTATCATGTGGCACCAAGTAGCTCTCTCTCCGTCCGACCCTAGTGCTCTTGTCAGTCTTTTTCTAATGAGACTAATTTGGGAAAAGTGATTCTTTCCTACAGTATTTCCTACACCATCGACGGTGGCTGTTTGAAGTCTCTGATGTATTCTCTACAGTAGGTGTTGGTACCTGGTGTGGGCATTTCCCTACGGCCGTGTGTGGGACCGTCTGTCACTCTGGGCCGCCGCTGTGTGTCTCTGTAGGCAAATACAGGCCTCCAGATGCGCTGGCCACGGAGCTGCCCGGCTTCATCAGACATCACAGCCTGGTCTCCCACAGGTGGCCGGATTTTCATTTGTTCCAATCCGAAATACCCTTTGAGATTAATTTAAATGATTAATTTAAATACTTGCTCATCTAGGATAACACTACCCAGATTTTTCCCTGTAAATACGATGGATTCTTCTCGTGCTTTGAGGGAAGGGGGCTCTCATGAGGCTGCTGATCTTGTTTCCAGACTTCCATGAGCCTTTGGGCGCTGTGGACCAGAGCTCACTGTTGGGCCTGTTCCGTGTCCCACACTGTCCTCTCTGGGGTGCCTGTTGGCGAGCCTCAGGGGCGCACAGCTTCCCTCCCACAGCGGTGTCCTCTGTGAGAAGAAGTTCCCTGAACACCTGTCCTCTATTTTATCTTTATTCCCAGATAGCCTGCATTTGCGTAAGGTTTAAAGGCTCCCACAGAAGTTGGGAACTTTTAGGGGGGAAATTACAGCAGAGCACATTTTGCGATATATGGACACAGTATTTTTTTCGGATATATGTACATGTGTATATTCTCACTTGTCTCTGTTTGGTGGCTCCCAAGGAAGACCCGCAGGTCAGAATGACCAGTGACCTTTTACTGAGAGTGGTCACCCGTGTCTAGAGCGGAGTTCAGTCCATCTCCATGTGACTTCACCCAGAATCGGCCCGCTGAGGCCTTACCCTTGGGCCTGCTGCCCCGCAGGCTGCTCCATGGGCTCTGCGGTGGGGAATGTGCCATGGGCCGGGCCTCTGTTACACGAGCCGCACGGAAAGTGCTCTCTGGTGGTCGGGGGTGTGAGAAAGCGGGAGCAGTTGCTTTTCGGCAGCGAGACCCGAGCTCCGCCTCTCCTGCTTCCTACGCGCTGCTGTCCCCAGCAGAGCCTCCTCGGGAGGTCAGTTCTGCTCGCCGTGGCCACTTTTGCCCGTGCGCTCCCCCACGTGGGGATATGTGAGCACCTGTCCTCCAAGCCTCCTTTTCTCGGGCCCATGGGCTGTCATCCACAGCGGCGGCCGCGGGTTTGGGTGGAAACATCGCGTGTGTGTAGACCCTGTGGTAACTCGCCAAGATAAAGGAGTCTTCTGAGTGATTCTGCAGGAGACACGAATGCTGGTTCCCGAGCTGGAGGTGGCGGGCAGTCCTAGATCTTCTGTGGTTTCAGAGGCAATGAAAGAGCTTATCACGGTTGTATTCACATCTGTGAAATAAAGCAGCACTCTACGTGTGTGTAAGAGCTGGGACACTGGGGCCTCTTCCTCTCCCTCTAATGGTCTTTTCCTTTACATAGTAGCACTTCTGATCAGACGGAAGCGGGGCCGTATCCGAGCCCCGAAGCAGATGGCAGCCCGGAATCTGTGTGATCTGTATCCCAGGAAGCACCTTTTTCTGACAATCTCAAGTTTGTCTGTCGCCCAGTACTGGTTGTGTTTATGCGTGCACGGCCAGCCTTTGTGTCCGAGGCTGTGTGTGTGATTGCGTGCTCACGCGGCCGTGGCCCGGCCCTCGTGCTGGGAGCTTCTCTGGCACCAGCCCAGCTGTACACGGTCGGGTGGCGCGTGTCTCTCTTGCTCACTTGTGGACTAAATTTTGTCTCACTCTGCCCTTTTTAACCTTTGTTTCCTTTGAGCACCGAAAGGAGTAACCTATCGAGCTTTTGCTGGAGGATGTTATAAATGAAAATTTAGTGTCCGTTCCGTCGGCTTTGTTAACTGGGAGAAGTGGTGTGTGTGTTGGGAGCCCCAGGGACTACTTGCCGTTGTCAGAGAGCCATCTCCGCTCGACCTCGGCTGTTTGCCCGTGTTTCCAGGGTGTCTTTGCATCTCAGCTCTGGAAGCTCAAGAACTTGAACTTTGGGGATCGGTGGCCAGCGGCCCAGACTGTCTGTCCCGTTTAGCCTCCCGGCGAGCAGCCTGTGAAAATGAACCTGGAAAACGTGGGATTTTTCTCTGGGTTGTTTTTTTTTTTTTTAAGTCTTGATAAACTTACAGAGAAGAGTGAATACTTTCCTATTCTCCTTTTTGAAATTAAAATTATATTTATTTTGCCATGAACTTTAAGAGTTTTAAAATTATCCTTATTAATTGTAAACAGAAACTACCTGTAAAAGGTAGAATAACCAAATTATTCTTTAAGTCCATCAAATATTTGTTTAAAAAAAAGACAAAATCACTGGCTTTACTTAGAATGTCAGGAAGTTGTAGGCCATTTGCAGCTTCAGTCTTACGTCTTTTTTACATGCTTTTTCCCTGTCGTGGAATGTAGTAAGGGTTCACGGGGGAACAGTCCCCACGCAGCGTGGAAAGAGTGGAAGCACGTACTGGAAGTGCAGCCGCCCCCGCAGGGCCCCCCCACTAGCCAGAGCGCTTCCCAGGACTCGAGAGGCGTCCCCCGAGATCGATTCAGGACTAAATCAAGGCACTGCACACCTGACGTGAATATTCAGAGCCTGAACGCTGCTGAGCTCAGAACGCCCGCTTGAAGTCCTGTCCCCTCTCATGGGAAGCGCTGCTGTCCAGAGCCCGAGAGCAGGGACATCAGGGAGGAGGGGCTGTGTGTGCGCTGACGGGAGGTTTTCGGATTCGGTTACCATCCCGCAGTTTGATAAGCTTGAACGGCACATCTCTAGACACCTCAGAATATTCTTGTAGGAGAAAGTTATTTCGAAGATTCCC
Source organism: Enhydra lutris kenyoni (assembly GCF_002288905.1). Classification (NCBI taxonomy): domain Eukaryota; kingdom Metazoa; phylum Chordata; class Mammalia; order Carnivora; family Mustelidae; genus Enhydra; species Enhydra lutris. The sequence continues at coordinate 14,666,732 of NW_019154127.1, forward strand.
CTTTTAATGCAGAGCAGCTGGTGATTCTGACTAGCGGTGGTGGCGGGGCGATAGTCCATGGGTGGCACGGGCGGCTGTCCGCACGCCCCGCGGGGAACGGAGGGATAAGCACACATCACTTACCCAGTTACAAAGAGAGACGAAGGAATCTATAAATTTTGCATTTACAAGATCCTGCAACGAAGGCGTTGTAAGTTACTCTTTCTGGGCACCGCAGGTTCGAGCAGCACAGATGTTAAGGAAAGCTGCGGTCTGGACGGCGTGCCCCCCAAGGACGGCAGCACGCCCGGGCCCGGCGAGGGCGCCCCGCTCTCCAACGGGGGCGGCGGTGGCGCCAGCCGGAAGCGGCCCCTGGAGGAGGGCAGCAACGGCCACGCCAAGTTCCGCCTGAAGAAGAGGAGGCGGCCCCCGGGGCCCGCGCTGCCGAAGAACGCCCTGATGCAGCTGAATGAGATCAAGCCCGGCCTGCAGTACGCGCTGCTCTCGCAGACGGGCCCCGTGCACGCGCCCTTGTTCGTCATGTCCGTGGAAGTGAACGGGCAGGTGTTCGAGGGCTCCGGCCCCACCAAGAAGAAGGCCAAGCTGCACGCCGCTGAGAAGGCGCTGCGGTCTTTCGTGCAGTTCCCCAACGCCTCCGAGGCGCACCTGGCCATGGGGAGGACCCTGTCCACCAACACGGACTTCACGTCCGACCAGGCCGACTTCCCCGACATGCTCTTCAACGGCTTCGAGACCCCCGACCGGTCGGAGGTACCCTTCTACCTGGGCTCCAACGGGGACGATTCCTTCAGCTCCAGCGGGGACCTGAGCTTGGCGGCGTCCCCCGCGCCCGCGAGCCTCGCGCAGCCTCCCCTCCCCGGCCCCCCGCCGTTCCCGCCGCCCAGCGGCAAGAACCCCGTGATGATCCTGAACGAGCTGCGGCCCGGGCTGAAGTACGACTTCCTGTCGGAGAGCGGGGAGAGCCACGCCAAGAGCTTCGTCATGTCCGTGGTGGTGGACGGCCAGTTCTTCGAGGGCTCGGGCAGGAACAAGAAGCTCGCCAAGGCCCGGGCCGCGCAGTCCGCCCTGGCGACCATTTTTAACTTGCACTTGGACCAAACGCCGTCTCGCCAGCCCGTCCCCAGCGAGGGCCTGCAGTTGCACTCGCCGCAGGTGAGGACCCGCGCGCTGCCGGCAACGGTGGCCGTGTCTTGTGCTTTCCCACAGGGCTCCTTCTCCTGGTCCCTGTTGCTGTCCCGCCGGAACGTCCCTGGTAAGTCTGGCTCCGGGCATCCTGCCTGCCCGGGTGGCTCGTGCTGGGCGGCCCATCCGGGGCCACGATGTGCAGCCCCATCCGCCGGAGCAGCGCCGTCCGCGGCCTCTGGCCCGAGCCCCGCCCCGCGCCCCATGGCAGTCCGTGGCTCCCTTCCCCCATAGGCCTCCCTTGCGGGGACCCAGGTCCCGTAGCAGCCTGTGACGGGAGCAGCTCAGCAGTTTCCCGCGAAGTCTGCCTGCGGAATCCCGAGCACAGAAGAGAGGCCAGCCGGCCAGCTGCTGAAACCCTAGCGTGGGTGGGAGTGGGTGTCTCCCAGCTCCAGCAGGGCTGACGGCTGAGGGGCTGGCCAGGCCGGGGGTGCCCCATGACAGGCATGAGCCTCTTGGAGGGGCGAGGGATGGAAGGGGACCCTCCAGTGGCCCTCACGGTGCTTGGGAATCTGTACCTGGAATGTCCTAGGTGCGGTCCATGTGGGCCTCCCTGCTGCTCAGCCGGAGGTAGGCGTCCCCCCTCGTTTGGGCTTGGACGGCCCCATAAGACCAGGATGAAGACAGAATTTCAGGCGGGCTCGTGGCTTACACACAAAAGGGCAAGCGTGAAGGGGGGGATAGCAGGTAGCTGGCATCTCTAGACCCTAAAACCCTTTATGTGTCGCTTCTCTTCTTGGAAATCCAGTTTTCTGGCTAAGGGTAAAAATTTTTCTTTGAGAGAGAAAATCGATTACCCTTCTCTGTTCCTTTTTGCTGAAGTAGTACCGAGGTTGAAGATGAATTGTGTACTGGTTTGAGGAGAGAATGAAGGGACTCAGATCGGTACACGGACCGCTTGTATTTCTCGTCGAAGAATCCGGAAGGTCGCGGCTTCTCTGGTGCCTTTGAACACAATTAGAGTAACTTCTCCGTGCTATTGTCCGAGGTGACCAGTACTGCTAGGGTTTAGAAGAAGAAACTTTATTTTGCCTAAAGCTGAGCCAAATACAGCATCATGTAAGAAGTAGCGTGTTCAGAGTGTCCTACGGGCAGTTACTGAACCCGGTAATACGTCCCCATTAGCCTGTTGCGAACGTTTGTCAGAAGAACGTCAGTCCACTTACCGTTTCACGTGTCGGTGGGACCAGTTCCCTGCAGATATCCTATTTTCAGGTCTGCTGTTGGCTGCGCGTTTTCCAGCTTGAGTTCACGACACTGTCCGCTGCCACCTGACTTCCCTTAACATCAGAAGAGTCGCATGTGAGACGACTGGAATCCTGTCAAACGCCGGGACCCCTGATACTGGGTTTTGCAGGGTGGACAGGTCCCAGCGTGGCAGGGAGGCAGGCAGGGGTCCTAGCCTGGGCCCAGACTCCTGCGGGAGCAGAGACCAGAGCTCCGCTGGGGGCCGCGTGGGGCCTCACCAGGAGGGGCGTCCGGGAATCCCAGCTAAGGGAGGGAGGAGGCAGGCAGGGGTCGTGTCAGCCCTGCCCCCGGCTGCCTGCCTGGGTTCTGCGGGTGCCCAGCGCTCGTTTCTGAACCTCTGTGGCCACGGAGCCGTCTGTCCCCGTGTCTGCTCACTGTGCCCCCACCGTGGTGTCTCTGGAGCCCCCCCGGGAGCTCAGGAGGTGGCCATACTTTCCTTGGAGGACCTGGGGGGGCCCCTGCAGAATCAGCCCTCACAGCTTGATTTCTGGGCTCCGCCATCTTTGCACGGGCGTCTCCAGGCCCGCCTTCTGGAGCACTGAGCGTCCGCGCCATTTGCCTGGAGTGGCCCTTGAGTCCCTGCTCGTGGGACTTGTTGCCTTCATTGTGTCCATAGTGGCATTCCAGGGTTTAAACCCAGACGTCATGGGCCATGGAGGCATGCAGAGCCCTCAGCCTCTCCTGGGCTCTGTGAGCAGCAGAAGCGGGCCATCGGCCCCAGCCCAGCTTTGAGCCGGGGCCTCTCAGCACCTGGGGCTGTGGCGGGGACGCCTGGGGCTGGGGGGCGCGGGCGTGATTCTCCCGGTTACGTCACCCCAGCACGTACAGAGACTGGCTTCCTTACCTGCAGTCTCTGAGGGGCTGGAGGAACAGTCCCGGTGCCGACAGTGCCCGCCTGTGACCAGTAAGTGTCCACACAAGGGCCTGACCTCCTCTGAGTGTCTCTGAGCTCTGCGGTTTGGAGATTGGCCAGACCGTCCACGAAACGGAAGCTTTTCTTTTCTGTGGCTTATTCTTAGCCTCTCAAGACTTTTTCTCTTACGTAAATTGGAACATGGGGTCCTTCATCTTTGATCCCCTTCCCACCGTGTCACCTGCCCCCACGCGTGTGGCACTGAGGCCTCTGCCCAGGGTGCGGGGGGCTTGCTGCCCCCCGTTTTCTGTCCATGCTCCCCGCCCCCGACTTGAGCGCAGTCTTCTGGGGGCTCTTTGGTACTTACTGGGGCAACGGAAGGAGGAAGAAATCCTGGTGACTTTTGTTTTTTTCAAAATAAGTCATCATTTAGGATGATGGACATTTCCGTCCATTTGGGGAGTGTTTTATTACAGGCCAAGCTGGGGACACTAGACGTACCTGTTTGATACCCGCGACAAGTGTGAGATTGGGAGGACATACCACCCACACGCATGTCCCGTTGGGCTTCATTTCCCAGAAACACTTGTATCCAAGATACGTTGTAAACTGTGAAGATGAGAGCACGGCTGTGTTCGCTGCTGGGAAGCACTGCCTCCGGGGCAGGCCGACCGGCCTGGCGGTGGACCAGCCACCTGTCACCCCTTCCCCAGGGAGCGTAGCTGTCAGTGCTGTCCGCGGGGGCTGGGTCTGTGGCAGGGGCCCTCGCAGGCCTCGTCGGCGCTGCTCCCGGGCCGTGCAGCAGGTGCCCCGGGCGGAGGCTGAGCACAGCCGCGTGGCTCTTCTCCTGGGCATTCATCACGCGGCCCCTTCTCTTGTCCTGATGTTGTGGGTCACACTCAGGGGAGTGTTCCCTGGCCCGGTCAGCCCCTGAGTGGACGGCCACCCCTGCTGCACTCAGGAAAAGGAGCACTTTCACTTCCTCCCAAAGCCCTGTCACCCCAGGGAGTGTGGCCTCGGAGGCTGGGAGAACTGGGTGCAGAGCCGTGGAGGGTGTGAGGCGGGTGGCCTGGGCGGGCCGCCCTGGCTGGGGCCTGCCTCAGCTTCTTCATCTGGGGGCGGGGCTGGGGTATTGGGAGGGCCAGAGGGGTGGCACGGGCTCTGGACTGTCCCTGTCTGTGAGACTCTTGAAGAATTCCACCCAGAGCCTCCAGTGTTCCTGGGGCCTCAGTTTCCAGGGAGTGTTTTAGAGGGAGAAAAAAGCATGTACGCACGCACACACACACGTGCCTATTTGCCAGATTTGCCCGTGTGGTTTTCCAGAAGAGAAGCCGTCTGTAAGGCCACTCCGAAGGGACAGCCTTGTTGGTGTGCGCGGGGCAGGGGCCAGTCCGCACCCCTGACTCCCTGCTGTGGTCCTCAGGTGTTAGCCGATGCCGTGGCCCGCCTGGTGCTGGATAAGTTCGGCGACCTGACGGACAACTTCTCCTCTCCTCACGCTCGCAGGAAAGTTCTCGCCGGCGTCGTCATGACAACAGGTAAAATGCTGTGCTGAACAGAGAGAGGACATGCTCTCGGGCCGTGACCGACCGTCTCTGTGACACTAATAGGGCTGTTTTCCTAGTTCTTCTGAATCCCTGCCACCTGCAAACATAGGAACCGCACTTCCCAAACTTTTCTCCTACATGTTCATTGCTTTAACCTACATTTTCTTATTTGGAGAAAGCATGCTGTATCAGCATCTGATTCCTATAAACCCATGTGAGCGGTTTTGATCGACTGGAAAGTCCAGCAAAGTGGCGCCCCCCCCCTTCCTGCTTCATTTGCCATTGGGCCGCATCTGACTTACCCAGGAGTGACCCTGATAGCTAGTTTTGTGGGGACAGGCAGCTCTAGCAAGAACAGGAAATGCACAGGTAAGAAGCACACTTTAGGATGGCAGAAGGAGCCCTGTTAAGTTTACCCGGAAGTTCCCACCAGCGCAAGTTACCCCTGAGTCCTTTCCTGTACCCCAGGGGTGAGGACGCTGAGCCTTGTCTGCCCGGGGACCACTCCCAGGGACAGGAGACCACAGTGGTGGCCCCAGTGGGGATCCCTGCTCCTATGGGGCCCTCTGCCCTGGGGCACCCGCTCAGCCCCACACTGGCTGGCTGAGCCTGGAGGGCCGTGTACAAAAAGGCCCGAAGGCCGGAGAGCGAGCGAGCGAGCTGGGAACGCTTTGTCTGTCTACACCTGCTGGTCAGGGAGAAAACCCCTGTCCTCTGTGTGGGCGAACGCACCGTCCTTTCTTCCACGGTAGCTCTCTCTCCCATTGCAGGCCGGACGTGAGTCCGTGGTCCCCGTGTTGGCCAGCCCCTCGATGGTCGAGGACACCTGAGTGCTGTTTAATGACGGCTTTTTCGTGCACGATGTCTTCACTTTGGCACAGCTGAGGGTGTGTCTGTGGTCGGAGGACGTGCTCTGGACATTCCCTGGGGTTTCCGTGTAACTCTGCGGATAGATGCCCGTGCTCTCCCGCCCCCTCCCTTTGCTGCTGTCTGTCGCATGACGAAAGGCGGGTGCTTCGGCTCCTGGGACGCTGTATTCCCTGGGCGAGGCTCTGTGCCCCGGCCAGCGGCAGGAGTGTGCGACTGCCGGGTCCTTCTGGGCAGCTCTTCTCGCCGGCCCGGGGTGGGGGGGGGCGGACTGGCTCCTGGGCCGTGGTGCCCTCGCCATGCATCTCCCTGGGGACCTCTTACTCAAGGCCACCGTGTTCCCTTGCAGATAGTGCCACCCAGCCCGCGGCCTGTGGCCCTGGTGTCAGATGGCCGGTTGAGGTCGGGCTCCTGCTGGTTGAGCGACTTTGGGCAGGCCGTTTGGCCCCGTGGGTCCTTATCAGCTAAATGGAGAGGAGTCGCGTGCCCCTGAGGGCGCGTGTGGGAATGAAGCGGAGACCCTGCCCTGCAGGCCGGTGCTGCACCTGCTGCTCGGGGCGCGCCGTGCGTGTAGCGGGTGGCGAGGGAGGTTATCACAGGGCCGTGTCCACGTCTTGCCCTGTGTCTGCAGCACGTGGTCTGTTAGCAGATGTCCCATCAGTGGCTGCGCTCCCAGGGCCTTTCCCAACACCCCACCGGCCACGTCCTTTTTCCCTCTGGTCCCTCTGACGGCCGCACGCCCTTCCCCGTAGCCTCACGACGCTTTGGTGGACCAGTTAGTCGGCCTGTACCTGGGGCTGCCTCCCGGGAGCCAGCGGGGAACGTTCAGGAGAAGACCGGGCCGCCCCAGAGGAAACACCTTCCTTGGGGTTAGAGACTGTAGACTAACGGGCAAGGGAGGTCTGCGTCCAGAAGCGTCGCGCCATGAGTCCTCGAGGGTGGGGGGGGGCGGTTTCCAGAGACTGAGTTTGCGCGGGTACTAGCCGGGGGCAGGGGCCTCTCCCCCCGGGAGCCCAGGCAGCAGGAGCGCCGCAGAGCTGGGAGGGGTCGAGGCACGAGGCGTCCTCTCTTGCTCATTCTCCAGGCACAGACGTGAAAGACGCCAAGGTGATAAGTGTCTCCACGGGGACGAAGTGCATCAACGGCGAGTACATGAGCGACCGCGGCCTTGCATTGAACGACTGCCACGCAGAGATCATAGCACGGCGGGCCTTGCTCCGCTTCCTCTACACACAGCTCGAGCTCTACTTCACGTGAGTTCCGCGAGCGCAGGACTAGAGGAAACGGTTTTTCTTTTTTGTTTATTTTGATTTTTTCAAAGATTTTATTTATTTACTTGACAGAGATCACAAGCAGGCAGAGAGGCAGAGAGAGAGGGGGAAGCAGGCTCCCTGCTGAGCAGAGAGCCCAATGTGGGACTCGATCCCAGGACCCTGGGATCATGACCTGAGCCGAAGGCAGAGGCTTTAACCCACTGAGCCACCCAGGTGCCCCGAGGAAGCAGTTTTTAAAAACCGTGCCGCCCGTCAGAGTGTATTGCAAAACCTTCATGGTTTCTGTAATCTCTGAAAAATTCTTAAAATAGTGACTTTATTGGCCAGGATGAGGTTGGGTCCTGTTTTCCCATGATGCTCCTGCTTCCGAGTCCAGTGGGTGAACACACATGTGTGCACACGTGTGCTCACGGCTCATGCGGCCGTTGATCTGAAGTCTGTGCTCGGGGCGGTGAGCTTCTGGGCGCAGCGGGAGCCTGAGCAGAGCCGAGCCACCTGGGGCCCAGGGCCCTTCGTTCTAGTCCCGTCTGAGCCACTTTTCTTTACTGAGCCGTTGCTTACGTGCCGTCTGTCTGTGTCGAAGTTCTGAATGGGAAGAAGGGACGCTCGTGCCGTTCCGACGGCTTCTTCATTGGGTGGACTTGGTCACTAGCGGTGTTGTTCTCATCAACACGGGAACGTCCCAGTTCGAGCGCATCTGTACCCTGTTGAAAGCAGTGGCCTCTGTCGTAAGTTATGACAGACAAAAATTTGGCTGTATACGGCTTTAAAGTTCATTTTTGCAACTCGTTTCCTTCTAGTAACAAAGATGATCAGAAGCGATCCATCTTTCAGAAGTCGGAGCGCGGAGGGCTGAAGCTGAGGGACAGCGTGCAGTTCCACCTGTACATCAGCACGTCCCCCTGCGGGGACGCCAGGATCTTCTCGCCGCACGAGCCCATCCTGGAAGGTACGGGGCTCGGCCAGCTGCATCACCGGGAGGCTGGGGTTATGGGGTGACAGCAGAGCAAACCTACATTAGTGTCCTTTTCTTCTTTTTCTTGAAACTTCTGGCTTCGAAAGTGGATCTGATGGGAATATATAAGAGCACGAGGTGGTTTTTTTTTTTTTTTAAGGATTTTTTTTTTAAAGATTTTATTTATTTATTTGACAGAGATCACAAGCAGGCTGAGAGGCAGGCAGAGAGAGACAGGGAAGCAGGCTCCCCGCTGAGCAGAGAGCCCAATGCAGGGCTTGATCCCAGGACCCTGGGATCATGACCCAAGCTGAAGGCAGAGGCTTTAACCCACTGAGCCACCCACGGTCCCCAAGGCTTTTCTTTTCAATGAATAATTGGATGAGGAAGCCTGAGTGGTGCCTTACGTGCACGAGCAGGTTAGAGCGAGGCTGCTGAGTCAGACTCATACTTAGATCGGAGCCGTCCGTTCTCCACCTCTGGGCTTCGGACGAGCTGTGGTCTGGTGCGCGTGTACCTGCGGGTTGTGGCGGGTGCATCAGATGCAGGCACACACGAGCGACAAGGGGGCCCTGGTGTGTCGTCGCGCCAGGTCCGTGCTGCTGTTGTGGAGTAACTTGGTCCTCGTTCATCTCTTCTCCTAAGCGGAAGCGACTCCAGTTTAGCATCTGAGGACGTCATTCCCCTTGATTACAAAGGAAACACGTGCCCGCTATGGGAAATCGCTGCGTGTTGTACCGTGTAAGAAAACATTTTGGCCGCCCGTGTTCACGTAACCTAACCCGGAGATAACACGTTAGGTGGTTGTGCGTGCCCGCTTCCTCTCGCTGATTTCAGCATCTCTGGGATTTGTTTTTGAAAGTTTAAAGACGCAGGGAGAAGACGTAACACTCAAACACCCGTCCTCTAGAGTTAGCGCACGTTCGCGTTTTGTCTTCTCTGCTCCAGCTCCTTTTTCATGAGAGAAACCATTTTGGTTCGAATGGAAGCCCTTCCTCCCTAACCCCTGGAGAGACCAGTGTCACGAATTAGGTCTGTAGCGCAGCCCGTCCTGCCCAGTTCTCTCTGCCGTGTTGCACATCCATGTCGGAGGGACGGATGCGTGTGCGCAGGGCTGCACGCTGACGTCCGCCGTCCCGGGGCTGCTGCCCGCGAGGACTCTCACCCGGCCTCCCTCTCCTAGAACCAGCGGACAGACACCCAAACCGCAAGGCCAGAGGACAGCTGCGGACGAAAATAGAGTCTGGCGAAGGCACGATTCCCGTGCGATCCAGCGCGAGCCTGCAGACGTGGGACGGGGTGCTGCAGGGCGAGAGGCTGCTCACCATGTCCTGCAGCGACAAGATGGCGCGGTAAGGCCCCCGGCCGCGGGCTCCCGGCTCCGGCCCGCCGTGCTCTCTGCAGGCCCGGGGCTCCTCCCTGGCGGGGATCGAGCTGGGCCCCGCGTGCTGGAGGCCCCGGGCCGCTCATGCTGCTTTGCATCTGTGTTCACACGTGCGGGTTCTGCGGAGTCCAGGGGCTGCAGACGGTGACTTTACAACCGTCTGCCACCGTCTGAAGGGACAGTGTCCTCATTCCTCCCGGTGCCACCTAGGCGGTCCTGCTCGCTGCTGACCTGCCACTTTGGGTTACTGAGTGCACGTGTCCCTAGCATCCTGGCCGGGGCGGCTCCACACGAGGCCGGGCTGCTGCAGATACACTGTTTGCCTTCGTGTGACAGATGTTTCTTCGGAAGCAGGTGTGTGCAGGCCGGGTGATCATTTCCTCAGATGCTGGCGTTAGTTCCAGTACTCTTAGTTTTTAACAAATGTCTACTTGGAAGAAAAACAAAGTAACGTAGGTAGATGGTAGGTAGATGGCAGAGAGTTGACGGTACAGAGCCTGTGAGGCTACGATCTCGTCCGTCTTCCCATCCCTGCTGTGCCGCCCGCCGCGAGCGTGTTCCCGTCTGCCCTTCCAGAGCGGTCAGCCCCGCGTGCGTGTGCACACAGCACCCCCTCAGTGATCTGTGAGCCTTCCAGGCTGGTTTTCTTGAGTGGATCTTGTCAGGGAACCTCAAGGACATGGAACCTGATTCCTCACACGCAGCCGCGGCCCCCGCAAGTGCAGGTGCCCACTGTGCCCACCGTGACGCCTTTGCTTATCACGTGCCCGTCGTGTCCGCCCTCCATTCACTTTCACGTCCGTGCACGCGCGCGTGTGTGTGCGTGCAGCCTTGAAAAACACGTGTCATGCTGGGGTATTTATGCGTATGTTGTAATTTTTAGAGATGGAATTGGGTTTTTTTTTTTTTTTGAAGATTTTATTTATTTATTTGATACACAGAGAGAGAGATCACAAGCAGGCAGAGAGGCAGGCAGAGAGAGAGAGGAGGAAGCAGGCTCCCTGCTGAGCAGAGAGCCCGATGCGGGGCTCGATCCCAGGACCTGGGATCATGACCTGAGCCGAAGGCAGAGGCTTTAACCCATGGAGCCACCCAGGCGCCCCTGGAATTGGGTTTTAAATGCTGTTCTGCGTCTCACAGTTTCACTCAAGCCAGTGTTCGGGGACTGTCCCCGATGCTCTAATAAGTAGTGGGCTGATTACTTCTCAGCTCTGCAAAGACCCTGTCGTCGTCACGGACCGTGCCCTGTCCGTTCCCTCACCGACCAGACTTGGGTTTGCCCCAACTCTCCTCTATGGTTTAGCCTTGAGTTTCTGTGAGCGTAGCTCATTCTAGACCTTCGCCATTCAGGATCTCTGCTGTACTCGTGGGGAACTTCTCAGACGATAGCAGACGTGCCCCAGAGCGCTCACGCGGTTCACATCTCCACTACCCGTGTGCGACACCAGTCTCCTCCTCATCTGAAAACTGGTGTCTGCTGGGCGCATGGGGCGGCAACTTTCTCATCAGACTTGCCCGGCGATACCCTCTGCCCATTTATCTTTGGGATCTCGTGCTTTTTCCCTCTTTGTCTACAGACGTTCCTTGTGTGGTTTGTGCTGCCGTCCTTGACGGTTTCAGAAGCTCCGTGTTGGGGCACGTGGAGGGCTCAACTGGTGAAGCGACTGCCTTTGGCTCAGGTCAGATCCCGGAGTCCCGGGATCGAGTCCCACATCGGGCTCCCAGCTCCACGGAGAGTCTGCTCCTCCCTCTGACCTCTCCCCTCTCATGTGCTCTCTCTCTCTCTCAAATGGGTAAATAAAATCTTTGGGGAAAAAAAAAAGTTCTGTGTCTTCTCCAGTCCAAACCCATGTCTTGTCTCGGTCCGTGCCGTGCTCTTACTGAACAGAAACCCTTCATGTTGTTACTACCTGATTCATTAATGTTCCAAAGTGATTTGCACTTTCAGAATCTTATTTAAGAAATTCCTTCTTAAATTAAGGACATAAAAATGTTCTCCCATACCTTTTTCTGAGATTTTTATCATTTTACTTTCAGATTCAGGCCCATAACATGTTTGTACTATAAGTAACAATTTGGCTTTGTTATTTTAATACAGCGAATCTGTTTCCCAGATACTATTTATTAAATTATTGGCCTCGTTTTCCTCGTTGATCTGTGAAGGCATTTCCCTTACATACGGAACTGTCTTACAGAGATGGGTCCGTTCCTAGTCTCTCGAATCACCGTCAGCTCGTAGTCAGGCGTGACTGTACAGATCCCACAGTGTTTACCTTCTGGCATTTCGGTGTGTCTGGAGACCTGACTGGGTATTGCTGTCGTTTTTTGCTCTTCTGTCTTCCAAGTCTTTTGCAGCTTTTTATGCACCTCTGTTCTTCTGAGAATGTTTTTGTCGCAGCCGGCGCGACAGATCGATCAGTGAAAAGAAATTAAGAGACAAAGAGATGGGGACAGGAGGAGCACCAAGGAGGATGTCCAGTAGTGCCAATTTTATTCAAGGCTGTGAGGCATTATATAGCTAACAGAAACAATTGTAAGAAAGTATCTATTTTTAGCTGATTACTAAAGAGTTTGCAACATGCACAGAAAACCCCTCAAGCTTTCCCATTATCTATTTCCCAAGCCTCAGTAGCAGACCCTCTCTCAGTGCTACTCGACTTTATCGACCTAAGCCTTTTGTTCAGCTATTCAGCCTTTAAAGGAGGCACAAGTCAGGGCCTGGTTTGGTCCTCGTCTCAAGCCTTACCGTGGCCTCCCACATGTTTTAGAATCTGCTCCAGTGTCACCAGATGTCTTGCTTAGATTTTGTGTAGACTTGTGAAATTATGGGTGGAAACGGAAAGAATTAACATAAAGTTAAATCGATCCATCCAGGAATATTGGCTCCTTAAGAAGTTAAACGTATAATTACCGTGTGACCCCACGATTCCCTTTCTGGGTATTTGCCCCGAAGAACTGAGAGCCGGGTCTCCAAGAGATCCTTGCTCGCTCACGCTCACCTACGCTCAAGTTAGCTCACAAGAACTACAAACATGGTGAGCTGTCTGTTAAGACCTTTTTAATAGGGTAGTTTGTTTTCTTTTGGGGGTTTTAGGAGTTTTTTCCATGTATTTTAAATAACAGTCCTTTATCAGGTGTATCTTTTGCAGAATTTCCGGTGGCCTGTCTTCTCATTCCGTGGATACTATGTTTAACCGAAGTCTTGAATTTTAAGGCAGTCCAGCCTGTCAGTGTTTCTTTCATGGGTTGTGCCTTTCTGGTGCTTGGAAAAGTCCTCACCAGACCTAGAGTCGTCCAGATTGTCTCCTGAGCTCTTTTCTAGGAGTTTTCCAGTTTTGCTTGCTATGTTTAGGTCTGTGACCCGCCATGAGTGAGTCGGGAGGGCGTCAGGTCTTTCGGGACCCGTGTTTGCGTGTGGCTGCTCGGTTGTAGGGACACACTTGCTGAAGACGCTCTGGTTGACTCCTTGTGCTGCCTCTGTGTCTTCATCAGGGATCGTTAACTGCATCTCTGCGGGTGTGTCTAGGCTCCGTTCTGTTGCCGGGACGCGTTTGTCTGCTGTTCTGCCACATGACACTGTCGTACCGTTGGATTTTGAATCGAGTTCCGTTGTGTGGGGGAGGGGTCGGTCCCTCACGTGTAACAAGGAACCCTCGGCACCCGCTGGGTGTCCCGTGATTTGCCTGTGCTTCCGACCAGCCAGCTATAAGTTGGACGTCTCCAGGCCCTCCTCCTTGGGTCCGATTAACTTGCTGGAGCAGCTCACAGATCTCAGAGAAACGTTTTCCTCATTAATCACCAGCTATTAGAAAAGGATTAACTCAGAACAGCCAGATGAAGAGACGCAGAAGGCGGGTCACAGGGAAAGGGTCTCATGAGGCCTCAGGAGGGAGCTTATGAGCCCTCTCCAGGGGCTTTGCTCTCCTCACATCCCCATGTCCACCAGCCCAGAAGCTTCAAGCTCTGCCTTTGGGGTTTTTATGGAAGCTTCGTTACACAGGCACAATTCATTAAATCATTGGCCATTGGTGATTTAAAAAAATTTTTTTTTAAATTTCTTAAGTAATCTTTACACCTGACGTTGGGTTCAAACTCATGACCCCAAGATCAAGAGGCACATGCTCTACCAGCTGAACCAGCCAGGCGCCCCAAATCATTGGCCATTGGTGATTATCTCAGTCTCTAGCCCCTCTCTGCTCCTTGGAGATCAGGGGATGGGACTAGAGGTTCTACCCTCATCCTCAAGTGCTTTCTAAAACTTACCTCATTCACGTAGCAAAAGACACCTCTAAGTGCTCTCCTCACTCGGGAAATCCCAAGGGTTTTTGGAGCCATGAGCCGGGAAGCAGGAATGGAGACCAAGTGTATGTCAGGCGGGATACAGTTCTTAGGAATCACAGCATCACCATTGCTGTAGCTTTATGGTCGGTTGTGAACCCGCAGTCTTGGGCTCAGCCTTGTTCTCCTCCTGTGCTGTCTGTGTTGGTTTTTCTGGGTCTTTTGCGTCCACTTGAACTTCAGAATCCATTTGTCAGTACCTGTGGAATCCTTTGAGGGAGACTCATTGAATCTGTGTGGAGTTGGGAGGAGCCGACATCCTGACCGTGTTGGGTATACCTATCCATGAACATGGGATACCTCTCCCGCTTATCTCTCTGATTCTTTTATCAGAGTTTGGTAGTTTTCCTCATATAGATCTTGTATGTGTTTTGTTTGATTTATGCCTAAGTATTTAATTGTTGATGTCAGTAATGTAAATGGGTTTATGTGTTAAAATTTCAAATTCCACTTGTTCCATGTTAGTCGCGCTGACTTTTGACCAAGGTGCAGTGTTAATTCAGCGTGGAAAAAAGTCTTTTTATTTAACAAGTGGTGCTGGGAAAACTGGACATCCGTATGTAAAAACAAACAAATGAACTTCATATTCTGCACCATATACAAAAGTTAACTCCAGATGGGTCACAGACTGAGATGTGTAAAAGTTGTAGAAGAAAGCAAGGGCCGTGCAGTTGTGGTAGGCGCCTTCTTATATAAAATACCAAAAGCACTCAACTTCATCAGATAAAAATTATTTCTCTTCTATATTTTTAATTTTTTAGAAAGATTTTGTTTATTTATTTGACAGAGAGAGAAAGACAGCAAGAGAGGGAACACAAGCAAGAGGACTGGGAAAGGGAGAAGCAGGCTCCCCGCTGAGCAGGGAGCCTGACACGGGTCTCTATCCCAGGACCCTGAGATCATGACCTGAGCCAAAGGCAGACGCTTAAACGACTGTGCCACCCAGGTGCCCCAAACTCTTTTAAACACACCATTGAAAGAATAAGAAATAAAGTCACTGACTGGGAGAAAATACTCACAAATCAGGTATATGATAAAGGGCCTGTTTGCATTATTAAACTTCAGACCCTCAAAACTCAACATGGGGGAAAAGCAGTTTTAAAATGGGCAAATATTTGAATGGACACTTTATCAAAGAAGACGTCAGGAGGACCATCAGCCCCATCCTCACTGGGAACGCATGCGAGACACAAAACACACCCACCAGAACTCTGAGCAGATGCGGTGTGGATGGCGATGCCGGGGACCCATGCCCTTAGCCGCCGAGGGCGGGCGTAGGGTCGGCACAACCACTCGTGCAAAGTTCAGCGGTGTCTTGAAAGTTAAAGATGTGCCTAGCACATGTCCAGAGTCACACATGTGCGTGCCTAGCGGCTGTCCTTGTAGTCAGAAGTGTGAACAACCTGGACAGCCGTCTGTAGGGAGGTAGATGAATGTGTGCTGGTGTGTCCGTGCCGTGGGCTACTCCTTGGGGAAAATAAGAGTGAACAGTGATGCCCTGTGCGCCTCAGCTAATGCTCAGAACGATGATGCAAAGTGAGAGAAACCAGACAGGAGTGCGTGCCCGGTGGTTCCATTTACAGACCTCCTAAAGGATGCGTACCAGCCCCCCACGACAGAAAGCCGGCCGGGGTTGCCCAGGGAGGGGACGGTGGTGGGGTGCAGCAGAGCAGGCATAGGACAAGGTCTGAGAGGGCTTTGGGCGTGATGGTCTCTAGAACACACACACATCACACCTCTTGGGACATCTGGGTGGCTCAGGCTTGGTTGAGGGTCCGACTCTTGATCTCAGCTCAGGTCTCGATCTCAGGGTCGTGAGTTTGAGCCCCGCGCTGGGCCCTGTGCTGGGCTTGGAGCTTGCTTCAAAACAAGCGAGCACACACCTCCTACCCCGTGTGTGCCTTACCACGCGCGGTATGTATGTCAGCCGCAGCTCCGTGACTCCCAGAAGGAACCGCAGTGGAAATTAGAAGATGACTGTAAGCAGATCACAGAAGCCCCACAGCTGCTAAGTTACAAAGAGAACAAATCCCAATACATGGAAAGAAGGAAACAGTAAAGAAATGATTTTGGAAGGCAACAGAGAAAAAGTCCTTGGTCACTGGTGTCTGCCGGGAGCTCCAGCCCTCTGCCCTCCCCAGGAGTGGGGGTGGGGGTGCGGGGGTGGGGCCGGGTGGCCCAGCCCTCCAGTCTCCTGGACCAGCCCCCACCCTCTTGGGGTCACCTCAGCAGCATAGTCTCAGGTAGGCTTGAAGGGAGCAGCACAGGCCAGGCGGCTAGAAGGTCGTTCAGAAATGCTGTGGCAGCCAGGGTGTTGCCAGCGGGCTGCGGTCCTGTCCCTTCCCCGAGGGAGTGAGAGCATCCCGGGTGGCCCCTCTGGAAGGCGAGGCTGCCCGTGTCCCTTACAGAGGGCCACCACCCCATGCCACAGACGTCCCTGTTAGACAGGACAGAAGAACACAGGATTGGGGCAGTGGGCAGGCTGGGCGTGGGGAGGCAGGAGCGGACCTGCAGCTGGGGGTCACCAGGTGCCGTCTGTCTGTCTGGTGGGGGCCTGTGATGAGAGGGTAGCCCCCGGGGCCAGGGGAGACGCACAGCGAGTCCTGTCCAGAAGGAGCGGGGGCTCGGTTCCCATGACCACAGCCTCTGTGCCCTCAGCTGCATGGAGGGAAGGGGGGAGGAAGCAGGGATCTCCTACCTCAGGCGGGTGCCCTCCACTTTGCTGGGTGGGCAGACTCAGAGGCAGCCCAGGGCGGGGAGCAGGGCAGTAGGGCAGTAGAGAGGAGAGGGGACCCAGGGCAACGGTGCTCTGAGCCCTGGCCTCGGAGAAATCACATGCGGCGGGGATGGGGTGGGGAGAGAGAGGCCGTTTTACCTGGACACCTGCGGGTTCTTCCTAGTATCAGCCAGCTCTCTGCTGCGGATCCTGGCGCCCTCAGGGGGGTTGAGCCGGCCCCAAGGCATCGGTGGGTGGGCACACCTGGCCCCAGTCTTTGCAGAGCTTTGCTTGGCGACACTGGGAGCCCGGCTGCCTCCGCCCTCCCCGCCCTCCCCATGCTCTGTGAGGCGCGTTGGCAGAGCCCATCTGCAGAAGTGCTGGCGTCCCACGCGTCCCCACGGGCCTCCACAGAGCCATCGCGGCTGCTAGAATTCTTCACGGAGCATGTGTTCAGAATTACTGACTCGGCACAAACGCAGGGTTCTGCAGGATCACGCCTCAGGGTTTGCCCTGGGAAGCTGAATTCCCCTTGGAGACAGTCTAAACCCCCATCGAGGCTTGGATTTACATAAAGGGTGCCCTGTGGGTTTTGTTAGCATGGAGGCGTTTCACGCTTTTTCTTGGAAGACGGGAAAATCTGTGTTTGAACTTCCTTTCCAGGGGGTGGGAGGAACTTGTGGGACTGGGGTACGTCCCTTCAGTGGGTTTTATTAGGGACGTGGTTCCGGTGCCCGGCGGTCTCAGTGAGGGAGACAAAGCCCGCTCCCTCCTGGAGCTCGCACACTGGAGGTGGGAATGGAGACAGATAATGAGGACTAGGGCCCGGGGGCGGGGTGGGAAGTCCACACCTGTGGCGAAAGGGACTCCTGCAGAGACCGACAGGTGCGGGCACTGTGGCCCGGGCGCTGCTGGGGATGGGCTCCAGGCTGGAGGGCCTGGGGGGAGTGGCCAGAAGCCCCCTTACCCCTGGTGGCCCACGCCCGGGAGGGGAAGGGTGGGGAAGGGGCAGCCAGGCCAGATGGGGTAGAGGGGCCTTTGAAATGACTGTGATTTCCAGGGGGAAGATGGGGGTGTTGGAGGGTTTGTGCACAGGAGTGGCCTGGCCTGGCCTGTGTGCACAGGGTCCCACAGCGGCTCTCCTGGGACGGGCCACTGAGGGTGGGAGCCGTGGTCTCTGTAGGAGACAGTGGCGAAGCAGCTGGGGACCTGTGACTTGAGATCTGCGGTCCAGCAGGGGCCATGGCAAGATGGGGCCTCCTGGGTCCATTCTGACCGGGGGTCCCCAGCTCTGCTAGCCGCCCACCCGTGACTCTGCAGCTCTGGCCCCGGTGCGGAGCTGGAGCTGGGTGGGTCAAGAGTGTGGGCAGTGGGCCCTGTGCCACCACCCGTTGCCAGTGTTGACCCACTGGGCATTGCCCTCTGCCCCTTTCCACAAGGGCTGAGGGGCCACTGGACTTGGGCCCGAAGTACAAGCACGGTGCGGCCACAGTGGCCTCGCGGTGAGGGCAGCACACAGAGTGGAGAGGGGCTTGGCATCCCAGCCCCACCCCCACAGCCTGCCCAGACCCTCAGCCCCCGAACCTGAGCCCATGGGCCTCCCTTCCTGTCCCCGCTCAGTCCTGATTCCTGCTGCCGCCAAGGCGGCTCCCAACAGCCTCCCCAGCACGGAGGGGCGTCGCCTCTAGAAATCTTCCCGTGAAGTCACATGGTGCTACTGCCTTGCCCAGAGTCCTTCGCAGCTCCCTGCGGCTCTCGGGCTGCTCAGGTTGGCCCTGGCCTGCCTTTCCCTGGTCTTCCTCCCGCTGCCACTGCAGCCCCTCCAGGGTCTGACTGGGCCCCTCCGTCCACCTCGGGGGTCCCTCCTGGGCCTGAGTGTCAGGGTTGCCATCGGGAGCCTTCCCTGAGGTCAGCACCCCCGTGTCCTGTTCTTGGAATCCCGCTTTCCCTCCAGTCGCTCTCGCCTCCCTTGATGTTCTTGGTCGCGTGTCTGCCTTGCTCCTGCTTACCCTCGGTCCAGACAGCCCGACCCCGGAACACGGGGCGGTGACTTCCCTGGCGCCGTGGCCTTGGCACCCAGCACCACGGGCTTCTTGCTGTTTGTGGGACTCAGGAAGGAGGAGGGGCCTGCTGGTGAGCCGGCAGGTGCGTGGGAGCAGAAGGCCTAGGTTGCCAGCGATGGGCATGGCGCCATGACTCGTGACCCAGGGTGGTGGGGAGCTCGCCCTCCCCTCCCGGCATAGCCTCCCCCTCACATGTCAAACCTTGTCACCAGGGAGCAGGAAGCAGCCAGTTTGAGGTTTTTAAGATCTCCTTTGCCATTGCTTTTATTGGAAATAAGAAAAATGTATGTGCTCTTTTGGTTTTTCTCCCAAGAAATGTGGCTCGTGGACCCCTTCCCAGCACTGAGCCTCAGGAATGCGTCCCAGGAGGTAGGGTGGCCAGAGGCCATTGCACGGTCCTGAAGAAGTGCTGAGCAGGGTTCGCTCTGTGTCACTTCTGGGTGCCGCCTCTTCCCGGTTGTGCGGTCCGCTCGCCGGGAAGGACGTCTGTGTGCAGGTGCAGGGCTGTGGCGTCCCCTGGCATGGAGCCCCTCCACTCACAGTGTGCCCCCTCTGCCCGCAGGTGGAACGTGGTGGGCGTGCAGGGGTCCCTGCTCAGCATCTTCGTGGAGCCCATCTACTTCTCGAGTATCATCCTGGGCAGCCTCTACCACGGCGACCACCTCTCCAGGGCCATGTACCAGCGGCTCTGCGGCATAGAGGATCTGCCCCCGCTCTACGTGCTCAACAAGCCCCTGCTCAGCGGCAAGTGTCTGCGCCGCGCGGCTGCGTCGGTGTCCCGTGACCGTGACCGTGACTGTGACTGGGCCGTGTCGGGCATTCACGCTCCGTGTTCCCATGACTGTGACCGTGACTAGGCCTCGTGGCTGTGTTGGTGTCCCGTGACCGGGCCACGTCGGGTTCTCAGGCTCCGTGTTCCTGTGACCGTGACCGGGCTGTGTTGGGCTCTCACACTCCTTGTTCCCATGACCGTGACTGGGCCGCGTCGGGCACTCACGCTCCGTGTTCCCATGACTGTGACCATGACTGGGTCACGCAGCTGTGTCTGTGTCCCGTGACCGTGACCAGGCCGCGTTGGGCTCTCACGCTCCATGTTCCCGTGACCGGGCTGGGCCACACGGCTGTGTTGGTGTCCCTTGACCGGGCCACGTCGGGCTCTCAGGCTCCGTGTTTCCGTGACCCGGCCGGGCCGCATCAGGGTCTCACCTGTGAAAATGCTGTAGGGAAGCTCTTATCTGTCAGAGCAGAGAGTGGGAGGCTATGTCTCAGGGCCTCTGTGCCACTGAAGTGGGTCCTCGTACAGTTCCTCTCTTTACGGACCGAAAGCCTTCCCTTTTAGAGATAAATTACAGCCCAGACTTGGCACCCACTGTCTTTCTTTGCCTTGTACGTATTAACGTCCCGTGTCAGAGGGAGAGACTCAGGGATGCTGAGCTGCCTCCTGCAGAGGGAGGTGGGGATGGAGGTTTGCGCCCCCGGGATGGGTCGGCGATGGGCGGTGGCCGGTCCTGAGTGCCCGTGGTCACTGACTTGTTTGCTGTGTTCCCTTTAGCAGCTCAGTGGTGACCGGTGAGGGGAGTAGAGCTCTCGAGTGCAAGGGTCCTAACTTCTCAGTTCACCCCTCTTTAAGGGACACAATTAAGGTATTTTTATCCTTTTGAAAATATCATTTTACTCACTTTTTTAAAGCTCAGAACTAAAACCGTAACCCCAAACTAACACGTGTGTTTTTGGCGTTGTGTGCGCGCTCCTGATTTGTGGCGCTGGCTACTAGCTCGCCCTTAGCTGGAGGAGAGCAGTATGGTTTGAGTTGAAGGCTCGTCTGTTAGAGCACATAAATTATGCAGAACAGAGAAAACCAGTGGTTGTTTCTGATCACATTTTATGGCTTCCTGACTTTAACCTTTATCTTTTATGACAAAGTGCTGACTCTGCTAAAACTTGATAGTGGGGGCCCCTGAGTGTCTGCACGCATGGAGCCTGCCCTGGGAGAGAGGGCACGCGCGTCAGTACCCTGTCCTGTGTTAGGACGCACATTTCCCATGACGCAGAAAAACGCTTTCCCCGTGTGGCCTCCACGGTCTGCGACGCCGGGCACAGGACAGGTGCTCGGGCATGGCCTGACCAGCGCCGTGTTGGCCGGGACTGTGCCGAGGGTCCTGTTGCCGAGGGGATGTTCTAAGACACTGGAGGGAAGCGCACTTGTGACAGGAGTGTTCTTGTCACAGCGTGTGTGTGTGAGGTGTGCACGTACTTGTCAAACGGTGGTGAAAACAGCGTTTGCGAGATGGAGACCGTGAAGTCATCCTGCGTGTCTCGTTGCAGAGACCAAGTCCGTCACCGAGTAACAGTCTGCTCTTCGCTCTCTCCCGGTGTTGCTTCCGCTCCCGGGCGGTTTGGTGGACGGTGCCCGTGGGTGCCGGGGGCCTCCCGAGGGGTCGGGGTGGCTGGCTGCTGCTGCCTCATCGGCGGCTTGGACAGCCCGGGTTCCTGGTCTTCCCCGTGACGGGGCCGGGCCGGTGCCCGCACGACCCGTCTGTGAAATCCGAGGGCAGCCCCGGGGTTCGGCAGGCACGGTGTTTCTCCGCCGCTGGGCCGCTGGGCAGCGTCACTCTGCCGGCAAAGTCCGCCTCAGAACGCAGACTGCTCGCGGCAGTTACCTAGGGCGAGGCTGTATTCGGAGGCTGTGCTGCTGCTTTACCTCGAGGAGGCTCAGGTCTGTGCAGCAGGCGGCTCTGGAGACGTCCTCAGTCCCTGGCGTCCGCGCGTGGCCAGCAGGGACAGCACGCCAGGGGGCACCAGCACGGCAGGAGGGGGCGCGGCCGCCGCTCCATGGGCCCACGGCCCGCCCTGCCGTCTGGACTGACGGCGTGGCAGGTGTGGTTCCGGACAGAAGGACTCGAGCACGGGGAGTCAAGAGCAGAGACTGTTGACGTCATACATTTGGGAGGTCACACTTCTGTGAGGTGGGCCCCACGGCTAAGCCCTGCAGACTTGCTTGCGAGGGAAGCCTTGTGTTGAACAAGGGACGTGGACGGTGGAACAGCCGGGTGCTGGAGTTGTTGCCCTCGGGTCCCGTGCATAGGGGTGTGCGTGCATTCGTTAAAGTTCCGGGGCGTTTGTCCTGCCCCCTCACCTCCCATTGTCTCACAGAGGGTGCCTGGGTTCAGGGAGAAGGACGGCACAGAAGTACTGAGGTGCATAGCATCCCGGGGAGGAACGGGGTGGCCGTCAGCGCCGCACAGGGAACGGCCTGTTCAGCAGAGACCAGAGCAGACCCAGGCGGACTTCAGTGGAAGGTGTTGCTCTGGGCTGGCTTCCTTGGTGCCACCAAGGACAGATGAGTCATTTTCCTCTCAGCACAGAAAGTAGATTTTTTTTTTTAAGATTTTATTTATTTATTTGACAGAGATCACAAGTTGGCAGAGGGAGAGGGGGAAGCAGGCTCCCCACTGAGCAGAGAGCCCGATGCGGGGCTCTATCCCAGGACCCTGAGATCATGACCTGAGCCGAAGGCAGAGGCTTAACCCACTGAGCCACCCAGGCGCCCCCGGAAAGTAGATTTTTACGAGAGGAAAGCACTTCTTGGTGGCAAGCTGCTTCCGTGGGGCCACGGGCGCGCGCATGACGCCTTCCCTGACGTTTCGGACGTGGAAGCCTCTTGAGCTCTCAGATCTTCTTTCCGGATGCGTTTCCGATCTGGCCCCTGCAGGCCGCGGGACCCTTCTGGCTTCTGGCTCACATCTGTCTGCCCCGAGTCTGAGCTTCGGCGCTGGCCCGGGCGGCCGTCCAGGTACACGCAGAGACCTCAGGAAGAAAGGCCCATGGTCTGAACCTTCTCAGGGCCCTGGGGTCATGGCCAGCGGCGCCGTCAGCGTGGACACAGGGCGTGACCGTCGGGGCAACGCCAGGAGCGAGTAGGTTCTTGTGAATCCAGTCCGTGGGGGCCTCTGGGACGCGCGGCAGAAAGCAGGGGCGCTGCTGGCCTGCTGGGTGAGACACGTGCACCTTCTGCCAGTGGAAAGCCACGTCCCCATTCACCGTGGTTGGAGGAGCCCACGTCTGCCTCTCGCCCAGAGCACAAGAGAGGGCCTGTGTGGAACAGCGGGTGAGGAGGGTGTTTTCCAGGCAGAAGTAGGCGCAAGGGGCTGGAACGGCCTCGGCCAGAGTTTCTGGACAGGAGCTCAGCCCCTGGCAGCAGCAAGTGCTCGCGTTGGATGACCCCAGTGCCTGTAGGGGACGCGGTGACAGCAGCTTCCGGTGGGAGGCCACCAAGACGACCTGCAAGTGTCTTCTAAACTCTCAAGTCCCGTGGACGTGGTCTGCATGTTGTTTTTCAAAATTCTGTCTGTTGGGGTCTTTGGGGGTGAAGTATTTACTTACTTAATTGACGTTGTTGAAGATTTTTCGAGATAACTTGTAATACTTGATGGAGTGCTGCTTTCAAACCAGGTCCTGGGGCGCATACAGCCTGCCTCCCGTCTCCCCTCGGGATAGAGCGAGCTGCCACCCCTCGCTGCCCCGCCCTGCACGGACACACAACGGACAGCTGTGCTGCTGGCCTCCTTCCTCCCGCATCCAAAGTCAGAGCCCCTTCTGTCACTCCCACAGCCTGCCGGCTGGTGGAAACTTTAGAATGCAACGCACCCAGCCCCGTATTGCCTCAGGAATGCAGAGTCCGGTGAGGATCCTGCCGGTGCCCCTGGGTCTGTGTGACAGGCTCTCCCCAGCCCAGGCCGCCAGCATCATGCTCATCTCTCTGGACTAGAGTGCCCGGGCTCTTCCCCAAAATCAGTGCTGTAAAACCCCAAGGCCCGGTTCCAAGAAGAAGTGCTGTTTGGCCAGAGGTGCTGGTGTGAAGGGACGTGGCCAGGGTTAGTGGCCACCCGGGAGGACGAGGCGGTGCCCAGGCCCGGAAGAGCCTGAGCCTCACTGCCCCATGGGCTTCATTCACTTCCCTGTCAGCTCGCTCAGGAGTCACCTTCCTTAACAAAAATCAGAATGACCATCTCAGGGTGCTCCGCTGCCAGCAGAAACGTCTGCAGACAGGCCCAGGCTCGGGGACATCGCTGCAGGAGGCCGCACGCTCTGTGTCCGCACAGACACCTCACAGGCCGCGGGGACATCGCTGCGGGAGGCCGCACGCTCGGTGTCCGC
>NW_019154127.1:14690415-14755845 GCF_002288905.1 Enhydra lutris kenyoni
GGGAGGCCGCACGCTCGGTGTCCGCACGGACACCTCACAGGCCGCGGGCTTTTTGCAGAACAGAGGTCACCTCCACCGAGATCGTCAGCTCTACACTTTTCTGGTCAACCAACAAGTGCGAACAGTTTCTATAACGGGAGCCCCTCGTGGCCCTAAATATCTGTCACCAAGCATTCCATACAGACGTCACTTTTGAGGACCCATCAGTGTGTGAGGAACCATAGAAGACAGTCTGAGGAAGGGAATGCAGCCGTACCGGTGCCACACAGAGCTCTCAGTTGCTCACGGCGTCCGTCATCAGGCCAACTCCCAGTCTGTAGTTTTGCTCCAAAAGTTCGGATTCAGCGCACCTGATGCACAGCGACGGGGGGGCGGGGGGCCCATTACCAGCCGAGCTGCACCTGCTTTTATTGGGTTCTGCACCACGGCCCATGAGTGACTCATTACCCTAGTTCTCGCTCCGTGGCCCCAGGAAGACGAGCTCCTCATTAGTGTCTGTCCCCACAGTGGTGTTGGCCCCGGGGACTCGTAGACATACATACGCTCTTGTAACCATTTGAGAGCTTTCCGCCCCAGAAAAGGCATATGGTTTGCATTGAACCTTCAGGCTAGCTATTTCTTTTTGCCTTATTTTCTCCATTCTTGCTAAAGATGGCACTTTATTTAGCTGAAAATATAAAAACGATTTGTACTTTAAAGTCTTATTTTTGTCAGTTAACTCTAGTTTTAGTATGTGAAATGTTGTAATTCTAAGGTTTAAGTATCATTAAAAATAATCCTTTAGGGGCGCCTGGGTGGCTCAGTGGGTTAAGCCGCTGCCTTCAGCTCAGGTCATGATCCCAGGTCCTGGGTTCGAGCCCCACATCGGGCTTTCTGCTCAGCGGGGAGCCTGCTTCCTCCTCTCTCTCTGCCTGCCTCTCTGCCTACTTGTGATTTCTCTCTGTCAAATAAATAAATAAAAAATCTTTAAAAAAAAATAATCCTTTATTTTGATCTTATTGTAAACAACTAATGGAATTCTAAAGGAAGATAATATAAGCATTATCCATTTATTCATGAAAGATTCAATTCCATTATGGTAGAGATTCCCCACCAGTTGTTCCCAAACAGGTCCCCACCTCCACTCAGGACTCCCAGGAAACCCTCCCTGATTCTGTCTACTTGAAAGGCCATGCCCTTGAATGAGCGCAGTGGCCTGAAGGAACCTGCACGCCAGGCGGGTGCCAGAGAGAGGACAGGTGTGCTAGTAACCCTATCAAGACCCAGAGACCCTGGCAGAACTCCAGAGCATAAGGTATGGGTTCCTGATAACAGAGAATCAGTAAAATGAGAAAAAGGTGGTATCGGGACTATGTTTAACTCCTAACGGTGCCTTGATGTCCCATGGTCTTGTGACATCTAGGGAGAGGCCACCTGTTTCCTCTGAGGGAGTCTCACCCATGGTGGGGCCACTCTGTAAGTGGTTAGAGTCCCCTGACCATCCCGGCAGCCAAGCAGTGACTGGGCTGGACCTCTGGAGTCTTGGTCTAGAAGGTGATGTGGGTCCTGGCTGGACATGGCTTTCCCTCTAGGCTCTCCCTCCAGTCACATACACAGGCAGGAAACAGGTGGAAGAAACCATGCCAGCTACCCAAAGTAATTAACCAAGATTTTTATTCACAAACGTGAATGAATAACCATTATCATTTGAGGAAAATAAACAGCACAAACGTGAATGTTCTGTATGAGAAAATTGAACAACTAAGAGAAAACAATCCTAACTCAGGGAATAGAAGAGAATATAAATAACAAACCTTGTGAGTACACATCGAGTACTTTGTGAGTGTGGAAAGCACGTGTCAGTCTGAAGGTCTAGAAGGCATTCAACAAATACACCAAGTGAGTGTGTCACAGGCAGTGTTCTGTGTTGGGATGAGTAGTGGGCAGAACAAAACTCTCCCCCCAGACTGTAATTCTTGTGAGTGGAGAGGAAGGTACGTCAAATGTGTTTCTGGAAACTCGGAGCAGAAGAGTATTAAATGTAAAGAGTGAGGAGACGTGGAGAGCTAACCCAGTGTCCCTCTGGTGGCATTTCAGAAACAGAAAGCAGAGGAGGAGATGACAGAAGAAAATTTGGGGAACTGAAGAAAAGCATGAGTACTGCAATGGAAAGAGCGCACTGGGTAGTGAGCAGAATTAATTTTTAAAAATCCATTCCTAGCACATCCTTACGAATTTCAGACCAGTGGAGGTATAAAGAGAAGATGCTGAAAGCTTCCAAATTAACTAGAGTAAGTATCAGATTTATGTAACACTTACCAGGGACACTGGAAGCCGGAGCTGAAGAGAAACTGGTTTTTGTAGAATTTCTTATTTAACCAGATATTAAGCATTAGGACAAAGTGATAATTTTCAGGTATTCAAGGGTTCAGAGGGTTTCTTTCCAATATATATATATTTTTTGAGGAAAAAAAAGTAAAGATACTCTAGCAAAATGAAAAAGGCATCTAAGAGAAAGAAACGTGAAATCCAAGAAAGAATACTTTGTAAATCTAAGAATAGGTGAAATAGATAAGTTGTCAGCAAGACTAAAATGTAACAGTTCCATGTTAGAATGAAGAATCGTATCAGAAAACTCTAAAAAGAATGTTTTTTTTTTCCAAAAAAAGTGAATGCAGTTTAACAAGTAGCCTAAGAAACTATCGTAACTATCGTAAATGGTCTTTGCAATAATGTGAAAGTAAATGTTTCTCAGTGAACAGTTAAAAAAAAAAGGAAAATGGAAACTCCAGGAAACACAAAAAGCTCTTTAGGAAAGGAAGGGTAAACTGCTATACTGTGACGGCTAATATTATGTGTCAAGTTGAGTTGTCCCAGGCACCCAGATTAGACATTGTTTTCGTCCAGGAGGGTGTTTGCAGGGTGAAATTAGCATCTCCCCACTGTGGGTGGACATCTTCTAGCCTTCTGAGGAACCAAGAATGCACAACACAAAGTAGCACAAAAAGTGGAGGAGTAAGGAATTTACATCTTTTTTCCTGCCTCACTGAGGGATCCAGGGTGCGGCCTGCTCCTGCCATTGGACCAGGATTTACCCCATCTGCCCTGATCGTCAGGCCTTTGGGCTCAGACTGAGCACCACTGCTGGGTTTTAACCTAGCCCTGGGATGCTTTTGAGGACTTGGTGTGAGATGGGACAGAGTCCATTTCAAGTGGATGCTTGAAATGGTCTCCTTGAAGTCGTTTGGACTTAGTAACAGGATGAACACTGTCTTCTCAAGTCAGTCACACTGCTCAGCTCCGCCAGGCCTCACACAGTCACGGTCACGGGTAATTAGATCCAGATTCATTAACTGTACAGGTGACCTCCTCTTACTGCAGACCTCAAAACTCAAAGTTAGCTCTACAAAGTTGATATTAAAACCAAAAGTCCTCAGCCACTGGGAGGTTAACTCTCGCCAGTAATTCTTCAATCAGAGAAGAACCCAGTCCTTAAACTGGATTCCTAGAATACACACATCAAAAATGATGAGACAGAGCCACAGTTTCACTCGGCAGAATCGTGCATGGCCCCAGATGAATGAATGAAAAACAGTGAGCTAAGCATTTGGCCCAGAACTGGGAAGGAAAACTACAGCAGAGCTAAGTAAGACGCTGACTGCAGGAGGAGGGAAGAAAATCAAGCAGGCAGAAAGCAAAGGGGTGGGACGGAACAAGGAACAAGATTATAGGCCATCAATGAAAATAAAATGTGTTGATTTGAAAGAACTGGGAAGGAGATCTACCACCATCAGATGAAAGTCATAGTGTCAGACAAAACAAAAGTAATGGGGGCACCCGGGTGGCTCAGTGGGTTAAAGCCTCTGCCTTCGGCTCAGGTCATGGTCCCAGGGTCCTGGGATCGAGCCCCACATCGGGCTCTCTGCTCAGCGGGGAACCTGCTTCCTCCCCTCTCTCTCTGCCTGCCTCTCCACCTACTTGAGATCTCTGTCTGTCAAATAAATAAATAAAATTAAAAAAAAAAAAGTAATGGTAGGATCTGCTGCACCTACCGATACGGAGGCGGGCAGCAGAATTTTAAAATAATTCTATATTCAACTCTAATACTGATCAATTTGGAAATCTCAACAGCAACAACAAAAGGACAAGCGAGTTGTAAAATGCCAAAATTTACCCCAACGGAAATGCAAAAGTCTGGCAAAGGAAACTTCCAGCAAAGCCTTCAAAAATATTATCAACACATTACCTTCCAATAAGTTCAGAGTTTAATCAGTCTGCCAAAAAACATATCATTCCACGTCTGTGTAAATGTTCCAGGTCATAGGAAAGAACAGTTGACCTAATTCCAAAACTGGACAGAGAGGCACGAATAAAAAGAAAACCACAGACAGCATCACCTACGACTAAAGATGCAAAACTCCTGAATGAAATACTAGAAATCAAGTTTAGCAACAGACCCAGAAGTTGAAGTGTAGCTTAATTTTACAGCTGTCAGTACCGCTCAGCTGTGAGTGGATTATGAGGGGATCAAGGACCGGTGCGGTACAGAAGTGAGCCCGTGGGGCACGCGTGCACCTGTCCTCTCGAGCGCAAGGATGCGCGGGCCGAAGGGTAGGGATTAAAGGGGCGATTCTCATCTGGAAGGAAGAATTCTTGGCGGGAGGCGATGTAAGAACCTCTGTAGAGTCTTCAGGAGTTTCTGGTGGCCAGGGCCACCCCACGCACAAAACCTACCCAGTCAGGGTCTCAGAGGCGGGACACACATGTGCTCACGCTTTCAAGCTTCTTGGATGGAAGCTTCTGTCGGCTTAAGACTCTGTGGGTCGTAGCTTTCATCTTTCAGGTTTCTGTAAATTTTTGAAATTTCCCGCAACGAGCAAGTGTTACTTTTTAATGAGAACCATATTTTTTCTTTTTAAATTACCTTGCAGTGTTCTTTCAAAGCTTCATTGAGGTATAATTGGCATAAACTGTGTATTTAAAAGATACAGTTTGGTAAGTGTATCTGTTTGCCTGCAGCCCTCCCCGCAGGGAGGGTGACAAGCCCACCCACCACCCTCCCGGTTGCCCTTCCTCCATCCCATCCCCAGGCAACCATTGATCTGCCAGTAGAGATTGGTTTGCATTTTCTAGGATTTTACAAAAATCGTGAGATACGTACTTTTTTGTCTGGCATGTTTCATTCAGAATGACTGTTCTCGGATTCATCCGTGTTTGTGGAGTTTATCAGCAGGTTGTTACTTTCATGGCTAAGTCATGATGGGTTGTGCGGACAGATCACAGCTTGTGCGTCCGTCCGGCCGTTGAAGACATTTGGGGTGTGTTCAGTCTTTTACTGCTACAAAGGAAGCGCCTAGAACGTTCGCGTACACACCATTGCACGGACATGCCTTTCCGCTCCTCTTCGGTGGATACCAAGCAGTGTGAAGGGTGCAGGTCGTGTTTCTCCGAACACTGTCACACCTTTCTGGAGGGGTTGTGCCCCTTCACACGCCCACCGGGGCTGTGTGAGCCTCCGTCTGTGCTCCTTCTCGCCAGCGCTGAGTAAGGAGCCGCTCCGGGCTTTGTGACGGGGGTGGAGGGGGGTCTCCGTGGGCTTTTAATTTGCATTTCCCCAACGACCAAGGAAGTTGAGCATCTCTTCGTGTGCTCTCTTGCTATCCGTATGTTGTCTTCAGTGAACCTTTCAAAACTTTCCTCGTTTCTTACTGAGTTGTTTAATCTCTTACTGAGTTTGAGGGTTACTTACGTGTCCTGGTTATAAGATCTTTATCAGATACATGATTTGAAAATGTTTTTCTTTCCATTCTCTTAGCCATGGCTTTCAGAGACCAAATAATTCTAGTTTTGGTAAAATCTTATTTATCAACTTTTCTTTGTTAAGTCATGTTTTTGATGTTCCATCTAAAAACTGTTTATCTGGGTGCCTGGGTGGCTCAGTGGGTTAAAGCCTCTGCCTTCGGCTCAGGTCATGATCTCAGGGTCCTGGGATCGAGCCCCACATCGGGCTCTCTGCTCAGCGGGGAGCCTGCTTCCTCCTCTCTCTCTGCCTGCCTCTCTGCCTGCTTGTGATCTCTCTCTGTCAAATAAACAAATAAAATCTTTAAAAAATAAATAAATAAATAAAAACTGTTTATCTAAGTCAGTGTCACAGAGATTTTCTCCTCTGTTGTGTTCTTAGAAAATCTATAGCTCGGTGTTTAAACTTGGGACTACATCCCATCCTGAGCTCATGTGTTCATTTGCTTAGCGTCTCCCCAGTCAGCCCAGCACCATCTGTGGGAAAGTTCATGCTTTACCCACTGAGTTCTTTTGCATCTTTATTAAAAATCAGTTTGCACGCACACACGGAGGTCTGTTTCTGGATACTAGTGTCTTCCATTGATCTTTTTGTCTTTTTTTTTTTTTTTAAAGATTCCTCAATGGAATCTTCCATTTCTCCTCTCCTGATGTCTCTGATACTGTTGTACATTTAACATTTGCATATGGTAACAATCTTATACTATACTATTACTTTTGTTTCAACAGTCAATTAGCTTTTTTTTTAATTTTTTAATTTTAATTCCAGTGTAGTTGATAAACAGTGTTATGTTGACAACCAATTAGCTTTTAAAGAGATTTGCCACTTCTGGTGCTCTTCGTTCCCCTAAGTAGACCCTCATTTCTCTCTGTTACCATGTCCTCCTGCCTGAAGGACTTCCTTTTACTTTTTTGCGGTGCGAGTCCTCTGGTGATGAAGTCTTTCAGCTTCAGTGTGTCTGGAAAAGCCTTTAGTTTGCATTCCTTTTTAAAATATATATTTCTGGGCAAATATATTTTTGCTGAAATGGCAGTGTTTTCTTTTCTTCTCCTTTTAGCACTTTGAAGATGTTGCTCCCTGTCGTGCTGTGTGCACTATTTGCAGTAAGAAATCTGCCGTCTCATCTTCGTCCCTCCGTATGTGGTGCTGTTCCTCTGCCCGGGCTTGACGTTTTTTCTTCATACTGGCGTGGAGCAGTTGGTCATGATGTGCTTGGTGTCGCCTTCTGCACATTTCTCGTGCTTGGGCTTCATTGAGATTCTTAGATCTGTGCGTTTATTGATCTCAGAAAATTTGTCTAATTTTTTCTTCATGTTTTCTGTACCCCCTTCTGCCTCCCTCCTTCAGGAACTGAGTCACATGTGCGTCAGCTGACAGGCTTGTGGAACAGCGCACTGATGTGCTGGGTTTTCTTTTCCCTGTCTCTTTCCCATGTGTTTCATTTCGAATAGTTTCTGTTATTGTATCTTTAAGTTCACTAATCTTTTTTCTGTTCTAGATCTTTCTGTGTGATGGTTGATGACTTCAAGTGTGTACCTAAACTCTTCATGTCTCTGTGTGACCATCAGGCATGTTCTCTGACCCTTTTGGGCAGTTCTTGCCCAGTGTTGAGCAGCGTGTGTGCTCTTGTCCGCCCTCCGCTGACGCTCAGGGGACCCTCTGCAGCTCTCTGGCCTCTGCACCCTCCTGGCCACCGCCTGGCCACCTTAGTTTCCCGAGCTCTCGGTTCAGGGGGTCTGCAGGCTCTGCCTCGGCTCCTTCTTTCCACACTGTTGCCTGGACGCTGTCAGGACCGTAGCCTGGAGCACTCATGGGGTTCACCTCATAGGTCTCCAGTCTCTCAGGAACCACTGCCCTTCCTTGTTTAATGTCCAGGGTCTTGAAGGCTGGTGTTTGATGTATTTTGTCTGGTTTGCTACTATTTTAGTAAGGAGGGTAAATCCAGCAGCTCTTACTCCGTCTCACCCAGAAATGAAAGTCAGAACCTATATTTAAATCACAGAATGCCCATTCTTAAACACCGGTCCTTTCTGTGTTCCCCTTCCAAAATAGAGTGCTTGCAGTGTAGCCCTGATTGTGTGCCTGGTGATCTGAGCAGCCAGTCGTCCAGAGCTGGTTTTGGTTGGAAGTTGGAACGACATCTCCAGGTCTTGGTCTGCGTTCCCTGGACAGCAGAGACGGAGGGGAGAAGTTGAAGTGCTTTACTTGGGAAGCGTGAGCTCCGAGCAGCAGGGTGGATGAAAGGGGAAGTCTGAGGGGAAGGTGGGTTTGACTGCAGGAGAAGCTGCCCGCACGGCTGTGCCCACCGAGGGCTGCTCCTCTCCCGCAAGCCCTGACTGGGGGCCTGCGGGCTGTGTGGCACGAGAACTGTGCTGTCCGCGGCCCATCTGCTGTGGCCGGCCGGGGACCTTGTGTATGGAGACCCACAGCCCTGTGATGGAGGGCGTATGACTGGGGTGTCAGGTTGAGCCCTGCCGCCATCCCGTCCCAGGAAGGTTGGCCACACACATCGCATTTTCTGTCTCAGCAAGATCAGCATTTGTTTAAAGCCTTTAAAAAAACAGATTCTGGCCCTGTCTTCCCCGTTCTTTTTGTGCTGGAGAAGAGCCGTAGGCAGGCCATGTGTCTCACTGCCAACGGCCCACGGGCCACGGTTCCCCTTAATCTGGTCGGCTCTGGCCTCTCGGGTGGATGGACTGCGGCTTCTCACGGCCCTTCGCTTACCGACAGGACGGTTTTATCAAAATCTAACCAAAAGCTGTGAGTGATATCCCACCCAGAACCTTTAAAGTTGTGTTTAATCTCAACAAATGGAAAAAGAAGCAGGTGCCGTAGATCCCAGGGGCCGCGTGAGCCGTGCGGGCCGTGGGACGGCGCCAGCGCCCTGTGCGACCGCCTGCTTCGCGAGAACGGGAACTCGTCGCCGCGCTGAAGTTCAGGGACTGTCCCAGCCAGTAGGGTTTCTTTCTAGGAAGGCAATTTTGTTGGATCGATTTGTAATTTCATTGATTTTCCTGTGTTTCGAGTGGCTTCTTGAACTGTATGGTGAGCCGGCTGAGTGGTGGGCCGCGCCCTGCTCCCCCGCAGACGCTGCCGCTCCGTTTCGTGGCTCCCTGTAGCGTTTCCAGGTGATCAAGTAGGAGACGCTTCTAGCCAGCTTGACCTGGTTTGCCTGGTATTTTCAACGCTTCCGTGTGACATTGTGTGTACACCCAGCCGTTGCACGCCTGGTGTGCGTCCGTCAGACACCTGGCCCTGTGTCACCAACACGTGGTCAGGAATGCTCACACACACTCTTCAGAATAGCCAAGTGCTAGAACCAACAACAGAGTGAGGAGGACTCCAGTGGCATGTCCCCAGCGGGGTCCCGGGTGCAACGGGGGGGCAGGCGGCAGCTCTGTCACGGGGTGTGTGACTCACACACGTGACCTCGAGCAAAGGGTGCGGCGCACGGGAGTACATGTGTGTAAATGGCCCCACAAAGGTAAGGCTCCCAGCGGGCAGCCCCAGCCAGAGTGCTGGGGTCAGTGCCATGACGACCCGCGCAGGGCAGGACCGGTCGTGAGGCAGGAGAGCTCCCAGGCAAGTGGGCCCTTGCTGGTGACCGGCTGCTGGGACGCTGGTGACGGGTGTGCGCCCTTTGTGAACACTCCTGAGGCCGTGCCCTCGCGGTCTGTGACAGGTCAGTGAAGAGGCCTCTGGGAAGTAGAAGCGCTCACTGCCCGGGGCCGGCATGAGAGAGTGGCGACCCCAATCCTGACTTCTTCCTCAGAAGCAGGTCACAAGGCGGCCCCCGGGGCGTCGCACCGACTGCGGGAGGAGCTTCCGGGGCGCGCAGTCGGCTGGAGCTGGCACCGGCCACGGCCGGCCTTGCGGTGAGGAGCAGAGGAGCCTGCAGGAGAGGGCCGGGGCTCCCGGCGGCCTGAGTGCAGCCATGGGAGTGCGGGGCCCCCCGGCCGAGGGCCCTCTGGCGCGGCAGCCATCCCAGACACGGGTGACTTGTAAGGAGGACTTTCCACCCTGCTCTGACACTGGTGACTGCTTTGCCTGAAGAACTGGGGCTTCTCCACGATGAAGCTTTCCTGCTGGCCCACGTGTGACGTTGGCTTTCTGTTCGGGGCCGGGGGAGGGTCACAGTTGCGCAGAGCAGAAATGGAGCGAAGGACCAGGGTGGGAGCCCGCGGAGCTCACCGGCGCCCCGGCTGTCAGGGAGCGGCAGGCTGCCCGTGCCGGGGCTGAGCTCCTCCTCCGGGTCCCCGCACCCGGCTGGCTGCCGTCGGGGGTGTGTCCTGAAGACACCCCCTGTGTCGGGTGGTCTGTGTCCCCGCCGAGGTGTGGACTGTCGCACCCGCGGCACTGATGAGGGGAGGTGAGCACTCCGCTCCCAGTCATCTGAGCGTCCTTTAAAAGTCTCTCCGCCCCTCCAAGGGAGGCTCGGTTCGCGATGACAAGACCACGTCAGTGTGGTAAGAAAACGTATCTGCGCTGCTTAAGTCTGCTTCCTCGCGTCTTGGGTACAGTGCGTGCAAGGGGGGGTAGCCCGGCCGTGCCCCGCCCCTGGCATGTGGGGCGCTCGGGGCGTGAGTGTGAGGGCCGCCCTCACCCGCACAACCTTATGGGACCCGACTCAGCCCCAGAAGGGGCTCGCGCGCCCGCGCTTGGAGCTGTTGATCCCGAGGGCGCTCAGAGGGGCTGTGATGTCCCGACAGGTTCTGGGTGTCTGCGGGCCCTGCCCACCTCCCGAGCACAGTCAAGGCCGCTCCTGGGCGGCAGCAGGTGGCACTGGGCAGGGGTGAGTGCACCTGGGCAGCTCACACCGCTCAGGCGCGCCGTGGGCTCCTTGTCCCTCACCGGTGTCTCTCCGCTCCAGGCATCAGCAACGCAGAAGCGCGGCAGCCGGGGAAGGCGCCCAACTTCAGCGTCAACTGGACGGTGGGCGACGCGGCCATCGAGGTCATCAACGCCACGACAGGGAAGGACGAGCTGGGCCGTGCGTCCCGCCTGTGTAAGCACGCCTTGTACTGTCGCTGGATGCGTGTGCACGGCAAGGTACCGGCCCCTCCTTCCCGCAGCACCCCACCTCCCCGCAGCCGCCCCCCTGACGCCCCGCGCTGCCCGCACAGCCACTCCCCAGCCTTCCGGGGTCTTCTCCTCCATCCTGAGAGTGTGGCCCCGGATCTCCCCAGTAAAGCCTCCTCCGCAGCTCCTCCCACCCTGCCCCTGCATCCCCCTGGGACGTCTCTGCCTGGCCCCACCCGGAGGAGGGAGAGCCAGGGCTCCCACAGCCCTTAGAAGGCTCTGGGCCTGTTTCCTGCTGGAGGGCAGAGTCCGTTTCCCCAGATAAATCCTCCTCCGGTCGACGGGCATTTTCCTGGTTCCCCTTCATGGGTGGTGGTGGGTATTTGTTGAGAAGCAGGTGGTGCCCTCGGCGTGGCCGTGTGGACAGAAGCCACCGAGTTCGGGCCCTGGTCCTACAGGACGGGCGTCTGGGCTGGGGGGCTTGCACCGCATTTATTCTCACGATCTGCACCAACACGAGTCAGGCAGCCGCGGGGGCAGTGCCTCCGTGTCCTCCCGTGTGACAAAGTGGCCAGTCAGGTGCTGGGTTGTAAATGGCTGAAAACACTCACCTTGGAATGAGAACTCCCCGTGGGTTCAGAAGTGCCTGTTTAGAGCCTGGGGTCCGAAAACGCCTGTTTGGCCTGGACCCTGTGGGGGAGAGTTCGCAGACCGCCCCGGGGCTCACGCTTCGCCCCCGTGACACAGTCCTCGGAGGCAGGCGCCTTCCGGCGGGTGACGTGCCCCGGAAGCCTGCACGGGACCGAACACCGGATTTCGAATGTCTTACTGAGCTTTGGTTTCTGCTGTGGCTGCTTCCACACTCGTGCTTGTGTCCGAACTCTTCACAGGCTCCCTCCAGCCTGCTGCGCGCCAAGATCGCTAAGCCCAACATGTACCACGACTCCAAGCTGGTGGCCAAGGAGTACCAGGCCGCCAAGGCGTGTCTGTTCAAAGCGTTCATCAAGGCGGGGCTGGGCGCCTGGGTGGAGAAGCCCACGGAGCAGGACCAGTTCTCTCTCACGCCCTGACCCGGAAGGGGGGCTGCCCGCGTCCGGCGCCGTCTCCGGAGCCTCACGTCCGCACGGGGGCAGGGGTGTGGGGACGCGGGGTGCTGGGCAGGGAGGGTGTGGGGTCCAGCGTCTCCCTCTACAACATCGTTACCCCTGGAATGACCCAGTGACTGCTTTCCATCTCCGTTTACGTCTAGAAATTGAGTTCTACTGAGTAGGGCTTCCTTAAGTTTAGGAAAATAGAAATTACTTTGTGTGAAATTTTTGAATAAATAATTTATTCAGAGTTAGGAACGTGGTTTATAAAGTAATTATATCAAGTCACTCTTAGGCCACGTTATTTTAATTGGAGAAGAGCATTTATCTGTGGAGAAGGTGAGGAAGTAGCGGTAGGAGGAGAAGCCTCGCAGCCGTGCCGCGGGCAGGTCCCCCGGATCGCTCGGCGGGTCCTCCCAGCGCAGGAGACCCCGCAGGGGGGGCCCGGCCCTGCGCTCCCCCAAGTCCCCCACGCAGTGACGGCGTGCAACCGTGGGGGCGCAGCCCAGATCCCCGGAACTGGAATCACATCATGGAAAACGTGTGTTGGTTTACGTCTCAGTAGCCAGAGATGAGACCGGGGCAGTGATCCTGGCCATTCTTGTGAGGTTCTCAGCAGTGTTTGACTTTCAGGGACTAGGAGGAAGCCGTAGGGGCCAGTGCACAAAAGTCAGCCTAAAATCCCCTCCCTATCTCCGAATCCCACGGATATGGATGACTCCCCAGACATCTTCACAGGAAGGAAATAGAATTAAGTAGATAGACTCATTCTTAGAAAATGCCACTGAGGCATATTTTTAAATTCTTCTTTCCAGCTTTATCAAAGACATGTTTGGAAGTCAGTATTCAGGCTGGAAGCTGGTGAGGAAGCGTGCCACGGGCATCGTCCCCACCAGGGTCTGGACGTTGACAGTCACGGCAGGGAAGGGGTGCTGCTGGTGCCCGGGGTGGCCCAGGGGCGCTGCTGCACATCCCCCAGCCCCCCGGGTGGCCCTGGGCCGAGCCAGCAGACGGGAGTACGGGCAAGGGTCCTGGGGCACCTGGACCTGAGCTCAGAGATTTGCACCAATTGCCTTGTTGCTTCCACTCAGGATCAGACAGGAGCCCTGGGGAGCGTCCTGCCCCTGCTGGATCAGGGCCGTTTACACGGAAGTGGGCAGGGGCTGCTGTGGAGGCTGTAGGCATAGCCAGGAGACCCCGTCTCACCTTGCCAGACTGTGAAAACGCAGAACAGGAGCAGGGCGGCCACGGTCCCCTCTGCCTGGACCCCACGTGCTCAGAGCAGGAGACTCGGACCAGAAGTGCCGTGCCTGCCCCTGTCGCGAGCGGTCCCTGGGGGGCGGGGGGTGGGGCTGGCGTGCTGCAGGGACCCAGGGGTGTGGTTTGGCTCAGGGGCCTCCACCTTCTCTCCGCTGTAGCAGGAAGGGTGTCAGCTGGTGTCGCCGCCCTCCCCCAGCAGGTGCTGCGCACAGACCATCCGAGAGCCCTGCGTTTTTCTTCTCTCGGTAAATGGTATTTTTTCTAATGGGGATTGGGAGATGGACTTAGTTTTTAAAAAAATACGTGGATTTTCATGAAAAGTTCAGTGGAAATGTATTGCATTATACATACAAACACTACCCAGTATGTCTGACTTCCTCCCTCCCGCTAACCACTGGGGCGAGCGCGGCGTCCCCGCTCCGAGTGTGCGGCTGTCCTGTGTGCCGGTCCTGGCCGACCCCCAGCTGTGCGAGGGTCCAGGCCCACAGGTGGGCCGGGAGGGAGGAAGGGAGCCCTGTCCGCCTGGGACCCTGGGCGGCTCACAGGTTGGACAGCGGGAGCAGAACAGAAGCAGAAACGTGAACTCCTCCAGGCACCGGGTCAGGAGACTCGGCCCTTGAAAGGGTCCCTTCCGAGGCTCAATGTGCACCACCCGGTCTCCCCAGGTGTCACTTGGCATACCATGCCCTTAGTCAGGATTCTAGAGACTTAGACAAATTGACACAGCCAAGAACTTGGGTTTTTGACAAAAATCTTCAATTTTGAGGACATTTTGACCAGGGGGTTGGGAGGGTTCTCTTCTGTTTTGTTCGCTAAACCTATTAATTCCAGGAAGACACTGGCTGCGGGCCACTATCCTGCTAGAGGAAGGCCTGAGTCACAGTGGTGTCCCCGGCGGGGCTCTTCCCGCCGCCCGGGGTCAGCCCAGGCCGGGCGTCCCCTCTTCGCAGGTCAGATGCCACAGAGCGCAATTCTGATTCTGAATCAGAGTGTGCTTGACTCATTTAATCAGAAACAGTTACTTTATTTTAAAACGTACAAGCCAACATCTCACCCGGCGCTCACTTCCCTGGGATGTGTTTTTATTCCCGTGACCTCCCTCCCTGCTGCCCAGACGACGGGATCGCCGCTTCTTTGTAAAAACTGTTTCCCGTGTTTCCATGCAGTGACGCTGGGGCGAGGCCGCTCTCGGGCAGACCTGGGTGTGGCTCCGTGAATGCTGTGGGCGAGGGCTGCACGCCCCTCCGCTTTTTCTCAAAACACAAATATCAGATGTTTTTTTATTTCTGAAACATCTTACACAAAATACAGGGTCTACCCCAACTGTAAATTCGTTCTAGCAAGAGAAGTAAAATCGGCTGGCTTTCCCATCCCTAAAATCTACGAAGCTAGAGAGTCTCTCAAAGGATTCCTCGTTACCAACCCCACACCTATGTACGCGGGAAGGGCAGAGTATTTGTGACCATGCGCGTGTCCAGTGTTGTCTGTCCTTGTCCCCTGGCGTGTCCTGTGACCCCCTCTATAGCCACGCGGCCGGTCACGTCCTTGGGGCCGGTGAGGCCACGGTCTGGCTCAATCCGGACGCGTCGCTGTCCTCTGGAGCCGCTGTGTGCACTCACTCACGGTGCAGGGACGAGCCCCGAGCCCCAAGAACATGTAGCTCGGCCCCGCCGTGGGCTGATGGGACATCAGGAGCCGACGCCCGTCCTTCTGGACGCCACCACCAGTGTTTAAAGGCAGTCTGTGGAATGTGTGTCGAGTGAGCCTGGAAGCAGTTTGCTTCTCCAGATACTGGGCGATGTGCTTTTATTTTGTTTTATTTTAGAATTGGGACACTTTACTATGAATGTAATTCAGCCAAGAGCCCTGTCGCTAAGACCCAGGCCCCGGTGTCCTCTGTACGTACACTGATGTATATACCGCCCGTGCGACCCGCATGAGCTTGTCCTCGCACCGAGACCAGCCGGAACCAAGCATGAGACGCTGTCCTGTAGACAAAGGACTGGAGATGTTCTCAATAAAAGACACAGTGTTCCACCGCTGCTGTGTGGCTGGCTTTTCTCTCCTTCCCAGTTCTCCCCTTGGTCCCCTCGAAGTCCGTCCTGATGAGTGTGATTGGGAGGGGTTCGTAAGCACCGGCTGAGAGCCATACACTGGTCTTGTCCCCTGTGCACTGCCCCAGTGCTCAGCACATTTACCCAACTCGGGACAGTTCCACTGAGCCCCTGGGACCCGTGGGTCCTGCACGGTCTTCCTGAGCACGCGTCACACCCACTCCCATGTGGAAGTTGTGCAGAGGACCGTGAAACGGAGGCCCCCGGGCGAGATCCCGCGGGTAAGAAGGGACGACGATGTAGTCCCCACTGACCTGCTGGGCTGTGTGAGGGTGGCATGAGTGGGAAGACACAGGAAGAGCATGGACACCAGTGGGCCACTGGGCAGGGGGACTGGGCCACCAGGTGCAGGGAGACGGCCCAGCTGCTAAGTTACGGGGGCGGGGGCTTTACTATTCAGGGCTCACGTTTCTGCAGGACGTTCATAGTAAACCGGTGAAACCGGCTGCAGAGACCAATTACCAGAGACTGGGGATTAATAAATTAGGGAGCAGGTAACTAACGAATGCTCCAGACCCACCATTTGCTAATCGCACTGTCTTCCCACCGTTTTGCATTTCGTGGTAAAGAAATGCCAACGCTTTCCACGCACGCGTACGTGAGGCAGCCCAGTCCCCGTGAATGACTGAGGATTCGGCGTGATTTTAATTCAATTTTACTTTTTAAAGCTTACCCATTTGTCTGATGTTCCTACAATTCAGAGAAAAATAACCAGGAAAATGTTTTTAAAAGTAAAAATCCCCACACAAATAAAACGCACTGTTGACAAATAATTTGCTCTGTTTTGCATCAGTTTCATTCTGTTATTTTCCTACAATAAAAGCAACATTAAATATGTGGGGCTCCTGGGGGGCTCAGCTGGTTGAGCGTCTGACTCGGTTTCTGTGCAGGTCGTGAGCTCAGGGTCCTGGGATCGAGCTCAGCAGGGAGCCTGCCTGCGAGTCTCTCTGTCTCTCCCTCTGCCCCTCCCCCCTCAAACAAATCAGTCTTTTATAAGAGTTAAATAAAATGAAAATATGTAGCCTAAAAAGACACATTAAGGGATGCCTGGGTGGCTCAGTTGGTTAAGCAGCTGCCTTCGGCTCAGGTCATGATCCCAGCGTCCTGGGATCGAGTCCCGCATGGGCTCCTTGCTCGGCGGGGAGCCTGCTTCCCCCTCTGCCTCTGCCTGCCATTCTGTCTGCCTGTGCTCGCTCGCTCTCCCTCTCTCTCTCTGACAAATAAATAAAATCTTTAAAAAAAAAAAAAGACACATTAAGCTTCTGAGAAGGGATGGGGACAGCAAGCCCCCTACCAGGTCATGGGGGGGGGAGGGGAGGCTGCTGGCTGTGCCTCAAGGCACTCACCTGATGGCCATGAGGCTGGGGACCTGTCACCGTGTCCCCGCCCGCCCAGGTGCTGGCACCGCAGAGGCCACTGCACAGGCGGATCTTCCCTGGGGGAAGGAGGCTGGAAGTGCCCGCCCGCAGCCCCCACAGGGAGGGAAGGGGTGAGGGGAGGGGGGGTCAGACTGAGCCGGATGCTGGCTCCAGGCGGGACCTCGCTGGAGGGAGGAGCAGTTATTTAATGAGCTTGGATATTAGTGACATAATTAAATGTTTAAATAATTAAGACGAATATTTAGTAGGAGCAGAAGCAACACTCCAGCGAGCTCGCAGGTCGGAAACTGTGGCAGGAGGAGCGGGAATCCGGGCGCGGAGCTCAGAGTCCGCTGCACCATGCCACTTGCTGGGCCCACCACCCCCCGCGGTGAGCCCCCCCCTGTGGAGAGCCCATGCCCGCCCCCCGCGCCCCCACATCACAGCGCCCAAGCCCCCGTAGGCCCCTGCAGGCACCACGCGCCCCCCCATGACCCTGTGGGGAGCGCAGGTCCCACAACAGCGGAGCAGCCACGCCCACCAGAGCCCCGAAGCCCTGCCCGCGGCCACCCTGCGTGGCCCTGCGCACCGAGGCTCAGCGGAGACCCCAGCCGGCCGCTCCGTGGGGCGCACAGGGCTGTTGTCGGTCGGCTTTCGCGCTGGGCTACGACCACGGGCGCGCACACGCCGCGGGTTGGGGGCCATGGGCACGTCCCCCGCAGCGGTCAGGGCCGTGCAAAGGCCCTGTGCCCTGTGGGGGGGCCCCGTGCTTCCCCGCCTGCCTGATCCCACCCGCAGAGCCACGGTGTCCTGTGGGCTCCGGCGTGCCCCGAGTCTGGGCCCTCTTCCTGGGGCTCCCCACCTCTTCTGCCCCTCAGCACCCCGGGGTCACACCGAGGTCCTGAACATGCTGTCAGAGCAGGCAGCAACCCCCTCGGGGAGATGAGACGTTTGAAAAGCACAACCAGGAATATCCCGATGGTTGGTATTGGGTTAGGCTCGGTAAGTACGCGTGCCGATGTTTCAGAGCAGACCCCCGATTTTACAATAAACCTGGTGGAAGTTGTAAGAAAGGACAAGAAAACAAGAATCAGAAACCACGAGCACAGTGGACGAGCGGACGCATGGGTGAAGTTGGCCGGGACAACGCGAGGGACAAAGACAAGGACGTCCCGAGACGCTTGGGGGCTGACGGCAACTGCTGACACCTGGCCGACCGGGTGACCCGGCCACACGCCGACCTCCCCACGTAGGCGAGGGTCACAGCTGAGCTGCAGCAGGGGACCTGGCTGGGACTTCCTTTCTTTAAGAGTTTGTTTACTTGGCAGAGAGAGAGAGAGCGAGAGAGAGCGCGCAGGAGCAGGGGGAGGGGCGGAGGGGGAGCAGCGTCCCCGCTGAGCAGGGAGCCTGATGCGGGACTCCATCCGAGGACCTCGGATGGTGACCTGAGCCGGAGGCAGATGCGTAACCGACTGAGCCACCCAGGCACCCCGAACAAAGACTTTTTAAAAATTCCATTTTTATGGTATTCTAAGGGCTCACGGATTTGTTTTTACACAAACACAGGTACTGTACACAGAAAAAATAAAATGCCATCGAATGTAAATTCCCTAAGTTTAAAAAAAATTAAGGGAACTATCAGGAAGGGTTGTTTGTTTTTTTAAGTCATCTCTACATCCAGCATGGGGCTCGAACACATGACCCTACACCAACGGAGCAGCCAGGCGCCCGGGAAGGCTCACAAAGGGGGCCACCGACAGCATCTCCCGAAGCGCGCACTCACGCTCCACCATCCCCGGAACCGACGTCCAGCTCCCCGTGCGCTCTCTTCCTAACGCTTACGCTGCTTCACCCGTGCCCGGGACACGGGGACAGCGGGCGGCCAGAGGCACGCGTTTGCTCGTGGCCGTCCTGCCACTTGCCCAAGCCTCCCGTGATGTAGACCCCGGAAGAGCACAAACCGGTACAGGTTCTCCGCCCCAGAGCCTTCCCACGAGGACCCGCACTGACGGCGGCTTCTGCGAGATGCTCAGGCGAGACCCGGGATCCCAGGACCCGCACAAGAGCGTCTGTGGGGACAGCGGTCAGGCGGGGTCCCGTGGCCGGCAGCTCGCCGTGCGCCAACGGCCAGACTAACTCGCTCGTGGCCGCGTGTGCGCGTCTCTCTCTCATCAAACACGAAGTTAGACGCAGATCCTGATGCGCGATAGAATTGGCGAAGGGGGACGTTTTAGAGATGGTTTTTACATTTAGTTCTCGTTCGTCTTCAGCTCCTGAGGTGGTGCAGTACTCAACAAACACACAGATTTTATCATTCCCTCATCACTGGATAACCTGGGCATTTACCTACATATTTATTTAAATTTGTGAATTTCTTACAAAGGGAAGCAGCCTGTAGCACTTTTTCTTTCCGTGGCCTGTTGTAACGTGGGTTTTGTGTCAATGTTTACCGCCTCCAGGAACTTACTTCGTAGCGTGTCTTCTACAGTTTCATTTCTCAGTGTTTTTCTTGTGGAATATCCTGAGGAAAGTATGTTAATTCCCTTATCGCAATTGAAAAAGTGGGTCAGACCTTTCTTGACAGAAAATCAGTCTAATTTGGTTCGATGGTTTGACAAGAAGAATGAGATCACAGGCAGGACGTGGGCCATGAACAGAACGAGCTCAACTGGCAGCTCCGAGTTTGGGTGAAAATACATTTAATATAACGGAATGACAGAGGCTTTTATTTTAAAATGTCGAGTTGGCATAAAAGCGATGAAATTAACCCTTCGACGTCCACAGCTCCCCTTGGCATGTCTAGGAGGAAAGAAAGTAGGTAGTACTCGTGACTCGTGACGGAGGCCACGGGCGAACGACAGTCCCTTGATGTGTGTGGGCTGACGCCCGGAACTAGCAGTGACCGTGACGGCTTCTGCGGGCCGGGTGGTTTACACCCTTTGCTTTCCAAGCACCTAACAAAAGCCTAGTCGAATCGACAGGTGATAAATTATTACATAATCTCTATGAACGTCTTTTCCAGACGACCTTCTGATTCCGGAAGTGTTACGTGGGAGTAGACGGTGGAGGTGGGAGGTGGACGGTTCACGGTGGAGGGGGAGGGATATTAAACGTGGGTCCTGAGTCCTGGCCATCACCTGTTGAGGGTCTCGCTGTCTCTGGGGTGTTTGGTCAGTAGAGGCAAGGGGGGAGACGAGGACCAGGGGGGCTGGTGACGGGGCGGGGCTGTAGGCTAGAGCAGGGTTCAGGAGGTTCTGGATCAAGGAGCAGCAGGGACACGGGGTGAGGGTGGGGCCCGCGAGCGCAGGGGTGCGTGAGCTGGGCACATAGTGGGGCTGGAGCCAAGATCGCTGGGTTGCAAGTGCTTCCACGTGAGGGAGGAGTGGAAGGGTTTACTTTGACATGTTAATATTTACAATAGGCCAGAAACCACCTTTTGTAAAAACTCGGAATTGAAAGATTCAGCTATAGAGTAAAAGTATTTAAAAGGGTGTAGGTTTTCCCAGCCTGGGAGCCAACCCTAAGCCTCGGGTCTTCTCTACCAGCCCCTTCCCAGCCCAGCCTTGCATGCTGGGGGCCCTTCGCTCTGGCCTGTCTGCAGAGACGTGGTCAGCCCACCCCCGGGGTCCCGAGGTTGGGGCTGGGGTCAGCGGGGTG
Organism: Enhydra lutris kenyoni; assembly: GCF_002288905.1. Lineage (NCBI taxonomy): Eukaryota > Metazoa > Chordata > Mammalia > Carnivora > Mustelidae > Enhydra > Enhydra lutris. Next base: position 14,710,691 of record NW_019154127.1, read on the forward strand.
TCCTGCCGTGTGTCCCAAGCCTCGTTCTGGGGAGAGAGTGGACCGCGCCTTTGGACAGAGCGTGGCGGAGAAGGCTGGTTTGGAGCCGGGCTGTTTCTAAGCCAAGTGAGAGGAGGACGACCCTCCAACCGGTGCTTCTTTCTCCCTTTGCCCAGAACTAACCGGCTTCAGTGGCTGCCTGCGTCCCCCCGGGGGACGGGACCGCTGCAGTAAGGACTGACCTGTGCAAGGAAAACGCTGTCTGCCCGCAGAGCCCAGAGCGTGTCGCAGAGCTTCTCCCGCTGAAGCTCGTGCTTGGTCCTGGACGGGGCAAAGCAGGGAGGGTCCGTCCTGGAGTTGGTCAGATCGCCTTGTTCGTAACTGTTCTCCGCGGAAATGCCCACTGCAGGCTGAGTGTCGTCGCCCGCCGGGCAGAGAGCGGCCAGCCCGGTCCCTTCCGTCAGCCGTCTGGGGTCTGCGAGGGGCTTCCCGTCGGCGGCCGGCCACGGGCTGTGGGAGTCGGGAGAGAGTGAGCGCCGGACGGTCCCCGTCTGTTCAAACAGGAGCCGTCACGTGGGCAAAGCCGATTCCTGGTGACAGAGAGGTGGCCTGGCTCCTGACAATAAAAGGGACAAGGCTGCATTTCCAAATTCACCGTCATCACCGTTTGCTGCCCTGGCCTCCGTGCCCCTCCCACAGCAGAACCAAGGGGAAGGCAAGTGGGGTTCGCCGCAGACGCTGGGAGCTGGGCCGGGCAGGCCGTGGTTTAAAGGACAGAGGAATTCATGCAAATCCAGATCAAAATTCTCTGGGCGACGCGGTCACACAGTGCACAGGTGGCTGGCGTGTCTGCAGCCACAAGGGGCCACCCATTCTCCCTGCCTCGTCACTGTCTCTCCCAGCCCCCCGGTGGTCCCGGGGACCTACCGAGTCCCTTGGGGCTAGCCTGTGCCTGGACAAGCAGTGTGGGGGGGACACCACCAGGACCCAGGGCTCTTGAAAGGCCACGAGCTTCAGGGAAGGGCCAGTGTGGTGGGAAGGGAGGGACCTTCCAGAGGGACCCTGCACCAGGGAAGCAGGTGGTGCGGGAGGGACCTGGTCTGGGATCCGAGGCCTCAGGGGGAAACTCTGGACCCAGGATCCTGTCTGCCCCTCGGCCTGCCCTCGGGCAAACAGGGGCAGTGGCGTGGCCGACACCTCCCATCTGTGCGTGGCTGGAGGGAAAGGGCAGGATGTCAGCGTGCAGTGGGGAGGAGGGGGCTGCAGAGCTGGGACTGCAGATGGGAGCACGGGGCCCCACAGGTGCTCCGCGGGCGGCTCCCCTTCCTGGACGGGAGTGTGAGCTGGGGCAGGGGCACCCGGGGGAAGGCCGAGACGGGCGGAGGTCCCTGCAGCCCACACTGTTTTCAGAAACAGCGGATGCAGAAATGACCCCCTTCTGAGAGCCAGGATGGCAGGAGCTCCTTGCAGGAGACCCCGCACAGGTTTCACCAGAAATAAGGCAGCACGTGGTGAGACAGCATTTTTTAAAAATGCAAGGACAGAAGAAGCAAAAAGTGGACAAATGCCTAAACACATTTTCAGAAACGTAAAGCCTTGGAAACTTAGGCACAAAGATCTCCGGAACTTCTGACCGTGCCGAGCAGGACGGGCGAGTCCAGGGATGTGGAAGGTGTGGGGCCGAGGGACGGCCGTGAGCCCAGAAGCCGGTGAGGCTGAAATCACTGTGCTGACACCCGCCGTCGACAGTCTGGGGTCCCAGATCCAGGCGTAGACAGTGGGGCTGCCACGCACCTGCTTCTCCAGAAGCCCAGAGGGGGACACGTCAAGAGGGCATCTTAGCGACATTAAGGAGGTCCCAGAGCAGTCGAAGCAGAGCCTGTGACTTTCAGACACAGGCACAACATGAGTAAAAACCCAACTGTGTCACTTCCAGCAGCCGTGGACAGAGACGAGCTGTAGACCCGTGCCCCAAAGTCCTAGGTGCCCGGGAGAGGCAGCGAGGTGACCGCTTCTGCCCAGGGACCTAGGCAGCTACAGCGATGTCACTGTCCCCTTGCAACAAGAGCCAGCTCTCCTGGGCCCTAGGAACGCTGCGGTCACAGGCCAACCAGGAGCCCGGGATCTGAAGAGACAGGCGCCTGCGGGGGCCGGGCATCGGGCCAGCCCGCGCCGTGGGAGGAGCTCCGATGGAAAAGCTGCGAGAATGTGGTGCTGAGCTGGGGCCGGCCTGGGAGGACTTGCAGCTCCTGTGGGCTGTCCTGCACAGACCTGTGTGGAGACCGTCCCAGGCACCGGGGGCGACAGGCCTGCGGCCCGGTGGGGCACACGGCACGACTGCACCACACCTCGCCCTCGGTGCTGCTGAAACCACACACCTGGAGGAGGAGTGAACTTGTATTTAATTTATGTTTAAAGAGCCCGGCGCAGGTCAGTGCCACAATATTGGACAACACGGCCAGAATACTTTCATTGTTAACAGTATTTTTTTTTCATTGTTAACAGTATTTTTGGTAGTGAACGCTCACATTTCCTTTTTGTTTGAAAAAAATTAACCCTCATTATAGTATGGTTGTTTCTACAACTCTGGGTTGTTACTTTCTCGTGGTACATTGAAGACTAAGTTATTATACTGTTTTCTGGCTGCCGTTGACACGGATGGGAAACCAAAAATCTGATTGTCGTTCCTTTGTAAATAATCTATGGTTTTGCCTGTTTTTAAATATCTTTTCTTTTTTCTCGGTATCTGAAGTTTCCCTATTACGTATTTAGATATAAATTTGTTTTAATTCGTTCTCCTTTGGATTTATTGAGCTTACTGAATCTTTTGGCTATCTGTAAATGATCTGAAAACTCCTCAGCCATCATCTCGTGAAATACTGCCTCTTCTTTGTTCCGTCATTTCCTTCAAAAAATCTTATTAGATGTGATCTCACTCTTATTAGATGAGATCCCACGTCTCTGCTCCTCTGGACGATTCTGCTGTAGCTCCGCTGGGTCTGTCTTCCAGTTCACTGTTTCCCTCTTCAGCTGCATCTAATCTGTTGCTTACACATTGATATGGTGACTTGTTTCCTTCGTTCTTACGACTTTTGATCACCAACTTCTTGTTTGATTCGGAAGTATATTTGGTTGTAATGCTTTGAGTTCTTGACTTAATTCTCCCCAAAAAGATGTGTTTGCTTCTGTCACCCGGGGGAATGCCCCAATGGGACTGTTTTTGCAAATAATCAGCTTGAAATTTGGACCACAGAGTCTGCCTGAGTTCAGACCGCCCTCTGTGCTGAGGTCTGTCTGGATTTCCTGAGCACTCAGGCGAGTCCCTTTCCTTCCTCAGTGTCAGGGCTGAGACGGGAACATTGGCATGTCTGCGTGTTTCCACATGCAGGTTTTTGTTCAACCCGTGAAGTTCTGGCCTCACAAAGGGTCCCTGTCCATGTGCCCTGCCTCGGGAGATCCTCTCACCTAGCCCTTGTGCTCGTCAGCACTGCCCAGGTCTGCCAGACGCTGCGGAAACCCCAGATACGGAAGAGGGTTTGACCGGCTTGTCTCCTGGGGTTCCTGAGTTCCTTGTTTGGCATCTTGCAATTTCTTTGTTTTCAGGCAAGTTTTCTTTTAATATGGCCAACTAATTGTTTTCCTCTTGCATCGTGCCCACCATCTTTCTGGAAGACCCCCGGCCCGACCTCCAGAGCCCCAAACACTGCATGAAGACCCCGCCAGCTGGCCACGAGCCTCGCCTCCACTCACCCGGACCGTCCTTCCCATACCCGGCTCATCCTGGTGGCCAAGCATCACTTTTTCCACAAAGCTGCTGTCCCCGAGAACGTTAGTCCCCGTCACCATCGCTGCAGCCACCTGGACTCTGGCTGCTCCGTCCATGCGCCCCCAGGAAGCTGAGGGCCTAGGAGGGTGAGGGAGGGACCCTTATGGCCCACCACGGCCCCAACAGGCTGGGGACAGCAGTGAGGACCAGCAGGCTGGGGCAGGGTGGAAGCAGCCGTGGGGAGGGCCCCTGCCTGCAGCTGGTTTGTGCACAGGAGTGTCAGTGGGCAGGGGCCATGGGGGCAGAAGGCCTGGTTCTGCCTGTTCTGGGACACGCACAGATGACGTCGCTACCCATCCCCCCGCAGGCTCGTCCATGGCACAGCGCAGAGGAGAGAGGCCGAGGGGACATGGAGCCGCCCTAGTTTGGCCTGAAAAGACCTTTCAATAGAAACAGATCCCTAAGTCTGTGACACGCTGTTTCACGTATGTCCAGGCCTCATTGGTTAACTCACGTGGCTCGAGGGCCCTGGGCCGGCCAGCTGCGGCACAGACGGCTCTGGAGCCCAGAGGAGTGTGCGTCAGGCCCGACCCCCATTAGCACCTGGCTAGTGAGCCCCACAGCCCGGCTCCAGCCAGCCCCCTCCCTGCGGCCTCAGCCTGGGATCTAGACACGGGCGCCTTCCCGGTCGGCCTCCTCCCCGCCCAACCAGTGCTCCCTCCTGCAGGTTCTGCTCCGGTCAGCGTCCACTGGGCTCCAGGAGCCAGGCTCGGATGCAGGACTGAAGGGCAGGCCGACCACTGGGGCCGAAGGGTGCTTCTGGGGACTCGCGGCTGCCCCTGCCGGGAGGGCTGCTGAGAATGTGCTGGGCCTCAGGGCAGAAGACACTGCTGTGCAAAATGGGCAGCCACCTGTCACCACAACCAGAGGGACGTTTATCTCCAATGAGCCTGAATCTCCACTTGCCTTGTATTTTCTGGGAGGTCAGGACATGGGCCCCAGGTCACAGCGATCAGCTCCGAAAAAGTAGAGCGAAGGGCACCAAAGCCACAGTCCAGCACCAGAAAAAAGCCCAGAAGCCAGCTGCCTGGGCCACGTGCCCAAGGTCTGAGCCCTGGAGTGACCAGGTCGTCACCTTCAAATCTCCTGTGCTCTTGGTTTACTCTGTGAGCTCATGAACACCTGTTGCACAGCAAATCACCCCAAAACTTGGCAGCCATGCCAGCCTTTGTACTCCAGAATTTGTGGGTTGGGACCTGAGTGTCCACTGGGCCAGGGCTGTGTCACTTTGGTGTCCCCTGAGCTAGATCTGATTTCAGGCTCTCTCAGTGGGTGTCGGAGGAATTCCGGGCCTTGGCAGGATGCCGCGCTGGCAGTCCCACCACGGGCGCCTCTCAGGGGTGATTGGGGGCGGCTCCTGGGTGAGCAGGGGAGAAGCGAGGGGGGGATGGGGAGAAATGGGGAAAGATGGGGGAGACACAGAGGGACACAGGGAGAGAGGCAGGGAGAGACGGGGAGAGATGGAGGAGAGACAGAAGGACATAGAGAGAGATGGGGAGAGATGGGGAGGGACAGAGGGACACAGGGAGAGACGGGGAGAGAGAGACAGAGGGCACTCGCATCATGAGAAATAATAAGGAAAGGAAACCCTTGTCCCCTGGGATCTCACTGCGCCCATAAATTGAGCGTCTCTTCCCATTATCCGCTCTCGGGCGTATGCCGTCCCTCTAACAGCTCCGTCTGGAGACGTTGGATCCACTCGATGCTCTGTACCACCCCTGCCCCCGCACGGTGCCGTGTCCCCTGCTGAGCAGCCCGCGGCGGCCGCTGAACGGGCATCACGTGGAGACTGCGCGCGTGTCCGGAGCCCTGGAGACGCTCCGGGGTCAAACCCAGTGTGGCCGAGCGTGCGGCCCCAGGGGCCTTACGGGCCCAGAGCACCAATCTCTTCTCAGATGGCCGCAAGCTCCAAGCATGAGGAAAGCCCTGGTGTTTCCTGCCTTCCTCCCAGGGGCGTGGGGGGCGGCTGGCGAGTATGTGGGAAGGAGGGGGAGGGGCTGCCATGGGGAGAGCCGGCCGGGGTGTTTTGCCCGGAGACCTGGGCCTCGGAAGCAGCGGGCGGTAGGACGGGTCAGTGGCCTTGCCCAACTCTGCCGGGACCAAGGCCCGGGCCTGCGGCTCACCTCCTGCGTGGGGGGGCCCTACCGGGCTTGCTGTCCTCCCCGAGGGCCAGTGAGTGCCACAATAATGCTTCGTGAGTGTCCCCGTCCCAATGGCCAGGCCAGGCGCTTCGTGGGGTCACAGGTGAACAAGCCAGGCTCTGGTACGTGGTCAGTAGCCCCCCAACAGTGGGGCCGGGTTTAAAGGCAGTGGGTGGGGCAGGGGGCGAATGGCACAAAGGCCTAGAGGCTGGCCGGTGCCCCCTCTGGGCTCGTGACAAGTCTGGTAGAGCCGGCCGTCCCCTTGGCAGGGCTGGAGCAGGCCTGAGGGCGGGTGTGGGCAGGACAGCACCCCCGGGGGCTGTGCATCTGCTTTGCTGGTGGGAGCATGGAGGCCCATCCCAAACCCGAAGTCTGGCCCAGCCCTGGGGGAAGGGGGCTCCAGGCTTTCCTCCCAAGCAGAGGCAGGCCTCCGCGGCTCTCCTTACCATGTCCCCGCCCTGCCGGGTCCACCTCCCCCGGCAGGTCCCGGATTTGCCTCTGGAGTGTGCGGACCCGCACAGATGTAAATCGCGCCCGCACTCTCAAGGCTGACGCCCTGCGGCGCCCCGAGCGTCCCCGGCAGAGCCAGCCGGGGTCACAGTCCGGTGACATCGGGCAGGGTCCTGAGGCCGCCGCAGCAGAGCCCACAGACGGAGGCCTGAAGCCCCAGCACGCAGCCCCCGCTCCTGGGGGCCGTGGGGGGAACGGCCAAGCTGGGCTCCTGGCGGCTGCGGCGGCGTCTCCGTGGTCTCTGCCCGGTTGTGGCGTGGCCCTCTCTGTGGCTCCCGTCCTCTCCTCCCTGTGGGGCCCCGGACTGGATGTCCCCCAGGACAATGTCCTCCTGAGACCATCACTGAGGCTCACCTGCGAGGACATTTCACACATGAAGCGACATTCTGTGGTCCCGGGAGAGGGACAGGGGTTTTGGGAGCTCGGCTCCGCCTGCCCTAGCCGGTGGAAACAGGCCTGGGGATGCCTGCTGCGTTTTTCTTGGGTTCCTCCTGCTGTCACACTGCACATGAACGTGAATATTGATTTGAACTGAATTCAGTGAAAGACATGAGGGGATTTTTCCCTCCCCCTGTGGCCCGAGTTCTCCGAAGGCCGTCCCGGCGGCACTGGGGAGGCCGGCGGGACCCAGGCCACCACCAGCCACCTGGCTGCCTCCCTCCTGGACCCAGGACGCCAGCCCTGGGAGGGTCCCCAGAGCCCATTTGTGGCCTGTGGCTTTGGACGGAGCCCGTGTGCTCCTCGCCACTGGTGACTTGTTTTTCCCGCGCCAGGGGACGGCTGCGGTGCCGTCCAGCCCCCTCGCAGACCCGTGTCTCTCTCCGTTAGTTTCCGCGGGGAGGGGTGTGCCCGGGTCGGGCCACTGCATCCCCAGGAGGTTGTTGGTGAAATGCCCCCGCTGCAGCCTGGTGACTCTCCAACCCCGTGGGACAGGCCACCTGGGGGCCACCCCAGTGTCCCTCTGCCCCGGGCGGTCCGGCCCCGTGTGCGGAGGCGCCATCTCTGGTCGACGGCCAAGCGCCTTGCTGGGTGCTCTTCACCCCACGGGTCTTGGACTGGAGGTCGTGGAGGTTAGACCAGGCCCCAAACACCAGGTCCCAACCCTGGAGCCTGAGAAGGTGACCTTGTAAGGGAAAGGGCCTTGGCAGCCCGAAGCTCGGGTGCAGAAGTGGCTTCTCCCGGGGGCCCTGACGCCTCCAGGGGGCCCTAAAGAGGGAGGTGATGGCGGGGGTGGGGTCAGGCGGCAGCAGAGGACAGGCCACGTGGCCACCGAGACGGAGCCCGGGGTGGGGGCCACAGCTCCTGCAGCTGGGGGACAGTCCTTCCCGGGGCCCCGAGGAGCCGCGTGGTCGGGAGCAGAGGGCGCGCTCGGGAGGCTGCAGAATGTACTTGAGACACTGGTCGGTGTTTCTGTGGCCCTCTGGCGACCGTGGCCCGGGGCTTGGCCTCTCTCGGGGCCAGCTCACCTGCCCTCCCAGCTGCCTCCTGTCACTTGGCTCCCCGTGGGCGGGTCCGTGCTGCTCGGGCAGGTGGGGGTCTCCCTGCCCCCTGGGTTCTGTCCTGCTCTGCTACTCCCCCCAGCCCTCCGTGGGTGCAGCTCAGTGGGGGCACCGATGTCACTCACCCTTGCATCCCCAGAGCCGACAGCCGGGCCCCCTTGCTAGAGCCTGAGCAGCTCCCCAGGGTCCCGGCAGGGCCCAGTGAGGGCTGCGAGTGCTGGGCAAGGTCCGCAGTTTCAACACTGGGAAGTGACCTTGGCCCAGGCCTGGGGGCGGGGCTTGGACTCACTGGATTCCCTTCCCCTCTGGGGAGCTGAGGGTGTAGGAGGCCCCGTAGCCCCCTGGGTCTGGGGGAGCACCATGGCCCCTTTTCCCACCTGAACGAGGCAACCTGCCCAGCGGCATTTCTAATCTCTGAACAGAGGCCCTGGGCCGAGGCTGGGACCCCAGGTCCCCTGGGCTAGAGCCAGACCCCCCCCAGGGCCCCTCAGGGTGGCTTGGACGCCCCCAGGTGAGGATGTCTCTCGCCTCCTCCACCCGTCCGTGCAGCCATCCCCAGGGCTTCCGGGCCTTTCCGTGTGTGGCGCGGGGTCTTTGTAGGCAGTGTGACCCGAGCAGGACCGGCACGCGAGCATCGCCATGTCCCCAGAGCCAAGAGTGACATTTTCATGTTCTCCTTCCCACAGAGCAGCGAGGGGGCTGGTGGAGGAAGCCGGGCAGGGGTGGGGGCTGGGGCCTGGGGTCTCGGAGGGCAGGCCGAGGGCATGGGAGGGTTTGGGACGCCTCTTCCTAGCTGTCCCCCGAACGGAAAGGGCCGAGGGGTCCGTGCCCCTTGATGTCCGCTGTGGAGGCTCCGAGCCCGTCTGGAGACAAGGAGGCCGGTTGCATTCTGGGAGGATCTGAAGCGGTTCAAGGGGAGGTTCGGGGGCTTGGTACCGGCCTGGGGTGCGGCGAGGGTTTTGGGGCCTCAAGGGCAGGTGTCAGGTCGGTTCCTTCTGCAGGCCATGGGCGGGCTCCACAGGCGGGGCTGTTCGAGGAAGCCAGCCCTTGAGGTCCTGCTTCTGTTCCCCCAGCGGCAGGCGGTGGGCACCGGGGCCCAGGTCAGAGCAGATGCCGAGCCAGGGGGCCCCAGGGTGAGGACTGGACGGAGCTGGGAAACGCTGGCTCTGGCCGTAGGGCAGGGGGCCCCAGCACAAGGTGGTTTGGAGTCCCGGGGTGAGAGAGAGCTCGGCCACTCATCCCACAGGGTCCCCGTCCTGGGGTCCCCCAGCCACTGTGCCACCAGGGTGGACAGGGCTCTGGCTCCGATGTAAGGCCTGGGATGGCTTTAGAGAGGGGAGGAGCTGCTGGACAGAGGTGCCCGTGAGGGGGTGGTCAGCCCAAGGTTAGAGGTCAGGGTCAAGAGGTTGCCCAGTCTGAAGACGATGGCCGGCGGAGACCTACAGCTGCCCAGGGAGGACCCGGTGGGCATGTGGCCCTCCCGCCCCCCACCCCCACTGTGCCCCCTGAGGCCGGTGCTCGCCCCCAAGACGTGGTGGGGAGACAGGCTACTGGGCGCCAGTCCGCCAGGGGAGGGTGCACCACCGTCCCAGGGGGCCCAGAAGATGCCAGGGGTGAGGCTTCCCTGCTCGGGGGATGGGGTGGGGACAGCAGCATTGGCGGCAGGGGCCGTGTGGGGACCCGGGCTTCACTCCGCAGCCGGAGCCATGCTCCCTGCACTGGAGTCTCCGGCGTGAGGTGGGAGCCATTCAGACCCACGGGCCCAAGGGCCGGACACACGGTGGACGGATAGATGGACGGCCGGGCAGAGGGCGCGTGTCTGAACAGCAGCGTCCGCAGAGACGGAAATGCAAGGCCGGCCAGCGGTCGGTCCTGGAGGGATGGGGCTGTGGTCGGCTCGAAGCCTTCCACCCCCGGGGGCCGTGGAGGGGTGTGGACAGTCTCGGGGTCCCAAACAGGGGAGTGGGTGAGTGAGCCCGGCCCGGGCTACGGCTCAGAGGACAGCGACTGTCACACCTTCTGTGAGTGCCCTCAGCGATGTCAGCCGAGCGCCGCCCCACTGCCCAGGGCTGGGGGCCGAGAGGCGGGACCCCCGCACCAGCAACGAGGACGACAGTGCAGAGCCCCGACGAGGCTCGGGACCCAGCGCAGACCCAAGGTGGAACAGCAGGTCGAGCCCGGGCGGGAAGCTCGTCCTCTGCCTCCTCGGGAAGGATTAGCAGCAGCTTGTGAGAGCTAATATGGTGTGAACAGAGGCAGGTGGTGGGAGGCCCAGAGAGGATAGAGGAAGAGAAGTGGGCTGGGGGGTCTCTGCAGGGGTGCAGGGCAGGTCCCTGAGAGCAAGGGAACCCGGAGAGCTCTGGGGGCCCGAGGCCAGGGCTGTAGGTGGATGGAGGAGCAGGTGAGGCTGCGGGCTCCTGGGAAGGGGGGGCTGTGGTGACGTCACCCTACAGGTGCCTGGGGAGGGGCTGGGGGTAGGGCTGGCACCTGACAGGCTCAAAGTCAAAGCCTCTGACAAGGCCTGCAGGGGTGTGAGGTGTCAGAGGGTGGGCGGGGGTCAAGCAGTGCACGGGGGCCATCACTAGTGTCCCCGCCCTGGAGAGATGGGGCTCAGCCACAGAGTGGAGGCAGCATCAGGGCGGGGCAGAGGAAGGAGTGGGGCTGTGCGGGCCTGGCAAGGATGCGTCCAGGCAGGACAGTGGGACCCAGGCCCTCCCCTGGCTCTCTTGGCTCCTCGCCCTGCCGTCTTGGGGTCCCGGGACACCTGGGGTTGGGGCCTGCATTTCCAAGCTCACTGGGCCGTCCCGGCAGGAGCCCCGGGCAGGATGACAGGGCACACGACACAGGCCCATCTCTGCAGTGCTGGGAGGAAGAAGGGGCCAGTGGGCATTTCCTGGGGGTCAAGGGAAGGTGGCCACTGACCCCCACACTGTGGTGGACTCAGAGCCTGGCCCAGGGTGCTGAAGGAGGGGCTCTGCCGCAAGGCCAGGAACCTGCCCGCGGGTGCCCGTCTGGGGGTGGGGGCAGGGCCGTGCCGCTCCCGATCCTTCCTGGTTCTCTGAGCCCTGATGGGCGTCCATGGCCATCTGCCGGGGGGTCTGCGGGCCGGGTTATAAACATATAAACATATGTACGGTGGGCCCTGGGGAAGCAGAGAGACTCCTGGTGCCCTGAGCAGACTCAGAGCCAGGGGGGAACGTGGAGGTTCTGGACGGCCAACCCCCAACAGGGCCCCTGGGGAGGGTGGTCATCTGAGGATCCAGGGGCTTCTTCCTGTGCCCCTCGGGCCTGGGAGCCTCAGGCAAGAGCTCGGGTGTGCCTGGGGGAGCTCAGGTGTAGGAGGCTCAGGTGTGCCTGGGGGAGGTCAGGTGTGTCCTTGGTGAGCTCTCAGGGTGCTCTGGGGAAGCACTCAGGCGTGTGGCTCCCTGAGTCTCTCCCTCCTGGCACTCGGCAGGTCAGGGAAGGCCTGTGGCCCCAGCTGAGCCTGCTGTGGACAGTCCAGAAGCCATTGTCACCAGTGCCGCTGCTGAGACGCGTGCGCATCTTCTGTCTGGCGTCTCAGCTTCCCTCCCTGCGCCTGCAGACCCGCTCCTCAGCTGGCGGGGGGCATGAACTCGTGCCACAAAGTCCAGTGTTGGGGGCAGCTGGGGCATCTCACACTCCAGGGTGAGACCCACTGCGTGGCGGGAGCACCCGTGGCCTGGTCCCAACACGGGTGGCCTGTTCCTAGAGTGGCAGCGAGTGGGGTACGGCCTGGGGCGGGAGAGGCACAGCAGACGGCGGGGTGGGGGCCCTGGGAGAGGCACGGGGGGTGGGGGCGGCCTCCTGAGGGGCTTGGGCAGTGCCATCTGCTGGGAGGATGGTGTCCCCACCACCCCCCGCCCCAGACACCCAGTGCAGAGCCCCCGAGTCAGGCAGGGGAGGCTGTCTCCGCTCCCTCCGCTCCCAGGCTCAGGGGTTAAGACACAGATGCAGACAGACACGATGAGAGAGAGTGATCTTAGCAGGAAGGAAATGAGGCGTAAGGCACGACTTCTGTCCTGAAGTCTCCCCAGCCTGTTTAGTGCCCGAATGTGCACAGGGAGTGCGGACAAGGGTTTCCTGGATGACCATGTGGGACTGGGGGCTGAGTCCTAAGGGCAGAGCGGCTGTGCTCAGGTAGAGGAGGCTGGTTTCCCTTCCCCCCACCACCTGGCCTGGGAGGGGCTGCACCCGCACCTGGGGCTGGGCCCACGGGTGCCCTGGGTCCAGCTGTGCCTGAAGGCGGCCACTCCCGGCCTCTGAGTGGTGCAGTTGTACTTGTTGACTGTGGAGCAGCTTGGCGGGTCTCTGCCGGCTTGACGGATACACAGCCCCCGGCAGGAGCCCCGTTGGAGAGGGCCAGGCAGAGCTGCCACAGGCTTGGGCCAACAGCTGTCCCACCTCCCCTGGGAGGTCTTCTGGGCCAGGACCCACCGGGCCCCCAGAGAGTAGCCCAGCCCCTGTCTGACACCCACACCCATCTCTCCAGGGAGGCCTCGGACCCTCGGTTGGGGAGTCCCTCCCCGAGGCCTGTGTCCCGCATGGAGGAGACGCCTTACTTTCTTGAAATCACCAAAACCCTCAGCGATGTTGACCCCAAGGGGCCCGTGGTCAGAGAGAGGCACACAAGCAACAAAAGAAGAATTTCTGAAAGTCTATCTTGAAATAACACCTTGAATTTCTTATGATTTACCTTTCTTTCTGGTTGTGAAGGACCATAGGACGGTCCGCGGCTTTTCTAGCACCGGCCACAGAGCAGCGAGTGTCCACGGATCGTGGCACCGCCTCCGGAACCAGGGCCCACAGAGATGTGTGCAGGCAGGAAGGTGTGGCTGGCCCAGCAGGGCGGTGGTCATGGTCACTGCAAAGGTCATGCCTCGCGCCTCTGGGGACTCAGCGCAAACCATGTCCTTGCATGCCCGCTCCTCTCCGTGACCCTCCAGATGCTCTCCGGTCCCCGCAGCAAGTCCCCTCCAGCACCAGGTGGAGGACACGAGTCCTCGCATGCTCCTGTGTCTGCACGCGCTGTCCCGCTCTGGCCGCAGGCTGGAACAGGAAAAGTGAAGAACGAGTGTCGCCGTGTTTCTCAGAAGCAGCTGGAGAAGGTGCCATCCTCCAGGGAAGGGCTTGGCTCTGGGGACGCCTCCTTTCATTCGCCGGGTAGAGCCTCCAGGCCCCAGGAGAAGGGGCGCCCAGCCCGGGCCTCTCGGGGCAACAGTCTAGCTCTGATCACGTCCCCATTGGACCCCCCCAGGCTTAGGACTTTGCCTACTGTCCCACCAGGGACCTACGGGCACCTGGTTCTGCTCCTCGTGCTCCCAGCTGGCCAACTGCAGGGGCTCCTTCCAGGCCCCGTCCTGCCACAGCTGGGACCCTCTCCACAGCTGGTAACCGCAGCACAGTGCTTCCCGCCCCAGGCCCTTTGCCACTGGCCTCGGGGCTCCGTGACCGTGGGGCTCCTGCCTTCCTGTCCCTCACCGTGCCGTGCCCGGCACCACTGTACTGGGGGCTGGAACCCGCTTTGTGTTTCTCCAACAAGCCAGACTTGAGCTTACCTCAGGGCCTTTGCACGGGTGCCTTCTCCTCCAGTGCTCTCCCACCCGCTGGAGCCCAGCTCTCTCCTGTCCGGTGGACCTCCCGGTGCAGGTGCCTCAGTCCCCCTGCGGGAGTCCTCACGGACCTTAGATCCGCGGCCTTTAAGCACATTTTGCACACAGCCCTACGAGTCAGGGTTGTCCTGCTCGTCTGAATGCTGGTCCCGGACCACCCGTCAAAGGACGGCTCTCACCGGCCCCATTTCCAGCACAGAGGACCCCGAGCTCTCGGTTCTGTTGAACGGCATTCTTGTGTGTCCACCCCAGGGAACGCTGCTCCTGGCGGCTGTCCCAGCCCCTGCCCGGCACCCGGGCTGCTCCAGTGCATGGGGTCACGGCGGGGCTGGCGCGCCCAGAGGGCATCTCAGGCTGAACATGGTGCACACCATCTGCGTGCAAATGCGTGCCAGCTTTACATAGTAGCCCCGCTGTGAGTCGGCACCCACGCCACCCAGACACGGGCCCCGCCCCCAGAAGCCGTGTGGACTGGAATGTTCCGTCAGTACACTGCTAATTAAATGATGCTAACGCCCCGAACACGAAGGGGTTGGCGGCCACTGGGGGAGCAAAGACAACCCCCAAAGGCTACGGATGGCACGATTCACTTCCGTTTCCCTCGCGAGGTGACAGATGGCAGCTGCGGGGACTAGGGGGTGGCCGCCGGGCATGGACGGGGGCAGCACAGGGGAACCAGGAGGGGGCCCTTGAGAAGGGACTGTCTTGGCTGTGGAGACTCTCACGTGCACACACACGTGCAGACAGACACATGGACAGGCACACACGGGCACACACGTGTGCTCACACACGTGCCAGAGCAGGCGGCAGGCCTGGGACCCATCAGCGTGGGCAGCCGAGCCAGGCAGGTGTCCACAGGGGCACACGGGCTGGAGCTGTTACTGGGACCTGTGGGCGTCTACGGCGGTCTCGAAACCGGCGAGCTGAAACCACATCTCGTGGCCGCGTCTGCATGTGGTGGCCGCGTCGTGACCTGCCTGCCCTTGGACGTTCAAAGGCTGCTTGCCGCACGTGTCCCTGATGGTGTCTTCAAGGACACGCTCGGCTCCCCCCTGGGGCTCAGGCCTGGAACGGGGCCCACGGGATAAGGTATCTGAGGGAACAGTGTCCCCGACGGGAGGGGCTGGACGGCGAGGTGGGGTGGGGGGCGCAGCCGCAGGCCCGTGACACTCTGCACTGCTGAGGGTCCTCCTGAGCCCGTGCCAGGGCGGGGGGCTCTGCCTGCACTCGGGTCTCTGGCAGTGGCCCCGGCCAGCATCCTGCTGAGGCCTCGCAGAACTTCGGGCAGCGCGTGGCTTCGCTGTGGAGAGTGCGGCGGAAACCGTGACGGGAATGCTGCACGGCAGGGACAGGGACATCGCAAGGCTCACCCACGGGCTCTGACCGCGGCTCCTGCTTTGCCCACCAGGGAGCTCCCGACGGTTTACTTGGTCGCGCGCACACTCAAGCCTTCAGCCGGCAGGGGCGACCCTGCTGCTGAGGTGAACCGGGCTCCCCCGGGCCGAGCAGAGGTGAGAGGGTGAGGGCGCCCGGCGGCCGAATGAGGGGCGCACAGACCGCGACTCCTGCTCGTGGAGGCTGGCGGCCCTAGGGCCTGGGTCCGAGGGAGGCCTGGTTCAGGGAGGTGCCGTGTCCCCAGGGCCAAATGCTCCCATGGGTACAGGGTTTCCCCAGGTCGCATGCCTGAGCCCCAGCCTGGGGGCCCGAGGGTGGGGGCGAGGTCGCTCAGGAGAGTCGGTGGGGGGTACACACGAGGTGCACTGACCAGGTCTCTGTCAGCCCCTTCCCGCCCCCGAGGCACGAGCCGCACGGAGGAGGGTCGCAGAGGCCGGGCCTGGTTCAGGCTTCCGGTCCCACAGTGGCCTTGGCCCTTTATTTTGCCCTGAGCGGCCTCAGTTTCCCCATCTGTAAATGGGGGAGAAGGTGACAGCGAGCAGACTTACTCCATGGTCCACACTGTTCTGCCACTCTCCACAGACAGCCTGTCCTGCTGGGGCAGGGGGCAAGGTGTGACAGGCTGGGGCAGGTTAGCCCCTGGCCTGGTCAGCAGCAGAGTCACGCCTGAGGCCGCCAGGAGTCAGGGTCTGTGGCGTACGGGGTCTGTGGCCGGGGTGGGGGGCATGCCTGGGTCGCCAGAGGACCCGGCCCCTCTACGCTCGCTCAGTGCCCAGCCCATGGTCAGAGTCGACCCCACATCCCCAGCCCTTCCGGCACGGCTGTCTGTGGCTCCGAGGTGCCCGGAAGCTTCCGGTTCTCCAGGCCGGGGTCGGAGGCAAGGTCAGCCAGATCCCCAGGCCCAGCAATAGCCTCTTCAAGTGCCCTGCCCCCCTGCGGTGCCCAGCACCCCACCAGCACAGGGAGGGCAGCAGTGGCCCCCCCCCTCCCATGGCCCCTTGGGCCCTCAGCGACGCCCTCTGTGTCCAGGGCCCCAGTGGGGAGTTGGATGTGCCGCAGGAAACCGCCGACCTGCTCAAAGGGAACAGTCTTGTTGAAACCCACAAAGGAAGCCGGGAGGTGTGGGGACTGGGGCTGGCTGTGTCCCCGGGTCTCCCTTGTTGGAGGAAAGGATGGGCTGAGGCTCACGAAGAGGGCAGCAGCGCCATGGCCTCGCGAGCCAGCAGGGATCCCGTCGGGCTGGGAGCAGAGCGGCTCTCTGATGCCTAGGCCCCGTCCTGCCCAGTGAGCCACAAAGGGCGTGTGGTAGCCAGTGTCCCGACCGTGAGGCACGTGGGCGAGACGGGTGCGGGGACACCAGGTGCTGTGCAGGGCTGGCCAGGTGTCCAGTTCTGAGTCGGCAGGTGCTTCTGCATGGGGAGCGCCAGTGGGCGCGGGGCCTCCAACCCGGGGGCAGGGCGTGCCCACGAGCCCTCCGGGTCCCTCTGCTCGAGGCCGGTCGGTAAGCTCAGCCCACCGCCCCTGCCCACATGGCCTCAGCTGACCGGTGTGCGGGGGACACGCCGCGCAGCCCCACGGTCACTTCCCACCCGCAGCTCGCTGGAAGCAAACGGCACTCCAGTCATTACTGAACAGAAGGGTGGTTCTCGTTCACCTTCTCGTCTGCGAAATGCAGGCCTTGGAGGTCTCCCTGGGCTTTGGGAGCGGGAGGCCCGGGCATCACAAGGGGCCCGTTGGCCGCCGCACCCCCTCTCCCGTGGAGCGGCGCCAACGCACAGATGCACATGAGTCTGCAAACACAGTCCTCGCCGCGCACCTGCCATCTGCTCGGTGGAGCACTGGCCTGGGTGCCCTGGCTGGGATGCCGAGCCGCCCCGTCGGGGGCACGGCCAGGCCCAGGGAGGCACCGAGTTTCTGCTGGGCTCCAGGCATGTGCATGGCTCCCACGATCCCACCCTCCCGCGTGCGGGGCTGACCTGGCCTGTCTCGGAGGTGGGCGCGCAGGTCGGGGGGCAGGACGACAGCGGCTCTGCCGTCTCCACCAGACGGGCCGCCCGATGGCCCACCTGCTGGGCTGAGGCCACCAAGGTGGATGGCTCCTGTGCTTCCTCCTTGGGCCCGCGCTACCCCCCCCCCGCCCGCCCCATGTCCTCCCATTGCCTGGTCTGCCCCCCTAGCCCCGCCGGAGTCCTGCCCCGCCGACAGCCCTGTCCCATCACCTGGCCTGCGGCTTCTAGGCTGTCCACCCCCTTCTCTGCTCAGTCCCTCCAGGGGGTCCCAGGAGACGCCTTCCACCCCTCCCCCACACTCCTCCTCCCGGGTCCTGCGCCTGGCCGTGGTCACAGCAGCTCCGGCCACACAGCGGCTCAGGGACGTGCTGTCCCAGCGCCGCCCACAGCTGAGCCACCGCTAGCACGGATGTGCCGTGGGGAACGGACCCGGCACGACCGGCCTTCCTGGTGCCTGAGCTGATGCTCTCCCCATGCCTCGCTCTTCCCAACACCAGCTGGGCAGCAGCCGTCCAGCGGACGATGGGCGAAGGTGTGCTCCCCGCCCTGCCACCGCGGACCCCAAGGGAGGCCACACACAGAGCAGGACAAAGCACTCGTTCTCCTTGAAACACAGAGTGAGGATAAAGTCCGGACTGTTTGTGTCGTTTTCAGCTGGAAAAAAATTCTAGGGCGTAAGAAAGACACTGTTCCTAGAATTTCACTTTTCTAGAAAACGTATTTTATTAATAGTATTTGAAGGTACAAATAGGCAAAGAATAAATACTTCATCATCTCCCCGCCCACCGCGGTGACACCACGGGAGCCGAGCGCGGTTCGGGGCGGGTTTTCAAAGCTCGGGAAGAAAACACAGAAGCCGTCCCCGGGTCACCCGGGGAGTCTGTGCGAAGTTGGGGCTCCTGGTCAGAGGGGGTGGGTGGTGGCCACGCCTGAGGCCCAGAAGGGGTTTCCGGGCAGCAGCACGAGCCCTCCGGAGGCCGGAGTGACCGTCCTCCTCGCCCCTCGTCCCTCAGTCCACTGAGCCCACTGCAAGGCAGGGCCCGGGGTGTCCGACCCCCGATGCTGCCACACTCACAGGCGGCCGCCCGCAGCCCATCAGCCAGCCAAGGGGTTCCTCTCTGTGTGGACCCGACAAAGCCCCAAAACCCTGCTGAGGAACCTTCCAGTGCCCGAGCCGAGAGCAGAGAGCCCCTCACGGGCCAACACAGGCCTCAGGCCGTTCTGCAAGGTGGGGGTTCGCCTTCCCCCCAACTCACAGGGCGCCTCCCGCGGGTCAAAGTGCAGGACGAGAGGGACCGGCAGGCTGAAACGCAGCAGGCCCGTGGGGATCCGGACGCCCTCCAGGAGACCGAGCCCCCGCACCTCCTCACGTCACACCGGCCTGGCCAGCAGCGGAGCCCCAGGCAGCCCACGGTGGGGGAAACACCGACAAAGGACGTGCGCCATAGCTCACGTGGCTGTGAGCGGTGACCGTGACCCTGAAGTGATGGTGGGGCAGCCTTGCCTGCCGGCCGGGGCCAACTCCACCCCGAGGCCACACGGGCGCTCAGAGGAAGACGAGGCCACGTGTGCGGATGTCCCGGGCGCGGGGCCCACGAGGAGCTGGCGGCTCAGTAGGCCACTCTCCAGTGCGTGGGCTGCTCGCACGCCTCCTCCCGGTCCCCGCAGAACCGGTTGTACGTCGTCCGCGGGTCGAGCCCGAGGATCTCTCTCTCCTCGTGGATCCGAAAAGAGAACGTAGAGACCGAGGTTCCGATGAAGAACCTGCCAAGGAAGCAGGGGTCATGAGAGCTGCTCCAAGGGGCCCGGCACCCACCGCAGCCCTGCGGCCAGGCCGCGCATGTGGGGAGCAGTGGCCACGGGTCCCGCACAGGGAGGCTTGAGAACGCAGCCAGAGTCTGGCAGTCTGGGGCTTGGGGCGGGGTGCTGAGAGCCAGGCCGAGATCTGGGGACAGAGAGGTCAGAGAAGAGGACCCCGGCCCCATAGCCTGCACGCACGGGCTCAGGGGGACCCCACAGATGCGGAGAAACCAGTCCCCACACTCGAAGCGTGCTGGCCTCCTCCTGGGCCTGGTCCCCCCACTCTCCTCTGGGGTGGGCCTGCCTCCCGAGGCAATGACACACAGAGGGAGACCACAACTATGCTCTGCGGGGACACGCGTGATGGGAGGCTGTGGGCGGGCCCAGGGGAGCAGGGTCCTGGGTGGGGTCCCTACGGGGGCGGCCGGGACCCAGTCCGATGGCGGTACCGGGGAGAACGCTGCGGGTGGGGAGCACAACCTTGAGATGGGGCTGGGTGTCAAACCAGCCAACGCGGGACCAACCGCCACGGAGGCGGACGGACCACGGCAGGGCTGACCGGGGCAGAGGCACCTGGCGTGCGCGCAGATCCACTGGTCGATGATGGCCACGCCGCCGTCCCGGTACAGCTCTAGCTCCTCCCACGTGGGCTCAAACCGCACCATCTCGGGCAACAGCCGCCTCAGCTCCTCGTGCTCTGCAGAGCGACGGAGGGATGGTGACCGGGGGCTCCGCGGGCTCCACGGCTCAGGTCCGAGGCACGGGCACGGAACCCGGCGCTGCCTCCCGGCCATGCTGCGGGCTCACAGGTGCACCTGGGCCCGCTGGGGACATGACGGGGACCGGCAGCGGCGGAGCCGCGTACCTGTCCTGATGGCGTCCGTGGCCACGAACACCCTGTCCAGCTGGTGGGTCTTCATGAGGCTGCGAATCTTCTTCACGGCCCCATCCAGGCTGGGCACATCCTCTCTGTGACCCCAGATGAAATCTTTTCTCCTCAGGTGAACCGCGAGGTACGGGCCCCCCAGCGCGGAGCCCAGCGTGACCTGGCGGAGGAGGACCGGGAGCGCTGAGCCTTCAGGCCGCCACTGGCCCTCGGGACATGGTGAGCTCCCTCACAGCAGCGCCCGCCCACGGGCCCGTCTCTGGGACTCTTGGGGCCGCGAACTGGCTAATCACACAGACCCTTTATCCCAGTGCCATCAAGTAAACACAACTCCGGAAAAATCGTGCAAATTAGATGACAAAAGCCACCCATTCCTGCATTTTCCCCAGAAATGCGATCCGAATGCCCTGTAACTGCCGTGGGATCCTGCCGCTGCGCTGGAAGGCGCCCAGGGGACCAGTGCCTGGAGGCTCACCGGGACGCCCGTGACACCGGAAGCGTCGTGAACACCGCCCGCCCGGGACAGCAGCGTGTTACCGGCTGGGGTTATGTGCAGACCCAACCCTTCAGAAGGGACTTCTACGGACACAGACGACCCTGCGTCCGCCTGGGCAGTCGTCCTCCTCCCTCGCTCCTTCCCTGCGGCTCCTGCACCACCGGGCAGACAGCGCGGACCGGTCCGCGGCCGCTTTCACTCCCAGAGTGGTGCCTCCAGCTTGCCGAGGGGAAATGGAGCCGAGCCGTCGCCCTGAGCTTGTGGGGGCACAAGGGGACCCTCCCGAGGGGCGTCCGCCCAGAGACCGGCTCAGAGACCGTGTGCCTGGGCGGGCGCGTGTCCGTCGTGAGCAGCGGGAGGCGCTACCTTCATCTTGGTCCAGTCCTCCTGGAAGGGGATCCTGTCGGCCTCGTCCGTGGAGTTCAGGTACTTGCTTCGGAACTCGTCCCCCACGGCCCGCAGGTGCTTGGCGAACACCATGCTCCGCCGGGTCTGCGGGCGCAGAGAGCGCTGCTGAGCGCCCCGCCCCGCCCCACCCGGGAGCCCCGCAGCCTGGGCCGCCAACTGCGACCGGGATCCCGAGGAGGACGCCCCGGCACTGGCGGAGCTCGAATGCGGACGCGCTCCTCACAGTCTGCTGGCGACAGCTCAGCGACCAGCACGATCCACCAGGACGGTCCCCACACGCAGGGACAGGCCCCCACTGAAGGGAGCCACTCTCCTCACCACTAGCTCAGGGCCACAGTGCCCGTGAGAGGCGCAGGCCCTGTGGGCGCTGATGACAAGACCCTCTGTGCTTCGGGAATGACCCACTCGGGAGGCCCCCCAGGTCACGTGTCCAGGGAGCAGGGGTCTCTCCCGGGTCCTCCTGCCCAGCCGCCCCCGGGAGCGCCACACCCCTCAGACAGGGCAGACCCCCCCCAAAGCACAAGCCAGCGGCCACGAGGAGGGAGCGTGAAGCCCGATTCCGCAGGCTCCTGCCCGACCCACAGCACCAGGCACGCGCCCCGGGACGCAGACGAGCCGGTCACCCACAGCAAGCGGCGGCGTGGGGCGGGAGCTCACAGCAGGCTGCGTTTCTTCCCGCGATCGGCTGCCACGAACAGCCCCACGGTGAGACACGCCGACCAGCCGACCACGTGGGCCCCGGCGCTGTGGCCCCTCCCCCCGCCGCACCCCCGCCCACGCGGGTCAGCCAGCGCCCCCGTCTCAGACGTTCACAGGTGCGCGGAGCTGAGCGGCGGGGACCCGCGGGGCACTCACGTTCCAGTACTCCTTCCCCCCGTAGTGGTCGTGCAGGAGGTTCTCGGCTCTGTCCAGCATCACTGACCTGTTTCCGAACGACACAGAGCGTCTAACGGCCTGGGCGGCTGCTACCTGCTGCCCCGCGCACTGGGAACGGAGCTGAGTGCCTCCCGGGCGCACGCGGGCCGGTGCTGGGACCCCTCGGGGAGGAGGCTCTGCACACACTCCCAGCGGGGGGCTGCAAGTTCTCAGCGTCCGGGGACGGGGGTCGTCTTCTCCCGTCCCAGCCACTGAACTGGGAACAGCAAGGCCCCGGGACGACCCACACAAGACACAAAACAGATAAAACGAGGCGAACGAGTAAGACGGCCCCAGCAGCCTATGGAGCCAGACGGCGCCAGAGGACTCCCAGCAGGAGCGCAGCCGCGGTTCTCTGGAAGGTCTGTGACGCCGTAGACTCGAGCCCAAGGGCAAAAACACACAGGAGGACGCCTGCATCCCACCTGCACGCAACCACCCGAGTGAACCCCGCCTGTCTGTGCTGCTCGAGGCGCAGGCTCGCCCCTCCTTCGAGAGACTCAACTGCTCCCCTGCAGAGCGAGGCCCCATCAGGCCCCGTCCAGGGCGACCAAACAGCCCGAAGCACCAGAACGGGCAGAGGAGACACACCAGCAGGGGCCATGTCCACTAAGACCTGGAGGACGCGGGGACACGAGTCTGGGGGAGGCATATGGCCTCCTACTCTGCCCTCGTCCCTGTGTCCCGAGAGGGACAGGGTGCCAGGGAGGGGACGGCGTGGGCAGGAGGCTGCGGCCACCCCTCTGACCACTCCGAAGTCCAGCTCCGAGGAGGCTGAGACCCACCTGCAGAGGTGAGCGCAGGTGGGACCCGGGGTGACACAGCTGGGGGCTGCGGTGGGCCACCTCCTCACCCCGCGTCAGCCACCCGGGCAATCACCGGGTCCGCTGAATGAGGAAGGTCAGATCGCTGCTCCCTTCCAGTCTGGCCGGAGCCCTCACTGCCCCCTGCCCCCAGGACTCCACACCTGCCCACCGCCCCCTCAGACAGAGCCCTGTGCTATCCCGGGGTGACTCAGTCTCCCCCGCCCACAAGCAGCAGAACGAGACCCCGGCCGGTAAGTTCCCGCCCAGCATGGCAGGACGGCCCCATGGGAAGCTGCCCTCGCTGCACGGACCCAAGCGTGGGGACAGTCCCGAACACGGCTCTCCCCAGGGACACGTACGGCCTCCTCCTCCCTCCCAGCCCCGCCCCACTGTGGCCCGAGTACGGGGTGGGGACGCGGTTTACCTCTCCCGCGCCCGCCACACAGGCCACAGCCAGGAGAGCTCCCGACGCCAGCAGGACGACGCACGCGCACACACAGGCACACGTGCACGCGCACACACGCGCACACACAGCCTCGCCGGCCGGACACCACGCAAAGCCGGCGCTCACCTGGCCGACGTGTTCTTCAGCAGCACGGGGGCCATGATGGAAGCCGATCCCTGGACGGACAGACACGAGACGTTTAGCGCTCTCGTTTCTTCATAGCCCCAAAACCATCCCCTGGAAAACAAGAGCCCAGCCCCTCCGTCGGCCTGTGCCCAGCTGCGTGACGCCTAAGCCCGGACGCGCACGCGGACGGCTTCACCCCGACACGCCAGCCCTGCTCTCCGGGAAGAGCGACCGCTCGGGACTCCGGCCGGTGACACTCTCCTGAGATCCCGTGAAGAAACCACGACTCTCATCTGATTCCACGGGGCCGGGGGGCCGCTCGGGGAACTCCGGCCGGCAAAGCGCGCAGTGGGGCAGGAATGGGACACAAACAGGTCTCTTGGCCAGAGCCCGGGCAGTCACGGCCCCAAAACAGCCACGCCCCTTCAACGACCTCCCGGAGCACGGAGTTTCAAGCACCCAATCATTCTGATGCTTCGTCCATGGGTGCTGCTGGGGGGACAGCGCGAGCAGGTCCTGATGGCAAATGGGTCCAGGTGACCTGACCACCATGGCCACGGCCACGTCCACGAGCCTCAAATGCACCGTGGCTGTTGCTGCGAGGCCCGCGCTCCCACCCCCCGCCCCGGGCCCCCGCCCCAGCCGCACCTGTAGTACTCGTGCTTGTCCGGTGAGTACAGCAGCGGGTCGAGGCACGGCCGCTCGTCCACCTTCTCTTCCCAGGTCCCCTCCTTCCACCCCTCCGCGTAGCTCTGCAGGACGTACACCTGGTCGATGAAGGGCCCGCCGGACTCTGGAAGAGGCCAAGGACGACCACGTGACGAGAACCAGAAACGGACGCGCGGCATGAGAACCACCGCTTCCTTTAACGCCGCCCTCCGTCCCGTGGACCGCGGAGAACTCACAGAGGCAGACGCGGGACACAAGTGACATCAGGGCACGAGGTCCCAAAAGGCAGAGAGATGCTGCCTGGAGCGACGGAGCTCACCGGGCCCTGCTGCTCCCAGGGGCTCCTCACGTGTCCCCCCTTCCCCCCGCTGGGCCTGCCCTCGCCAGCCCACACTGCCTGGTCCTCACAACAGCCACGGGCCCCACACGTGCTGTCCCCCACGCTGCCCCACCAGCACACGCTCCCCTCCCTGCAGGGACCAGCCTCGTGGGGACTGCTCCCTTCAGGGCTGACCCTGACCCCTCAGAAGGCCATTTAAACCGCACCTCCCAGGACACCTGCCCAGCCACAGCCTCCCACCCCCACAGCCCGTCGCCCTTCCCACTCTCGTTTTCTCCGAGCCACTCCTCACCATCCGGGTCCTCCTCCTGGTCACTTGGCTTCCGCCTCCCCGCTCCCCACGGGAGTCCCAGAAGAGCAGGAGTCTGCATCCGTCCTGCCACGGCGCCCCCCGCCCAGAACCTGCCAGCCACGCACTCAGTGTTCACGAAGATGGGTGAGCGGAGCCCGGCCACAAGAGAGCCGCCCCGAGTGCAAGTCTGGTGTCTCCTCCACCCTCCCCCTGGGGGCTGCACCGCGGGTGGGGTCTGGTCCTGGAGCTCCAGAGGCCCCTGTCGCAGGAAGGCCAAGAGGCCCGGTGCCCTGTTGCACGTGTCCCGGCAGCCCGACCCAGGGCAGGCTCCCTTCCCTCCCCCTCTGTAGAGGGAGACAGCTGGGCAGGCGGAGGCCGAGCGGGTCCGCCCATCCGCAGCACGTCACCCAGGACGGCCGTCTTCTCTGCCCCTGCTGCTCTGGCCCCAGGCTTGAGGCTTCAGGAGCAGCAGGGAGGGGACCAGGTGCCCCACCCCGCATATCCCGTGTCCCCGCTAAACACCACGTCACGTGGCTGAGGCTCACACTTGTCCCCGTATCTGCCTGTCAAGAAACCCCCCGGCCACAGCCCTGTAGGGAGGTGAAGGGCTGTTTCCCTGAGATGCTCCAGGACCCGAGGCCCAGACTCGGTCAGACGAGGCGCCTGGCGACGGCGCCCATCGTGGCCCAAAGAAGGATGCGCTCCACACGTGCTTCTTACAAATCTCACAGTTTGCTTCTTCCCCGTGAACGAAGGTTTCAGGAGGTCCATATCGTCCCATGCCTGCAGCCGTCACGGGACTGACCCCGCCACGGGAACGGCCCAAAGGGACCGGGACTAAGGTGCCGTAAGAGCAGGACGTGGAAAACGCAGACGCGCAGCGGCGGCCGGGGCTCCGCGGGACCTCCCGTGGCAGGAGCTCCACATCGCGTCGGCGCCCCCTTCTCCAGGCTGAGGGGCAGCAGAAGGGTGTCGCGGCCTTTTAAGCGCGTGTCTTCTGAAAGACACAACGCCGAGCTCTGCGCACCCGCGCTCTGAGAAGATCCCCAACTTCGCTCTCTGAAAAGCGGAGACTGTGCAGGATTCAGTGGAACGAGACACGCTACGACGAGAACCTCCGCCAGCAGCGCAGGGAGGTGCCGGGAGGTCAGCGCCCCCTGGGGCATGGACAGCCGTCTCTTGGGGACACGAGGCCGTCTCTGCACGGGAGCACGTTGGGCACGGGCAGCCTTCCCACCACCACGGACCGCCCAGCGGCTCACCCGCTGCCCCAGGCTTCAGAGGCAGGGGCCAGGTGCTCGCACACTTCAGATGTGCAACCCTAGACCAATTCTGGAAGGAGCAGGACGGCGGGGAACTGTGAGTGCGAGACGGCAGCGGGGCCCCCACGCACACAAGGGTCAGCGCGCCCGGCCGCAGACAGCCGGCTGACCGCCCGCGACCACGGCCTCACCTGCAATGAACTGCTCGTACTCGATGACCGGGATGTTTCTGTTGAGACTCGGAAGGTCGAAGAAGTCGGACCAGGGAATGCGCACCTGGTGGATGTCCGGGCTCTGCCAGTGGTAGAGGCGGCCCCACGGGGGCAGCACCAGCACCCACTCCTCGGTCTCCAGCAGCGTCTTCAGGAGGGAGGCCACGCGGATGTACACGTCCCTGCGCAGGTTGAAGCCCTCTGGGGGGTTGACGTCGTACAGGAGGTACCTGGGGCGGCAGGAGAGCGGTGCTTGGGCAGTTCCCGGTGAGGAGGCGGCAGCGGCCAGCGTCCGCACAGCCCACCACTCACGGAGCCGGCGAGGGGCCAGCAACCACCCGCCCTGCGACCGGCAGAGTCTGGGCGACAAGAGCCCGAGGACCGGCCGCCCGCGGGGTGCTCGTCCGGGTCTCCCGCCCGGCTCCACTCTCAGCGGTCTCCGCAGACCCCCGCCCTGTCTGCGCGATCCGGAGGGGAACCAGAGCCTCCGCACGCGTCGGCTCACCCAGGACACCCGTGAGAAGCCGCTGCACGGACGCGGGGACGCGTCTCAATGTCTAGCGACGACCGTCGCCGGCAGTGCCCGCTCTGTCCTCCACCCCGCGCCCGCGGGCTGTGCCGCCCCGCACCCGCGCCCGCACGCCGGCCCTGACACCGCGCGGCTCCCGGGCCCGCGCAGACCCCGCCGCGACCGAGGACGCTGGGACGTAACCCCCCAGCCCGGAGCCGCAGGGGGCCCCGCTGACCATCCCGGCCCGTCAGCGCGCGGCGGGGGCTGCTCGGGTCGAGCCCCGGGAGCGGCTGGACCGCAGACACCCGTTTCCCGCCGCGGACACTCCCGTGGGCAGCCGGGGCGGCCCCGCGCGGACACGCACAGGAGCTCCGGGCCAGGCCCCGCGCCGGCCTCTCGACGCTGACCCACAGCCGGCCCTTCCGGGGCCTCCGGGACGCCGCAGCTGCCCCCGCCGAGCCCGGCTCGCGGCGCAGGCCCGAAGGCCGGCGGGGTGCGGTGCGGCGCTGACGGGGTGCGCGTGCAGGGATGCGGGGGTGCGGCGCCGACGGGGTGCGGGTGCGCGGGGATGCGGGAGTGCGCGCCGTGGAGCCCGCCCCGCCCCCGCCCCCGGCGAGGACACGCTTTTACCGTCTGCGGGACGCCGCCCCCGACAGGATGTCGGCCGCCGACTGGCCGGGCCAGAACTCCTCGCCCGACCCCGAGGCCGGCGGCCAGGACGCCGCTTCCAGCAGCACCAGGAAGACGACGCCGAGCGCCGCCATGGCCAAGGGCGGCCACGCACTTCCGGCGGCCGCGCCCCGCCCCGGAAGCGCCCCCCGCCCGCACTCCGCCGCGCGTCTCCTGAAGCCACGGCAACGCCACGCGTGCGTCTTGCGTCATTCCGAGGCTGGGCGTCTCCCGGAGCGAAAGTCTCTCGCGGGCGGCGCGGGGCTCACGCCGGGCAGGTGCCGGGCCTGTGGTGTTGCTGGTCTAGGGGCGGGGCCCCGCGTCTGTGGGCGGAGCCAGAGCGCCGGGGCGGGGCTGGGATGTGGGCGGAGCCAGGCCGGGCGGGGCCGACCTGGAGCGGGGGCGGGGCCGCGCGGGGCGGGGCGCTGGCGGAGGTGGGTTCTGGCAGGTGTGCCCGCGGCGCCGGTCTCTGCCTCCGCGGGCGGCCGGCGGGGTTCGGGGCGGGCAAGCCGCAGGGCTGACCCGAGGCCCGCACAGTTGGCCAGGTGCGGCCCCCGCGCCGCGGACCCGCCCGGCCCGGTGACCCGTAGAGCCGTTTCCGGGGTGACGAGGTGTATCCCGCTGGGAGGGGGGGGTCTCACTGTGGAAGACCGCGGTGCGAGGGCGGCAGAGCGGCCCCTCCGTGTCGACAGGCTCAGGACGCCGGAGCGGCTGGGGTGGAAGCTGCATCTGAGGAGCCGGACCTTGGGGTCAGCAGGCCAGCGGCTCCCGCGCCCCGTCCCTGTGCAGCCCAGGTCTGCACCCACCTGCGTGTGGGGCTGCGCGGCAGCGGCGGCGGCGGCAGGGGTCCCGCAGGAAGCTCAGGGCGGTGCGGGGAGGCCTTGCTTCCCGGCCCCTCGCGGCCACCCCTCGCTTTCCCGGCACCGTCCTCCCCTTCCCCCAGCAGCTCCCCGGGGACACTGTCTCTCTTAGAGGCGCTTAACTCCGCGTGGCTCCTGCCCGAGGGGACCCTTTGGGTGACCGGAGCTTTCCTAGTTCCTGGCATGAAGCGCACCCTGGGTCCCAGCCTGTGCCCAGCAGTGTAGGGACCGCGGGGGCAGGGGCAGCAAGGGGGGCCAGAGTGGTGGAGACGTCCACACCCCAGCTCCCGTCCTGGAACCGTGGTCTCCGGGCTTCTTGCCTGCGGTGAGCGTTTCTACTGTTGAAGCCACGTGGAGTCGAGCGCATAGAACAGGTGTTTGCCGGCTTCCCTCGGAGTGCAGAGCACACAAGGTCACCTTCGGGTTCTCTGCTCCAGGAGGGCCAGCAGCACGTACCCTCTGTCCCCCGGACCTGCCCTTCTGCCCTTGTCCCTGGGGCTGGATTCTTGTTCTTTGTCTCAGTAGAGCCGTCCCCAGACTATTCCCAGCAGTGTCTGTCCTGACCTTTCAGTCGCAGAACAGAAAGAAGTGGGGGCCTGTGTGCTGCCCCCAACAACCCTGGCGCCTCCCACCACTGCGCCCAGCCTGTTCCCCTGGTGTTGCCTCTACTATTTTAGAGTAAATGACTTTTTTTGGCAATGACATCAATTTGTTCCACTTGAAATATTTCTGTATGTATCTCTGAAAAGTAGGACATTTTCTCACAGCCACGATATCATTAATTCACCAAAAAATGTGCTACTTATGCTATAACATCAAATGCGCTGTCCCATGCACGGGCCCCTCGCGGTTTCAGAACGCCCTTCATCATGACAGGTTTGCTCAGATCAGGGCCCCCCTGGGTTCTCCAGAGGAACACTGGTCGATCTATGTGAGGAGATGGGTTACAGGGATGGGCTCAGTGGGCTCTGCAGGCCTGAGGCCCCAGGATCTCTGTCGGCAAGCGGGGGGCCCAGGGAGGCGGGTGGTGTTGGTCAGTCCAAGTCCAAAGGCCCGAGAACCGGGGGCTCCATTGTCTGAGCGCAGGACGAGACGGATGTCCCAGCTCAAGAAGGGGGAGAGAATTCACCCTTTCTTCCTCCTTTTTGTTCTACCCGGGCCCTCAGAGGGTTGGGGGATGTCCACCCTCTGGGGAAGGGGATCTTTGGTCTGTCCACCAATTCAAACGCTAATGTCTTCCGGAAGCTTCCTCAGGGGCACACCCACAAATGGATGTTTTCCCAGCGCTCTGGAGGGACTTAGCCGGGATAAGCTGACGCAGAAAATTCATCACCACAGGCTCCTTGTCTGAACCCGCCACCTGGACACCTGGCAGATCCCCTGCCTTCCCTCTCCCTCCTTTCCTCTCCTCCCCTCCCTTCTCCTCTCCTCTCCTCTTCTCTCCTCTCCTCGACCCTCCCCTTCCCCTCCTCCCTGTCCTCCCCTCCTCCCTCCCCTTCCCTCTCCCTTCCGTCTCTGCTGTTTAACCTCTGGATTACAAAAATGACCCAGGAGAGGTTTGTGAGTCTTTCTCAGAAAAAAGAAATCAGTAAGAAAAATAACCAAATTCCTTCTTCCCCTGCACAACGGGAGTCATACTTAAGGTTTCCTGCCTCAGTGTGAAGCCAGAGCCACTCACACGGTCCCCTCCTCCCCCCACTACAGCATCTGCCGGAGGGGACTTTGCCACAAGAGGGCAAGAGAGTCCTTTGACAGCAGGGATGGAGGCCCTGGGCAGAGGGAAGGGGCTGGGGAAGGGGCCGACCTGGAGCACACAGGGCCAGGCCCCCTTTCTTCTGCCCCCAAGAGCGGGGAGCTGCTCCCACCCAAGGTCCCCCCAAGGCTGAGCCGCAGGAGCCACCCCTGAGGGGGAGACGGACAGGGAAGCCCTTTGGCCTGGGGTCCAGCAGGTGTGCTGTGCAAGTCCCGGGGTCTCAGGAGATCCCGGCCACCTCAGACGGCAGGCGGCTCTGAAGAAGAACCTAGAGATTCTTCTGGAAGCTGGGCTTCCAGGAGGAGGTCCTGCCAGAGCCAGGGAAGGAGTCGGGGGAAGGGGCAGCTTTAGGGCCACCTGGCCCCACCTTGGGTCCGCAGAAGCAACCCTGGGGTGGGCAGGGAGGGGTCGGGCCGCGGGGGCTGCAGGAGGTAGCTCACTGCGGCCGAGACCCCTCCAAATCCTTCACCTGGAGAGGTTGGCGGCAGACACGGCGGGGCTGGAGAGACAGTTGGTAGAAGTGGGTGTGGGTGCGGCCGGGGCCGAGAAGCACACTGAGGCTGGGGGGCACACACACCCCAGTTCACACTGTTTTCACAGCATGGACACCCTGCTTTTCAGTGTTCAGAGTGAGTTACCAGGACCCATGAGCAAGAAGTTTCCGGACGGTGCGGAGCTGCCTGTGTCCTTGCCTGTCACAATGTCCCGCCGCAGAGTCCTGCCTCTGTCCCCAGAAATGCATAGCAGAGCTGACTGCCAGGTGAGTCACCGCTGGTGAGAAGCAAGGGACTTCCGGTTAGGCCAGGAGCCACGAGGGCTTTTTAACAGGAGCCTCTGGGGCCTGCCTGCTAGGACTGCTCTCGAGGGACAGCACCAGTGCTCTGGGGAGCCAGGCCACCAAGTGACCAAGACGTGAAGGCATGCCGATTCCTGCGGTCAGCACGTGGGTCTGGCTTCCCTACGGGACCTGCCCACAGTGGGACCCACTGTCATCTCGGGTGGTGGTGGACCAGGACCTGCAGAAGGGCCAGTCCGGGGGAGTCCCAGGGCTCCGCAGTGAAAGTGCTGCTCAGTGCTCCGTGCAGGCCACCTCCCCCCGAGGCAGAACCACAGCCTTTCCCCGGACTCGTGTCCTGCTGCCTGGGAGACATCCCTGCCGCCTCACATGGGGAAAGCCACCAATCTCAGAACTAGGTCATGGGGGTGGGGAAGGCCTGTGGTGGGGGCCGCTCGCAGGGATGCTGGCTCGGGGTGGCAGGGAGGACGCCGCCTGGCAGGTCCCCGCGGCTGGGTCCTGAGGCTGACCTGTGTGTGGGGCGCAGGGCCTCTCCCCTCTCCGGGCAACGAGGGGAAGCTAGACTCCCGGTGAAAAGTCAGCCCCACACGGCCGGACCACAGTTCAGGAAAACAGCTTGGTCTGCCTCAAGGCAGGTAACTCAGAAAGTCCTTTACAGATGCCCTGCGTCCCTCCTTTGTGGCTCAGGGTACTCCTGAGCCTGCGTGTACCTTCCGGGGTGGGCTTCCTGCTAGGGCTGAGCCTGGGAGCCGCCGGGTCCCCGTAGACTGTGGGAAGATCCATGAGTGTGCGAGGGGGCGGGGCAGGGATCAGGCCACGGGTGGGGGCCAGGACTGTGGGAATGGCCCACAGCCTTTCTGGAATCAAAACACTAGCAAATGTCAAAACATGTGTAATTTGTTTTACTGAAACAGGCTGCTTATTTGTGTCTGGATGGCCTGTGTCAAGGACGCGTCTTGGCCCTTCTCAGAGGATCGCGTCAACGGAAACACACACAGATGGTGGGGGTCTGGGGGCTCGGGACGAAGGGTAGAACAGGAATTCGTGCGGGCCGCAGGGAGACCCCACCCACGGAGCCCCGGGGGGACGACTCCACGTGACCCCTGCTCTCTCGGTTTGGGGCTCTGGATCCGGCCACGGTTGTGAATTCTTCCAGACCTGCCGAGGGCGGACCTGGGGGCCGCGGTCAGATCCCGCCGGTGAGAACTGGAAGAGGCTGGGTGTCATTTATCCCGCGCTGGCGGCCTAATGCACTGTAGCTGGGGGCCCGCCGCCCCAGCACCCAGGTGGCCACGGACTCGGGCTCGACCCCGCTGCGGTGCCTGTCACTGCTGTCACAGGCCTCCCTCCGCCCAGAGGCTGTGGCTGATGCTGTCCTCTGCCACCCCGTGACCACCCGTAACCTCCGGCTCCCCCCTCCTGTGGGCTTCCCTTCTCCGCCGGGGATGTCTCCGCTCCCCAGCCTCTTCTCTGCCCCTTTTAGAAGGTCCAGGCTCCTTTTGCTCAACAAGGTGGTAACAGACACACCACCAAGGTGGGGGCGGGTCACGCATCCCTGGGGTCGGTGGAAGGCAGAGCGGGCGAGTGGACAGAGGCCAGTGGGCTGTGAGGTTGTCCTTATCAGAGGCACAGCCGAGGGACACAGCGTCTTTACCGGGCAAGGGACCCCGTCCTTGCTGGCATGAAACGCTGCCGTCGTCATCTGTTAAACACTCTCTCTGTCTCTGGGCTTTGGGTCCTGACCCGCGGACCCACCTGTCAGTTTTGGCCCGGGACACAGTTCACTCATCAGGACGGCGCTGTAGCCAGGCCCTTCCGTGCGCCGGACCTGCCGGCTGGTCTTGCACATTTTCTCTTCCCCGTGACGTCAGAAGCAGTGACGTCACCCATCCCACTGGGAATCTTACTGGGACTGCGCCGAGAG
Organism: Enhydra lutris kenyoni; assembly: GCF_002288905.1. Classification (NCBI taxonomy): domain Eukaryota; kingdom Metazoa; phylum Chordata; class Mammalia; order Carnivora; family Mustelidae; genus Enhydra; species Enhydra lutris. The sequence continues at coordinate 14,742,850 of NW_019154127.1, forward strand.
TATGGGCACAGTCGGGAACATTGCCACTGACGTGACACGGAGTTGCTAAGGAGTGGGTCTCTCGACTTATTTAGAACTTTGGGGGAAGTTTTCTAGTTTTCTTCTATGTCAGGTCTTCTCATCCGTGGCTCGTTCCTGGGCTTTATTGCCAGCGCAAATGGCGTGCTTTCCCCCATAAATGTTATATGTTGTTTTAATAAATTTTATTACTTTTCTACACTGACCTTAAAATTGGCCACTTGTAATTCTTACCATTTGCCATTGATTTGCCAGTTTGGGTTTTCCTAGTCAAGCAGTCCCAGGAGTGTGCGATGAATCGTAGCTTATCTCTGCCTTTAGTGTTCGTAATCATGTGTATTTCCTTGTGCCACTACCCTTGTTAGGAGTCAGATATAAAATCAGGCATCTTCCTGTTGTTTTCCTTGTTAAGGTTGCATTTATGTGTTTAGCTCAGTGATAGGAAGCGAGAGAGCGCGCACGAGGGAGGGGAGGAGAGAGGGAGAAGGACCGGCAGGCTCCCCACCAGGAACGGAGCCGGACGTGGGGCTCGATCCTGTGACCCTGAAATCACGACCTGAGCCGAAATCAGCAGTTGATGCTCCACCGACGCAGCCCCCGAGGCGCCCCGTCTCTTGTTCCCGACTATAACGTGAAGGGTTCTGATGCGGGGTCTGCAAACTCTGGCCCGGGGGTCAGATCCAGTCCTCGTGGCCCCTTTTCCTAAATAAAGTTCTACTGGCAGGCGGCCGCTCCTGTCAGTAAATACAGCGAAATGGCTGCATTCTTGTGGCGCGGTGGCCTCGAGTGGGCGGGAAGAGGCCAGCTGGCATGAGAACCCTGAAAGCTTTGCTCTGACCTTTCACGCAAGTTTGCTGACCCCCACTCTAGCATTAGCTCAACGTGTGTCAGGGCTGGGGACTCTTCCCACTCTTGTTTGCTCCCTAAAGATCTCGTGGCTGCATGTGTCGAAATTTAGGATTAGACACCCAGTTTTCCTACACACTTTTTGGGGAACTGACTGTCTTTTGAGATGGCGAGAGCTTTGCCTCTTTAATCTCTTAACGTAACGCGTCGTAGGGACGGATTTTGTGACGTTGAGTCCTGTTGCGTTCCTGGGATGGATGGCGCTTGCTCCTGCTGGCTTCTGCGCTGTTTGCTGGTGCTTTTATTAGGGTTCGTGCCCTACTGCAAGTCGTGCGTCCCTAATACAGATAATGTGTGTCCTAGCGGCGTGCGCATCTGTGGGAGTGTGTATGTGAGTGTGAGTGTGAGTGTGTGAGTGTGAGTGTGAGTGTGATCCCCACCACTGGTTTTCCACTAACTGTACGGACTGAACTGTGATGCTTCGTCTCCTGGGCTTGGGAGCGAGTAACTCTTGGAAACAATTGAAACGTGTCCAGTTCTCTCTACGCAAACGGTTGTATCCATTTCCTGTGAGTCACGTCTCTAATCTACAAGCACAGCCTGTGCATTAGGTACTGTTTCCACGTTTGCTTGACGGATGAGGAAACTGAGGCTCCCGGTGTATGCGTGGCCCGCCCAAGGCCACACGCCGCTGGCGAGCAGTGCCGGCGGGCAAACCCAGGCCGCGGTCCCACGTTCCCACTTGCGGGGATTCCTTAGAGATTGTGGATTTGGTGTGAAGCTTCCTGCACCTGGAACCTCTTCACAGTTAAACCTTCGGCTGTTTTTTCCTGCTCCCAGGCTATTGGACTAATTAGATTTCCTGTTTCTACCCAAGTTGCTTTGTACTTGAAAGATGTATTTCCCGAGAAAATCATCCATGGAATCTAGCTTTTGAAATGTATTGCTAGGAACTGGAACACGATCATTTCACGAGATCCCCCCTTCTCTTTCCTCCTCTCTCCCTTTGTTCTGGGCTTAGCGTGTGCCACCGGTATGGCTCTCTGTCCCGGGGCGGCGGGGCGGACACGGCCGTGTGCTGTGGGACGTCAGCCGTCTTGCCTGCGTGGCAGGGATTTGTCCAGAACTTATTTCCACGCTGACGATCGAGAACGTGTCAGACGGCCCAGAATATCATGGGCACAGACGACACAGATGCGTTTTCGAGAATAACCCATCCACAGCTCCCTGACACGTCCCCTTCTCTCGAGTTCCGTTGATGGATAGAATGGGCTGGGGAAGGTGTTTGTCAATGGAGGCACATCACAAAGTTACATCCCAACGCCAGCTCCAAATCTGGGAACGCGGAGTTCGGTGGCTGGTCAGCAAGGTCTCCAGGGACGGCAGCACAGCCAGTGCTCAGCGGCCGGAGTGCCTGGCGCTAGTGCGGTTTGCAACCCTGAGCCGGGGACCGATTCTTGTGGGGAGGATACGGGGCTTCCGGGAGGAGCTGTGGGCACCATGGAGGGAGGCAGGGAGGTAATCCGCGTGCTTCCCCGCAGGAACCTTCTACACGGCAGAGTCCTGTCCCAGCAAGTATTTCCAAAGGGGCTTAGAATTGAGCCCCAAATACCACCCGAGGCCATGGATGGGATGCTGGGGGCTTCACAAGTGATGGCGGTGGTGTCTGATGTGGACCATCGAGTACACACTGAGTACAGCCCGCGCGTGCTGAGTCCTGCCCTGTGCCCAGCTGGCCACGCATGGCGGCTCTTCCCAGCCTCTTCTGACGCCTTGGAGGTGGGCGCCCGCCTCCACGTGCTGGGGGCTCCTTGGGCGTCAACCACAAGAGGGCTGCTGGGTCTCAGAGCAAAGAGCCGGTGTGGGGGCGACAAAGGAAGTCTGGGTCCCCGATGCTCTCGTCCTCAGCACCTCTGTCTCTGCCCTCCCTCAGTCTCTGTTCCCAGCACCCACCCCAGTGGGGTGGGGTCCAGGGCCTCGCACACAGGCTGCAGACAGACGTGCACATTTTCTGATTATCAGACGTTTCCGGGGTCGAGGTCTGGAGCCCGGACTCCTCGGACGTCTGGGTCCAGGCTGCGTATAACACCATTGGCACCCACTGACCTTCCCGGGCCCCACAGCCTCTCGGAATGAGGACAGACTGGGTCTGGGAGAGAGTTCCCACAGCTGGCCAGTCCCTCCAACTCCCTGGAGCCGTTTGCAAACCGTCCCACGAAGCCTGCCGGGCTGGAATGTCCACCATCTAGTGGGGCCGCGCCTGCAAACCACAGCTTCCTAGTCCAGCTCACGGAGTGGGAAAGCTGGAGCCTGAGAACCTCAGAAAACCCCTCTGAAAGCTCTCAGGCGCTTTGCGGGCAGCTGGGGGATGGTCAGCGCCCTGGGAACCTTCTCCAGCCTGGAAGGCGCCCCACCCCCAGCATCTAACCTCCCCCTCTGTCAGGCCCAGTCTCTCTGGCCACTGCCCTCACCTCCTCCCCGTCTTGCAGCTGATGCCCCACCGAGAATCTCTGGACAGCTGGCAACGATGGCGCCCCCACCCTGTCCCAGGCACCCCGACACCCCTGCCTTGGGTCCCGCATGTGCTGGCCTCCCTTGGCCCCACCAGCTCACACGCTCTCCGGAGCTTCTCACCCTGAGCCTGGAGATCAGCAACAAGGCACTCCGCCCACTCCCCTCTCCTCCACGGCCTGGCCCTGACCATCCCCTCTGCTCACCAGCCCCGCTCCCAGCCCCACCGCCCCCGCCCCAGACGGTCCGCAGCCACGTCCATGTCTGAAATCTCCCGCGAGTTCACCCACTGCAAACGTGCTTGTTTCGGCCATTTTATTTGACTTGGGGGAGGGCCTCCTTCCTCCCCACAGCAACCTGGGACCCACGGGGCTCAGCCCCGGCCCTGGGCCCACTGCTCTCGCCTGCCGCCCGGGCTCCCCACGCCCAGCCTCCCAGACCCCGGCGTCTGCACCATCAGGGCAAACGCTGACCTAACGTGTGGCTTTCCCTGGGTCCTGGAAGGCTCGGCTCCCACTGCGACCATGAGCCAGAGATGAGGTTCAGTCCTGACCCACCTCTCTGCGCAGCTCTGGGCCAGTTGTACCCCTTCTCTGGGAAGGGTTTCCTCTCCGGATGCCAGGGCTTGGACCAAGCTGGCCGGCCCCAGCCTGGAGCTGGAGATGGGGTTGGTAGGACGGCGCCCTGCTCCCTGTCTGCCTGTGGGCCTGGGGGACGTGGCTGCCCCAGCACAGGGGACAGTCTCTATCTACTCTTCTCTGGGACCTACTGGTCCCAAGTGGCCTTTACGCCGTCAGGATACCGCATGAGTGCTGTCTGGTACTGGTACCAACCCTCGGAGTCATGGGGTCAACCCAGCACCCGGGGGCCATGGTGCTTGCTCGGCTCTCTCAGCGGCCCCAGAGCTGTGACCCCGCGTGGCTGGGCAGCTCAGACTTCCCAGGAAGGCACAGCCTGGCAGCGCCAGGCTCCCCGTTTCGGCCACCGGAGGTCCCTGTGCCGCCTGGGGCCAAGGAGACGTGTGCTGGGCGTGCAGATGCGGCAGGACCCCGGAGGGGAGGGCGGGGAGAGGTGGGGAGCTGGGATTTCCCCAGGAAGGCTAATGGAGCTAGCAGCCATCACAATATTTACCCAGAGATGCCGGAGTTTTAAAGTCCGTGCCCACGACAGGATGGGCTGAGAAAGTGCTTCTAGGCACTTTTATCCCAATTCTGAGCCACAGGAGCCTGCCTCCCCCTCAGAGGAAGTGGCTGAGCCTTGGCCAGGAAACTGTCTCCCTGAGCCTCGCCCTGCGCTGTGATGCGACCCTGGGGACTGTCCCCAAATGCTGGCCTCACACCCTTGAGTGGACAGGCCCCTCTGGCTGGTCTCGAGGGAAACAGTTAACACCCTGATCAGAGACGGACAGACAGGGCCTGCCTGGCCAGAGCCAGATGTATCCTCTGCCGTCCAGAGGCGGGTGGGGAATCCATCAGCGTCTGCGGCACGGGGTCTGGAGGCTAGATGGTTTTTCCTGACATTCCCGTGATCCCAAAGCGTCCCCCAAAGCAGCTCATGTCCCTGGGACTGGCCAGCAGACGTGGGGGAGGCAGGCAGGAGTCTGCGCAGCGCCCCATGCCCAGCCGCAGGCCGGCTCCCAGGAGCAGGAGCTCCCAGGAACAGGCCCGGAGAGAGGGCCGGGCCCAGCCTGCCACAGCCTAACCCACAAGCGGCTGCTGGCACCATGGGCAGTGGGCACGGAGCACCGGGCACGCCCCAGAGCCGCACGTCCAGGCGTGACTCTGACTCTGTGCTGGTCGCCGTGATGGGGGATCCCAGTGCGGCTCATCCCCTGCGTGGGAGGAGGCGGGTGCCTCCTTGTGCTGTTCTCGGGGCGCAGGCGTGAAGTCCCGGGGCACCCCCACAGACGCTGGCATTAGGGGCGCACGGAGGTCCCATGTTGGCGTCCAGCCTGCGAGGCCGCATCTCAGGGGCTTCCTTCCTCCGTGTCTCTGGCTTCCCTGAGCTCCTGAGAAGATCTGCCCCTTGTCCAGCACCAGGGAGGCGGCCACAGCCAGGGAGCAGCGGGGGGCTGTGCCCGTTGATGTGGCGTGTCGCCCCAGAGCCCCCAGCCCAGCAGAGGCCGTACCGCGGGGCAGACGGGGGTGGGGGGCTTGGGAGTGGGCCGGCGCAGGCCGGGCGGTGTTGAAGGACAGCACGGCCGGCAGATACACTCGGACGATCCCGGGTCATCCCTACGTCTAGAAGGTCCTGGGCTGAGCTGTGTGCCGAGGGCGCGTGTGGGAACCCTGACTCCTGCACTGAACACCGTGGCTGTATTTGGAAACACGGTCCTTACAGAGGTGACTGCATCCGATGAGAGCACAGACGTGAGCCGTGCCCCAGCCTGCTGGTGTCCATGTCAGAAGGGGAGACCAGGATGCAGACGGGCACAGAGGGGTCCCTTGGGGAGGAGAGGGCCTCGGCGACCCGCGTCAGCACCGCCGTGTGGGCTGTCCGGCTGTCCGGATATGCTGCTGCTGTTTGAGTCACTGGTCCGGGGCTCCGTTTCGGCCGCCCACGCTGACCAGCACGGATGTCAAAGCTGGTTTTGCTAAGTGTTGACCTTGACCCTCAGCCACTGTGCCTTCAGCCAAAACAGGCACGAGCTGGGCAGCCACATCGCAGGGGCTCCTGGGCACCCGTCCTGCCACGGGGCCCACCAGGGGCCATGCCAAGCACCGGGCTCTCGCCTCAGTTTCCCTCCGAAGCCACCTCCGGTGCGCAGGCCGGAGAGGGTGACGTGTACTCACCCATTTCGTCATCTGAGCCTCGTCCCAAACACTGTGGGTGGGAATCCGAGGTAGGCAGGGGCGGTAGGTCCTCCAAGGGGTAAAGCCAGTCCGGTGATCTGGCTCTCCTTACCCAGAGGTGCCGGTAAACGTTTGTCGAAATAAGGCCTGAGTAAATAAATAAACGTGTCACCAGGTCACGGCCTGGGTGGTGGAAGCCGAGGGTCTGCGGCGCCGGTTACCCGGCGCGTGAGCCCTCCTTGCGGCTTCTCCTGTGGGGGCAGGGCGTGTGGGGCATGGCCCCTGCTCCCCTCCGCCAGCCCCCCCAGCAGGCGCCCCACAGCCTGGGGGGCCACCATCCACCCTCCGTGACGTGTTTCTGATGGCTGGACGTCACCGGGTCCCATGTGGTCCAGGACCTTTCCTTGTGGCCAGACATTCCCCGGGGCCCACCTCACCAAGGAGGCCGGGGACGCCGCTTTCTAGTGGGAAGCCATGGTTGAGCTCCCCGAAGATGGTGTGTTGAGAGCCTTGGGGCACCCCCAAATCTGGGAGCCATCTATCTCCTCAGGGGAGTCTGGTTCCCAGCGCTGAGGTGCTCCCAGCCGGTCCTCACGACCTCCTCCTCCTAACCCTGCACGTCAGGCCCGTGGCCTCTCCCGTGGGTGGGGAGCTCCGTGGACGGCGCTCCTGTTCTAGGCGCTGCTGCCTCAGCCGTGGCGGCCGCAGGTGCTGTGGTCAGTGTCGGGGTCTGTCTGTGGAAGGCAGGGGGTTCCCTCGCTGCGGGCTCTGCTTGGCCGGATGGTTTTGCTCACCCTCCCACACACGTTGGTCCCTGAGTGTCCCCATGCACTGCTGGAACCTGGAGCCTCTTCTGCGTGGGCTTCCAGGGACCGCTGTGTCCAGAACCGTGATGGTGCGGCATCGTTCCTCCCCGCAGCTGACCATCGGCCTGCCCCGCCTTCTGGGTGCTGGTGGAAGACCCCGGATGCCTGGGGCAGAGGCAAACGACGGTCTGTCAGGCATGGCTGGGACAACAGCCAGGGAGTGATTTCTCTACGCTGTTCCCTGAGCACGACCCCGCAGGGGGCATGGATAGGCCGAGGGACCCGTGTGGGCAGGGCTGGCTGTGCCATACAGAGAAGCTGAGATCGGGGCTCCGGACTCCTGTGGAAGGGAAGTCCACCTGCTGCCCTGGACAACCTTGAAAAGGAGCCCAGTGTCACTCACAGGTCATGCAGAGCCCAAGAGGCCCGTGGTGCTGAGCAGACGTCCACAGTGTGGCGGTGTGGACGGTAGCCCGGGCTCTTGTCGGCCACGGCCCGGGCCCCTCACTGTGGATGTGTCAGCTGCGTTGATGAACCGACTCCTGGCCCGACCGTCTCCACGCGGATTCCGTGCAGGTAATCCCCTCCCCCATCGCCGCAACCCGACCTGAGCAGACGCGCGCTCGGTGCCCAGCCTCACCGGCAGAATCAGGTCCAGACTGAGCTCAAGACCTTTCCCGCCCCACACCCCCCATGTCTCCTGGGGCCACAGCTCCTGGCTTCCCACAGCGCCCAGCCGCCCTGCTCTGCACCCCCAGCGAGGGGGCAGGTGGACGGCTTAGGAAAGAGCATCAGCGTGGTTGGTGCATCTCAGTTCCAGGCCATCCCAGCCTCTCCAGGACTTTGAGGGGCTGGTCCCCCACCCCCCGCCCTTCTCCCAGAGCACCCCATCTGAGGTCAGGGAGGAAGGTCAGGCAGGGCACAGTGGCCAGAGATCGAAAACCCTGTGCAGGACGTTTTAAGTTCTGCACTTTCTTGGGGAGAGCACCGGAATCTACCAAGACCGTGTTTTCAGCATCTGAGAGGTTGGGCGTGACCTGTTACAGAACCGTTTGCTTTCTTTTCTTTGCTTGTATTTTTTGGAAAAATACTGTTTGGGTATTTGGATCACCAAATACCTATTTGTTTTGAAAAACTCCAATAAGCAACTCGTGGAAATTCAAAACCGTGGACAAGCCCCACCGCAGAGATGGCGGTGATAGGTCGGGCGCGTCTCTCTAGCCTTGTCTGCAAGGGGACGTGTGTGCGTGTGCGCCCGTGTAGGTAGGCACGCACATGTGTCTTACATGTGCACACGTATGCGTGTGCAGGTAGGTGTGTGCGAGTACATGTGTGTGGACATCTGTGCACGTGTGTGGCCGCGTCCACATCCAAAGCTGTGTGTCCCGGCGCTAAACACGCTCACCGGAGACCCTCGTACGTACTGTCATGTATGTCTCGGGACGTGTCCCCCGCGTCCCCGTCTCCCTCTCAGCGATCTGTGAGAGCGCTCTCTTTTCTACAACTTGCAATCACGTTTCCACAGTTCCCCGCTTTTTAAAAATGAAAAACAGGGCCCTTGAGCTCCCAGGGATGTTGGTTGGATTCATGGCCGGTATGTGACAGTTAAAATCCAGGTGAGAATTTGAACAGATTTGTTTGTAAATTCCATCAATAGTGATTTTTGATAGTGGCACTTTATTTGTGCAGAGTCAACTTATGACTTTTTGGTTTCCTTTTTGGTCTTAAGCTTAGAGACATGTTTTCCACCACAAAGAGGTTCATGATAATTATTTCCGTCCTGTGTCAGGTACACGGGACCCCTGGGTGTCGTTAAAAAGCATCTTTATTTTTACATTTCACTCCCCCTTGAGCATTGTTCCAAGAGGACTGTTTTCTCATGTTGCAGTTTGAAAACTTGGGCCAGGATCTGGAACTTTCCGGTCACTGTTAGTCCTGCGATTAATTCAAGATGCTTGTCTCATGCCATCTGTCCTCAGGGAGTGCACATCCCGTCTAGGAGACAGACCCGCACCCGCCAGCCACGTCCGCAGGCTCCTCGGCCCCCACTGTGCTGGCTCCTGGATTCCCCCAGACACCGGCTTTGGAGTCACGTGTCAGACCGCACGGTCCCTCTTGGAGCCTGAGTCACAGCCTCAGGTCGGGTGGTGGACATCCCCGAGGGCGGGGACATGAATCTCAGCCCCTGGTCATCTCCGGGGGTCCTTCCATGGAGCCCTCACCCCAGCCATGCCTTCCCCAGGGACAGAGGGACAGGGTGGGGGAAGGGTGTCCCACAGGCTGTTCTCGGCCTCTGCTGGGAAGACCCCTTCAAGGAAAACACACATGTGTGGCTCGGTGGCTCCTGATGGTGGCCCTGGGGCCACGGCCCACATTCCCAATCTCACATCCCGTTACAACCACCTCTGTGACCTCCCTGAAGGATGTCACACTTTGCGTCCCCGTGGGGCTGAGCCGATCATCGGCAGAGACAGGAGTCCTTCAAGCGATCTGTCTGTGGACCATGCGCTGGGGTCTCCACCTGGGAGCAGCGGGGGCAGGCTGGGGTCTTCCCCACGGACAAACAACCTGGGGTCCCGGGAGAGACGTGGGACACGCGCTGACCGGGTAGCGGGGGGCTGGGTGTGAGGGGCCGTTGGGGTCATCCCTGACCCCCAAGGACCACACGAGTGACAGCCAGGCTGGGCCCTGCTGTGAGGGGGGACTCGGGAGCAGGGCAGCTCGTGGCCCGGGTGTGGCGGGGAGTCCTGCGCGCGGCTGGGCTGGGAGGAAGTAGCCTCCAGGGGTTGGGGTCCCGGCTAAGAGGCGGGGAAGAGTGGGGCACCGGCCAGTCGGGCTCTGCTGGATGTGGCAGCCATGGCGCGGGTGGACCAGGCCTGTGGCAGGGGACGTGACGGGCGAGCGTGCAGGGAGAGCGTCCCACGCATAGCAGGAGGGCGGCGACCACACGGGGCTCCACCCGCCGTGGGCGTCCACAAGGCCTCTGGCCCCCCACCCCATGCCACCTGTGTGGGTCAGGGCTCTGGGAGGGGCCTGGGAATGTGGGTTTTAAGAAACCCTGGGGGTGTCTGACCACTAAGGAACTGGGAGTCCAGTCACTGGGACTGGACTCCTGGGACTCCTACTAGGGCCAGCAGGGGCTTGGGGACGCCCTGAGTCCCCTCCACAGTGTGGACAGGCATGTGTGCGCCCCAGAGACCATGACCCAGGTAACATGCTTGGTCTCTGGGGAGCGGTCCCAGAGCCAGGACCAGGCCCTGCGGGCGGGTGGCAGGACCTCTAGCCGCAGGACACTGGGCCCATCCCGGATGACCAGCCCAGGCCCCCAGCTGGGTGTTGGTGGGGCGTGGGGGGCTCCGTCAGTGGGAGGGAGCAGGGGAGGGTCGTGGCTGGGATAAACTCAGTCAGCTCCCCCCTGTGCGAGGGCAGCGTGGCGGGTGTCTCTGGCCCCAAGGTCCCCGCTCCTCCTTCCTGTGCGGGAAACAGCTCTTGCCCCTGTCTCTGGAGGCCCAGAGAGGGGTTCCAGCCGCGGAGCCCTGCCGCTCTGCCTGCGAAGACGGGCAGGAGTGAGCGCGTCCAGAAGGCAGAGCGGACACCTTTTAAAAAATATTATTTTTATTCCACAACAGTTTTCTTTTCTTAAAAGACTTTATTTATTTATTTTAGAGAGAGAGAAAACACCCGAGGGGGGAGGGGCAGGGGGCGAGAAAGGCCGGCAGACCCCCTGCTGAGCGCTGGGCCGGGATGGGGCTCGATCCCAAGACCTCGGCATCAGGACCTGAGCCGAAACCGAGCGAGAGTCGGATGCTCGGCCCATGGAGCCCCCGGGCGCCCCTCGAGCGCGGATCTTCTAATTCCATCATTTGTTGGCTGGAATTCTACCGTGAGGAAGAGCTTCCCCCGAGTCATGAACTGAGTTTTTCTCAGTCAAGAGAAAACTTCCCTCCTCATTTCCCGCGAGGGACAGTCATCTGTTACTGTCCTTACTGACTTTCCTCTGGCGCTCGCATCTGCCCCGGGAGCTGCCCCAGGCCCACTTCCGAGGCTTCTCCCCATGCACCTGCCCCCGGGCTCCTCCCTGCCAGCCCCCAGCCCCCCGGAGCCCTGACATCCCCCAGAGCCTCCCTGCTACATGGGAGGACGGGACGAGGCTCCTCTAGGAGAGTAAGGAGAACCGGGGACCCGAGGGCAGAGGTCCCTCGGAGGTGGGGGTGCTCTCCTTTGCCTGCTGTCCTGCTGGCCCCGGGCAGCCCCTGTCAGGTCTGGGGCCAGCAACGGGGGAGGGAGGCTGGGGACCCACCCCACTCTGGGGGTTGCAGAGAACGGCAGCAGCCACGCTCCCCGAGGCCATCGGGACGCCCACAGGGACCCCAGGCTGCCCTGCAGAGCCCTCACACGGCCTTTCCTCCTCAGACCAGGGGCTTTGTGCCCAAGCAAATGGAAGTCATCCACTCGTCACTGCTCAGCAGCTCCGAGCAAACACCGGAGATCACCCTCTTGATGAACTGCTCTGCCAGGGAGAAAGTGGCCTTGGCCACAGCCGGCATTCCCTGCTCCCCTGCAGGCTCAGGGACAGGGCTCGGCGTGACAGGAGGCCCCAGACGCTGGTATGACAAGCAGGGGAACTCTTGTCCCCCGGGCTGGCCCGGCGGCCAGACAGCCGGTCCGTTGAGCTGTGTGGAGCAGCCACAGCTGCCCGAGCGCACAAAGGGGCCTTGTTTTCACCCGTCACGTGCTCCCTGGCCCCTCCCGACCTCTCTGGGGACACGATTAGGTGTGGGAACTATTTCCCTTGGGGCTGCATTCGACATTTGCCGTTCATTCCGGAGGAGGCGTCTGACCCGAGGGGGCACCCCAGGCCGCCCCCAGCCCTGGCTCCCTGCAGAGGACTCGGGGCAGACTGTCCCGATGCCCCTGCTGACCTGAGCCCGGGCCAGAGCTCGGCCGTGCCCTCGCCCTCGTCCCCTTCCAGTTCCGCACGGGCACACGGGGTCTGGGGTAGGGCTCAGAGGGGAGAGACAGAGCTGGGTAAAAGGTACAGAGACGCGTGCACACACGTGCACACACAGCGGCACACGCATGGCACACACAGCGGCACACGCATGCACACACGTGCACACACAGCGGCACACGCATGCACACACATGCACAGATACACACAAAGACGGAGTATTCCGTTTGGAGGGTGAGGGATGCACAATTCCTAAGGGTATTCACACACACACACACACACGGTGGCAATCTCAGTGAAATCAGGAGGCTTGATGGCATCACGCCCCTCTCAACACCGACTTCCCCACGGTTCTGCTCTGTGCGGGGGGTGCAGGGCCTGGAGCCGGTTCCCGCTCTCAGGACTGGGATCGGAGCCACTGTCAGGCCACGGGACGGAGTGTCTCCCAGCTGCCAGTACGCGGCAGGAGAGCAGGCGCTCCAGGAACTGCAGATTCCAACGCCGGCCCGGATGACCGTGGAGCCTGGAGCACGTCGCTGGAACCGTCCACCGAAACCACAATTACGCAGTCCCCGAGAGCCAGGCCCGGCTGTTTACAGCACGCCCACCCGGGGAACGGAAAGAGGCTCTTGGAAACACTGCAGGGGAATTGCAAAACTGAGCTCTGCGGGACCGAGGGTCGGGTGGGGCCTCCTATGCTGTGCTAGGGCCCGGGGCTCTGCGGGCCTGTGGCTCTCAGGATCCCACGACCTGCTGTCCCCTGCAGACCTCGCTGGCCGCCACTGCCGCCTGGCTTGGCGAGTTAACAGAGACGATGCTGGTGGGCAGGGAGGGGCCACGGATCCCATTGGGCTCCCTCCTGCGGTGCTTGAGCGATGGCCCCCAGCACCTCGCCCACTGGCTGAGCACCCTCCCCTCCTTGCTGCCTTCCCTTCTGTCAGTGCGGGGGGGGGGGGGGGGGGGGGGGGGCCCCCCCCGCGGGGGGGGGGGGGGGGGGGCCCCCCCCCCCCCCCCCGCGCGGGGGGGCCCCCGCCCGCGGCGCATCTATACCCCCCGCTGTCCCGCCCGCGTG
>NW_019154127.1:14755945-14772362 GCF_002288905.1 Enhydra lutris kenyoni
ACCTGCCGCTGGCAGGGTGGTCTGGGCCGTCATTCTCGCCCCTGCCTGTGGAGGGCGGAGCAACGCAGCTCCTGTCCACGTTCAATCCCCAGAACACGCGACTGTGACCTTTGGAGGAAGAAGTACCTTTGCAGATCTGGAGGAGTTAGGGTCTCGAGATGAGGGGATCGTCCCGGGGTCCCCGGTGGACCCTGACCCCCACTGCGAGTGTCCTCGTAAGAGGGAAGAGTGGAGGACAGACACGGGGAGGGGCCGGGGGACACTGGTCAGGAGGCCAGCAGAGGCAGCTTCCCCGGACCCTCCTGGTCTCCAGGCCCCAGGAGCCGCTCGCTCTGTCTCAGCCGCGGTGGCTGCTGCCCCCGACAGCATCTCACCCCAGAACCGGAGGGACACTTTTGGTCAAACTTCTCCAAAACCAAGGGTGACCAGAGGAGGGAAATTAAGGCTTTGAGGGGAAATGTCATGAGACGCTTCAGTGAGAAAATTAATTGCTGATAGTCAGGGACGAGTTCCGAAATTTCCCGAAATACCTGGTTTTCCTGGACTTTAAGCTCTTCCTGCTCGGACCAGAAACGTAAAGCAAAACGACGGGGCGCGGAGATCCCGGCGGCCAGCGTCTGCTCTGCTCTGGCCGGTGCCCAGGAGAGCCCAGGATCGGGAGCCCGGTCCAGACCCCAGGACCGACCCCGAGGCACCCACCCACCTAACTTCTGCGGATGGGCCTCCTGGGCTTGAGGGGCTGGGCCTGGGACCCTGCCCCACAGTGCGCTCGGGGTAGCTGCCTGAGTCCTGCCCGACCAGGAGAGAGCACAGGAGGGTCGTGACCTGACCACTCCAGGTCCTGGCCGCTCCAGGAAACCCAGCTGCTTCCTGCCCATGGGGCTGCCTGCCCTCTGGGTGCTCGGGACTCCCGGCCTTCCAGAAAGCCTTATGCCTGCAGGGCTGCCCGCTGTGGGCTGGGACGGCAGGGGCTGTCCCCAGCTGGAGGGAGGGCCACGTGCCCAAGCTTTGCTGGGTAATGGAGCTACTTCAGGATGAGTGCATGGGTGCACATACACACACGCACACACACACTCACCAGCATGTTCACAGCAGGTGGAGGTGAGCGGGAAGGTCGCTCCAGGCTGAGTGACAGCAAGAACACAGGTGTGCGGGGACCCCTGGCTGGGGTAGGGGCTGGCGCTGGCCGGACCCCTGCCTTTCCCAGAGCCAGCCGAAAGACAGAAGACTAAACACTTCTGTCCACTTCTCATTTCCTGAGAAGTCCTTTCTGCCAAGATGAGTAGGTGTGTATCAGCCGCGCGGGCGGCCACAGAAACCCTGCTTGCCGCAAAGACGGGGTGCAGCCGCCCAGCGGAGGGAGGGTCAGGATGGCTCACCAGCATGGGCTCCTGCACCAGCCCCCAGAGCCTGGGGTTGCCAGAGAGCAGGGCGGAGGCCTTGCACACCAGCCCGTCTCAGCACCAGCTCACACTCTCATCTGCACGGGCTCCACTTGGGGTCGTAGACCCGGCCTCAGGGTCCAGACGGCACCAGCAGCCCTGCCGCCCACTCCCCGCACCCCAGGGGCAGCAGGGGGACAGGGGGACAGCACATGGGCCCGCCCCCATGGACACTGCCATTCCTAACCCATCTGCCGCTCGGGGTCCCTCTCCACACTGGGCTTCACCCTGTCCACTTAGAACTCTAGCCGTGTGTGGGCCTCCAGAGGTGGGTCTGCATGACCCCTCCATGTGCTTTCCTTTGATGGGGTGGGTGGGGAGAGCAGAGGCTCAGAACTTGGAAGGATCAGTTCTCCCCATGCTGACACACATGTAAACGGAGATCTTAGGGGCCCCTGGGGGACTCACTCGATTACGCATCTTCCTTCAGCTCAGATCATGATCCAAGGGACTTGGGGTCCAACCCCGCATCGGGCTCCTGGCTCAGTGTGGGGCCTGCATCACCCTCTCCCTCTGCCTGCCCCTCCCCCTGCTTGTGCTCGCACGCTCTCTCTCTGTGTCAAATAAATAAAATCTTTTTTTAAAAAAGCAATCCTAACCAAATCCCCAAAGATTTTTGATGGAACCTGACAACTAGAAATAGTTAGTAAATAAGAAACAAAAACAGTTTTAAAAAACCGCTAAGAACAGCGACACAATAGTGAAGGAGAACAAAGTTGAGGACCAACACCCCTGACTTCAGGAGTCACCAAGGAGCGACCGTGACCAAGACACTGGTATTGGAGAAGGAACAAAGAGAGCAATGGGACAGTACAGAGCGCCCAGAAACACAGCCACACACACGCTGTCCAGGGCATGAGGCCATCCGTGTCTTCAGCAAGTGGGGCGGGAAAAACGGCACATCCACACGCAAAAAGTGACCCTAGACACAGACCTCACGCTCTTGACGATTCTCTCAGTGGATCACAGACTCAATGCAGAATGCGAAACGATCAAACTTCGGGAAGACAACACAGGAGAAATCCTGGGGGACCCTGCAGAGGGGGTGACTTTTTACGCACAGCTCCAAAAACACAATCCGAGAAAGAGAGGACGGGTGAGCCGGACTTTGTTAACACGTCAAACTTGTGTTCTGCAAAAGACCATGTCAGGAGAGTGCGAAGACAAGCTGCAGCCTGGGAGGAAGAATTTGCCAATGACATCTCTGATAAAGGACAGTTTCCTGTAATATATAAAGAGCTCTGAAAACTCAACAACGAAACAAACGACCTTTTAGAAATAGACAAAAGACCCGAACAGAGAAGACACACAGACGGCCAATCAGGAAAGCTGCCCCACGTCCCAGGTCACCGGGGAGATGAAACTCAAACAGCAGCGACACCGCTGCACCCCTCCGAGAGCGGCCACGGTCTGGCGAGGACGGGAGCGCCCGGAGCGCTCGGTCACCGCTGCTGGGAAAGCAGGTGGTGCCGCCACCTCGGAAGGAGGTTTGGTGGTTTCTCCCAAGACGAAACCTGCTCTTCCCATCCGACCCGGCGATCGCGCTCCCTGAGGGCCCCCCACGGTGGACGGGAACACACGTCCCCACAGAAACCTGCACACGAGGGCGGCAGCAGCTCCGTGCGTAACTGCCAACCCTTGGAAGCCACCCAGGGGTCCTTCAGCGGGTGGACGGACACGGGAACTGTCCCTCCAGTACGTGGGAGGGTGTTCAGCGCGAAGAGGACATGAGCCATCCCGCCATGAGGGGACGCAGGGGGCCGTGAGTGCGTGTCAGAGTGACAGGAGGCGGTCTGAGAAGGCTGCGGCCTATGTGACCCCAGTGACAGGACTCTCTGGCGAAGGCACAGTGGTGGGGCTGGTGATGGGTCGTGTTGCGGGGGCGGGGGGAGGAGGGTGGTGGGGATGAGTGAGTAGACCACAGAGGCTGTTTAGGGCCATGAAAACAAGGTGTGTGGCACTGCGGGCTGTCCCACACGTGTGCAAAGCCACAAACAGCCAGGGTGGTAATGGTATGTGAGCGCAGCCTTATGCGCTGTGAGACACACACCACTCCGGGGGCAGAGAGACACGGCAGTCTCCCCGGTTCTGCTGGGAACCTAACACTGTTCTAAACAATAATCTGTTTCCAAAAAAAGGGGGGGCGCCAGGTGGCTCAGTGGGTCGTCTCTGACTCCAGATTTCAGCTCCGGTCATGGTCTCAGGGTTGTGGGATCGAGCCCCGCGTCGGGCTCAGTGCTCCACAGGGAGTCTGCCGGAAGGTCCCTCTCTCCCCCCGCCTACCCCCTCAGAACAAAACACAACAAGAGTAAGAAGGAAATTTGCCTTAATAGGCACGTGGACACGTAAGAAAACCCAAGTAAATGATAGGTTTTCTGGCTGCAGGAACAGAGAAACACATCAGGGAACAGAGGTGAGGGCTCGGTGGGAACTGTTCCCAGGGTCAGGGGGCATCTGAGACGTGGAGGGAGCAGGGCGGGCTGGGGGCGCACGGGGGGTCACACCCACTCCTGCCTGCACCCACAAACAGAAACACAAAAGTGTGAGATGAGCAGGAGAGAAGAGGCAAGGCTTGGTCTGGACCCCGAGCAGGAGCGGCCGGACACAGTCACACGGACACAAAGGAGGAGGGCATTAAATCGGAAGCAGAAGTTAAACTTTTGATGCCATCAGACCCATACCCAAAGGACAGGTGACAGACGGGAGGCTAGGCAACAGGAGGGACGCCCCCGCCTGACTGGGCCTGGGAAGCTTGCAGCAGAGCGGGACTGTGACCGTGGAGACGGGGCCGGAGGGGCCGCCCGCCTGCCGCCCCGACCTCCCGTCCTCCCCGTCCTCTGTGGCCGGAGCGGGGATCTTCTGGGCTTTACCGCGTCCAGCGTCTGCAGTCTCTCAGCCCGCCCGGCTCCTTGTGCTTTGTTTTTACTATTACTTTTGAAGATTTTAATTTATTTATGTTAGAGAGAGAGAGAGAGAGAGCACAGGTGAGACTCCCAAGCAGACTCCCCATGGAGCTCGGAGCTGGACGCGGGGCTCGATCCCACGACCCTGAGATTCCGACCGGAGCCAAAATTGAGAGTCAGGTGCTCAATCGATGGAGCCCCCGGGGCGTCCCCCCTGCCCCCATCCTTGTGATCTTGAACGTCAAAGCATGCTCAGCTCCTGGGTGCAGACGGCACAGGCCAGCAGCGGGCGGGCGGAGCTGGGCTGGCCCCTGAGCTGCTCTGAGACGCCCCCACACTCCCCGGGACACTGCTGGAAAGCCCAGCCGGCCTCCCCCAGAACTGGGAGCGGGCGGGGCCGGCACAGGACTGAGGACACGCCCTTCGGGTTTTGACGGGCATCCCAGCAGGCGGTCCCGGGAAAACGCTGGTGCCCGTGCACCGACGTCCAGGGAACCCACCCGGGGTCCACCCAGCGTGCTGGAACCCGGGCTCCTGCTGGAACGCAGGTGTCCGTGCAGTAGGCCTGGGGGCCGAGAGGCTGCGGTGCCCTGCCAGGCCCACCGGACACCACGGCTTCCTCCAGGTGCCTTAAAACCGCACCCCAGAGCTCTGTCTTCCCCGTTGCTCTCGTGTTTGCGCCAAAGCAGCTGGGAATGGAAATGATTGTCGCTCGGCGGGGGACGTGTCCTTGGACCCCGAGAACCTAATTTTGGGGAGAAGGAAGTGGGAAACCATCATGGAAGTGGGAGAAGGTCCGGCCACAGAGGCCAACAGCCGCCATCCTTGTCCGTGAGCTCGCCCTACTTGGCGGGCGAGGATTTCTGTGGGTTCAGGAGGACCGTTAGGCTCGGATCCCACTGGTGTGCCCTCGGTGGGACTCTCCGCTGCTGAGCGGGACCCATGTGTCCTCAGTCCGGACCGTCTGCCCCGGGCCTCCCGATCCCCCAGCTACAGAGGAGGCCACTGGAGGGGTCAGTTCCAGAAGTGGGGGCAGGGAACATGGGGGTCCCCATGGCCCTCCAGAAGATACCAACCCACTCGGGTGCTGTCGCTGGGCTGGTTTTGTAGGCTCAGCGAGCCCCTACCCCATCAGGCTGGGGATATGCTGGGCTGGGTAATGCCCCGTGGACAGTCTCCCGGGGGGCCACAGTGCCCCTTCCCCCCATTAAGAGCTCTAAGGTCCTTGCATAAAGGTGAACATTTTTCAAGTTTGAGATGGCAGCCGCTGTTCCCCCAACCAGGGAACATCTCCCGTACCCCGGATGTCTTCCCAAGGCTGGGTGCCCACCTCAATCTGTGGGAGATTTCTCCTCACCCACCATGGCTGCTGGGCCAGGCTGGGGGCCTGTCCTGGCTGCCCAAGGTCTCTCAGGGGCCCAGATCCTGTACTCGGGTGCCCGGAGCCCCCAGCACTAGCCTCATACCCAGATCCCCACCCACGGTGGCTGCACCCAGTGAGCCCCGGGGCACCCAGGATGGCTGACTGCCCTTTTGCCTGTGCCACATCCCTGGGGGGGGTCATAGCTATGCTCTGGCCTGCTTGGGGGCTCAAGGGGGTTCACCATGGGGGCAGACCCTATACCTCCTCCCCGAGCTCCACCCTGGATCCCAACCAGCCTTGCCAGCGCACAGCTAGCCACGCCCCCTGCCAAAGAGTAGAGGCCAGGTGGGAGGAGGACGAGACAGGGAGGAAGACAAGGTGGGCAGGAGGACGGGGCGGGGAGGAGGACGAGACGGGGAGGCAGCTGTAGGGATGTGAGGCTCCCACCCCCACCCAAAGGTCACTACTACAGGGGGTGCCCCCTGCACTTCCTCTCGGTGGGGATCCCCTCGCCCAGAAAGCGTGTGAGTCCTGGGGTCTCAGCCCAAGCGGACCAGCAGTGGGAGGGAGGAGAGGCCCGTCCTTCCAGAGGGTTCCTCCCACAGGGAGGGTGCCAAGAGGGAGCAGGAACGGTCCGAGATGGGCCCTGCTAGACAGGGGAGGGGAGGCTCCCTTCTGGGCCGAGACCTGGGTCAGCCTGAGGGTTTTCAAAGGAAAGCAGGCAGGGCCCGGGTGGCTGGTTATCAGGTCCCCTCCCATCTTCACCTCTGCTCCCACCTCAGGCCCTCAGCCCTCCTCCCTCAGACCTCACCCTGGGCCCCCGTCTCCCATCACCCTATCCTCTCAGGCTTCACCCCTCCCCCGGTACCCCACCACCCTCAGGCCTCACGCCTGCCACGCCTCAGCCCTCTTTCCTGCATCTCTTTGGCACTGGACATGCTCTGGGACCCTTCTGGGGTCTGCGTGCAGCCCCGACCATCTCCTGGGCCAGGCTCCAGGGTGTGGGGTCCCTCCTGGCCCATGGCTCATGTTGCTGCCCCGTCCTGCGTGGCCATCTGGGCAGGGGGGCAGACGCCCCGCACCGCCCGGGCACTGGGCCGCCTTCCATGGATGACTCACGGCGGAGTCAGGCCCGGGGCAGAGGGTGCCAGACGCTGACCTGCCCCGGAGCAGGGGTGTCGCCCCGTAACGCCTCCATGGAGGAGCTCACACCTCCCAACGCCGCGACGAGAGTCCTGCATTTCCGTGTGTTGGTCCTGTCCTGTGGGTTTCGTTTCACACGTTTCATCCTGAGGATAAGCAGGCTTTGCCGGGGGCCGAGGGCGCTGAGGCGCCGTGGTCCTGCGGTGGGCAGTGCCGTCCCCTCCCTCCCCTCCCCTCCCGCAGCCACCGGGGCCCGGTTGGCCGGGAGGAAGGAAGCCGGCCTGAGTGTGGGCCTGACCAGCTCTGGCCTGGCCGCCCTGGCGCCCTCCTCGGGACCCTGGCGCCGGCCCGTCCCGGGGCCAAGTGGGGAGGCTATTCTGGGAGCTCGTGCCGAGGCCCCAGGAGCTCCTTATAAGGCTCCCTCCGGCAGCGCGCTGCCGTCCGACCCGAGGTCCGCCTGCCGCCCCGGCCTGCTGCGGGACCCGGTGCACAGACCCCTGCCCTGAGCCCACTTCTCCATGGGGTCCGTCCCCCCCCACCGATGACGCTCTCTCTACTTCAATGAATTTCACCAACATCAAGGACTTGGGGTCTTGGGAGAGAAGTAGAGGCAGAGCGGGCTTTCCACATCCTTACATGATGGAGCTCCTGGGCCTGGCTGTGTCACCGAGGCTGGGACTCAGCCCTGGGAGCCTGTGATCCTGGCTTATTTTTAGACACTCTTACCGGAACACCTGGGTTGGCCTAAAAAAATACATGTATTTTAATAGTTTAAAAATATAACTTTACAGCAACTCCCTCCCTGGGGAGACAATGCCCAGCAGGCTGTTTCCGGAGGCTAACGGGCCTGAGTCTCCCCTTCGCCCAGCCGTCCGGCCACCGTGCGGCCCTGGCTCTCTCCCGACGTGGCCCCGCAGGACACTCTGCGCTGAGCCACCTCTGCTTGCGGCCCTCCCTTTAGACAAGCAGGGGCTGGAAACGGGAGGCCAGGACCAGAACTTCTCCTTGCGAGGGCTGTGGTCCGACCCCCAGCACTAGGCACGGGGACCGCAGGCAGCACTTGGTGACAAATGAGTGGGTGAGGCAGTGGGCTGTCCTCTGAGCCCTGCGCCGAGGCTGGCCCGCGTCTAATTTGGCTGGTGTCCAGTGGGGCTCTACCGTGGCTGGGGGCAGGTGGGCTGTGCTCGCTGCCCAGGCATAGAACTTGACCCCCGCCCCAACTCCCTTGCCTGCTGCATGGGACAGACCCAGGACACGGGTGGGGAAAGCGTGGGAGGCCTTGCATCCTTGCAACTTTGGGCGGAGTCCCTGGCCCAGCATCCTTGGCACCACTGGGAGCTCGTGGGGACGCAGCCTCTCCGAGCAGCTCTCAGCCTCTCTCTGGCTGGGTGGGGACCTGCTGGGCAGGGCAGGGGCTGCAGTCTCTGAAGGCTGGACCGGCTACAGCCAGGCCACATGGCTTGTGCTGGGGTGAGCTTGGGAGCCCCAGCTCGGCTCCAGTGCCATTCCCTGCTCCGCTGTCACCATCCCCATGAGGCCCATCTAGGCGCCCTCGGTCGAGAGCACATGTCACGTCTAACACACATGATGCGTTCCCTGTTTGTGGCTCCTGCCGTCGTAGAAGGAAATCCCAGGCAGCTGGGGGCCTGGGAGTGTCCCATGGGGACCGGCACACACACACGTGCCCCACAAACCCTCCTGGATGAGTGAGTGCCCCGGGCGATTCGGGAGAGATCCCACGAGGAGGAAGTGCCCTGTGGCTCCACACTGGGTGTGTCCGTGAACAAGGACCTCACCAGTGCATGCCGCTGTCCGGACGGGGCGCTGACAGCTTGGGACCGCATCTGGGGGTTCTGGACGCCCACCCTCCCCTCCGGCGCCCTGACTCGCTCTCCAGGCCTCTCAGTGATGCAACTGCCCTGAAGCTTTGTGCTCCGAGAATCAGTCTCCCCGCCCCCCCCGACCATGTGTGCACTCAATGCCTGGACCCTGTCCCTCTTCTTTAGCCTCTACGGCAAGTGCAGGTAATCAGAAACTCCGCTCCCCTTGCGTCCGTGGGGTCTAAGCCCCTCAGCTGAATTCATGCTGTTCTTTTGAGATGATGTTTTTAAAAATGTCTTTAAATGCGATTAATTAACACGCAGGGTATTATTAGTTCCAGAAGTAGAGGTCAGGGAGTCACAGCTGCATACAGCACCCAGTGCTCGTCCCATCACGTGCCCTCCTGAATGCCCGTCCCCACGACCTCCAACCCCCACCCCCCGTCCAACAACCCTGTTTGTCTCCTATGATTAAGAGTCTCATGGTTTGTCTCTCTCTCTGCTTTCATCTTGTTTTATTTTTCCCTCCCTCCCTCTATGCTCTTCTGTTTTGTTTCTAAAATTCCACATACAAGTGAGATCATGTGATAATCCAGATGGACAACAGACACATGAGAAAGTGCTCCATATCACACGGCAGCAGGGAAATACACATCAGAACCACAGTGAGATCCCACCTCACACCGGTCAGAATGGCTAAAGTTAACCAGTCAGGAAACGACAGGTGCTGGCCAGGATCGGAGAAAGGGGAGCCTCCTGCACCGTTGGTGGGAACGCAAGCTGGGGCAGCCGCTCTGGAGAACAGCGTGGAGGGTCCTCAGAAAGTTGAGAATAGAGCTGCCCTACGACCCAGCAATTGTACTACTGGGTATTTACCCCAAAGATGCAAACGTAGTGATCTGAAGGGACACGTGCCCCCCAGTGTTCACAGCAGCGACATCCACAACGGCCAGACTGCGGGAAGAGCCCGGATGTGTGTCGGCAGATGAACGGACAGAGAAGACGGGGTTCGTCTACACAACGGAATGTGACTCGGCCATCAGAAAGGGAGACGTCCTGCCGTGGGAGATGCCCTTTTAACGGCTGCTTTGTAACGAAAGCAGACACGGTCATAGCCCTGTCCCCTAAGGAGCCCCTCAGCCCGCAGCTCCCTGGTCAGGGTCCCTGCCCGCCATCCTCGAGCCCGGCATACAGCAGGTGCTCAGCAAGGATCTCTGGGAGCCAAGTAGAGGCCAGCCTTGGTGAGCAGCTGGCCATGCATGTGTCTGGTCTCTCTGGGACGACCACTACGGGGAGCACAGCGTGAAGAGCCCCAAGCCTCAGGCAGACCCCGCCCCTGCCAGCAGGGAGGTGGTCTGAGCTGGGGGATCCCCTCCCCAAGCCCACGACATGTCCCGGCAGGGCCATGGCAGGGACCCAGGGTCCCAGGCTGTCCACGCACATTCCCCGTGTTGGTCGGGGTCTCTGGGGTTCCCGGCGCTTTCTCACCTACGGAGAAGTTCCTACAGAATGTTCTTCTGTAGGAACATTCCGCGTGTTCTCTCCCATGGCCATGGGCTTGGGCTGTGATGCTGGGCGGGCAGTTCTCTTACCTGCTCCTACCTGGCCGGTGTCCAGGGTGATGTCCTCCCCGGTCGGCACCATCTGCCCTGTGCGTCCCCTTGCCAGAGATGGCGTGACCAGGGAGCCTGCCAGCGGGTGGATAAGGGGTACTAACGTGGGTTTTGGGAGTCGGCCTGACGCTGGACAGGAAAGGCTCCGATCCCAGGGCCGGATTCCCCCGAGGGCCAGGTCTCGGACAGTCAGAGGACACCAGCTTCGCAGGTTTCCTCCAAGTCGGGGGATCCTGCCGAGGGCTTGAGGATCTGCTTGCTCAGGGGAGGAGAAGGCAGGGAGGAGCGGGAGGGGCTGGTTGTGGCTCAGGAGAAAAGTGCTGGGGGCATGGGCCAGGGCAGTCAGATTTGGAAGGACTGGGAGATCCAGCATCATGGTTTCTGACGGATGCTGGGGTGTGGATGGAGGGAGGAGGGAGGCTTGGGTAGAGGGAGGAGGGAGGACAGCGTGTGGGTATAGTGGTCCCAACTCGTTGTGGTTCCCACAGGCTGTGCATGGGCCATAGACCCCCATGAACTCTGGGCCCCATGAACTGTGGCTGCCTCCTGCCCCCATGGGCTGTGGTCCCGCTGGGCTCTGTCCCCCCATGAACTGTGCCTCCCCTTGCCATGGGCTGTAGTCCCTGTGAGCTGTGGTCCCCCATGACTATGGTCCCTCCAGTGTCCTCCCAGGGGCTTGGTCTGGACTGTGACCTCCCTCGGTCCTTCAGGCCCCGAAGCCCAAGCCTCCCCAGAACAGGTCCCATCTTGAGACGCATGGCACGGAGCTGGTGCAGCCCTCGCCCCGGGGGTCTCCGAGAAGCCCGCCCGAGAGGGCCCGCTCTGGCGACCGGCTCAAGGCAGAGCTAAGGTTAGATGAAGCCAACCCCCAGAGATGCCCAGTGGCCGTGGCCGTCCTTGTGGGCTATCTCTGAATCATCCGCTTGTGTCAGCCAAGCTGGCCAGCCCCCAGGAGCCAGGAGGCCACGTTGACCTTGAACGGTGGAAGGAGTGGGGCTGGTGTTGAAAGGGGCTCTGTCCTCCACGGGGTTCTCGGTCCCAGAACAGCACACAGGGGCTTTGTTCTCCAGCCCGGGCCCTGGAAGACCGCTTCTTCTGCTGGGGACTTGGGGGGCGCCCTGGGGGAAGGGGCGGGACTCTACAGGCTGTGGCACAGGCCGACAGGGCCCTCCCAAATTCACTGCCCAAGTGTCTGCCCTCTTCACCCCTTGCCCAGAGCCCGGCCAGGGGCCGTGCCCGTCTGACCCTTGCCACCGCCCGCGACGGGCCACGCCAGCCCCTCAGCACCCAGAACCCTCGGGGACAGCTGGGAGAGTCTCCAGCAGCCTCCGCGCCCTGGGTGGAAGGACCAGCGTGCTGATTTCTCTCCCGGACACTCTTCTCCTGCCCAGACCTCAGCATTTCCTCATTTATCTTTGAGACAAAACATTGTGCTTTGTGATGAACGTGATGTTAAAGCCCCAGGCCCGGCCCCTCAGGTCCCCGAGATGCTACAGCAGCCACGTTCAGGACCCCCAGGACCCCTGTGACCCAACCCCCATCCCCGGCCCCCCACCCCTCCCCCCACACTGGAATTATCAGAACCTTCCCCCCAAGACCATCTCTGAAGACGCCCCCTGTGGCAGGACAGCCCTGCCCTCGGACATGTCCTGTTCTCTCTCTTCCCGGCCCTCCCCCCTCCCCCTGGCTCGCTGGCAGTGGCCAGTTCTGCAAGTGTCCACCGGAGCTCTCCTTGTCCTTGCCAGCTGGGCAGACAAACTCAGCCTTCAGACCCCGGGTCGTGGGTCGACTCTTCGAGGAAGCCCTCCTTACTGCCAGGGGGAATGAACCTTCCCCCCCGGGTGCAACCGGAGACGGGGGTTTAGGAGCCCGGCTCTGCTGCAGCATTTTCACCCGAGGAGTGCGGCCTCACTGCGTGCAGGTGCTGTGCTGCGGGCCGAGGCGGCCTGTAGGGGGAGGGACACATGGCTCTGTCCCCGCGGAGCAAGGCAGAGAGGGGCCAGATGCACCCCAGGGAGGGACCCCATTACTGACTGCAGGTCGGGCAGGGCAGGGCCTGCTGGGAGACGGACGCCGCGCATGACCAGGTGATGGGCAGCGGGAGGACGTCCAGGTGAGACCCGGGGGGGCAGGGGTCCAGGGGAAGAATGAGTGGGAGGGGCGACCGCACCTGCAAATGTCCTAAGGCAGGAAGGAGGGGCTGTGGGAAGAAGGAGGTCTGTGAAAGCCTGGAGGAGAGGCCGGAGCAGACGGCCGGGCCAGGGGCCCGCGAGACCCCGGAGTGTGTCCTCAGCAGAGCAGGGAGCCCCGGGAAGGACCTGAGCCCTTGGACGCTGGTGGAGACCTGATGGGGAGGCAAGAGAGTCTTGGGTCCAGGTTGGGGTGCTGCCAACGCCGGGTGAGTGGGGTTTGGACAGGTGGGGGAGCCGACGGGCGGGTGGACCAGTGTGCTGGGAGGCTGAGCTCATAGGCAGAGCTGATGCGAGGGAGGGAGGCAGGTGTCTGGCCCTCCTGGGGCCTCCGGCTCTGGAAGTCCGGGAGCCTGGGGGAAGAGCGTCTGGGGAAAGACGGGTCGTTCATTTTATGCATATCCTGTGGGGTGTGTAGAACGAGCTGCCTTCAGAGCCTGGGGCTCTGCATGCCTGAGGCTGGGGAGGGGTACAGGGAAACCCCTGGCCCACAGGAAGGGGGTAAGTCGTGAGGTCTTGGGGTCCCGGACATGCAGGAAACCCCCGGCCCCAAGTCTGGGCTTCTTTGTCTGTGAAATGAAGGTAATAATGCTGGAGGTTCTGGTCCTTTAAGGGAGGTGTGATTAAACGAGGGAAAGTTTCTGAAAGCCCTGGGGCACGTGGGCTCAGGGCAGGAGGTGAACCCATCTTCCACTGTCTCTGACCGCGTGCACAGGCCTGGGAGCCCGGCACGGCTGCGGCAGGTTCTCTCTGTGTCCGGGGGCACTGAGCCCACGGGACCCGTGCGTCTCTGAGCCGCCAGCTCAGCGAGGTTCCCTTCCAGGTGGGTGCTGGGCACAACGGGGCGGGCAGTGCAGACCACCGGTGGGGGCCAAAGTCACGGAGGGTCAAATCTGGGGGAGAGAGTGCATCTTCAGGGAACGGGAAATGAAGAAAACTATGTCTTGCCCAAATGCGGAGACCCTCGCTACAAAGGCCACGGCAGCGTGGGGAGCTCAGGGAGGCATCTTGCTGCTAGAAGACGGTCCTGATGGGACAGGGGAAAATCGCTCCCTGACCCGGGGCTTTTCCAGCAGCGGAGAAGAACCATCTCATTGTCCGGACGCCAGGGCCTAGGAGATGTTTTCAGGTACAACTGGCCAAGTTACAGCTCGAGGGTCTTTGAAATGTGGAGTCCCCTCGGATGGGTTGTAGACGCCTCAGTCCGCGGGTCTCACTTCCAAGTTACCGGCCCAGCTTAGCAAGAACGAGCCAAGTGCCCCCAGCAGAGCGCATTTTCCTAAACGTGTGTTGTTGGAGAGACTGTGGATGTTTTGGTTCCGAAACAACATTAGCCTTCTAGGCAGGACGGAAAGTTGGGGGCTTTCCCGTGCGCCCCTCAGCGGCTCCCTCGTGACCACGGGCACCGTGCACAGCCAGGAAAATACCCCGGGCCCCTTAGGGCTCCAGAGCCCCTGCCCCCAGGAGGACTCAGCAGCCCTCCCCTGAGGCCCCGCTGTCCCCTGCTGTCCCCAGTGCCCCCGCCCTTGCCCCCGGGAGGTCTGCCAGCAGGAGTGCAGGTCTGTCTGACCGCCACACACCCGGGCCCCTGCCCCGTGCACTCCCATGCGCTCCCCGGCCCCGACCCCTGCCCCTGGGCCGTCCTGCTGGCTGTGATCCCACCCTAGCTGGGGTCGCCGGCGCTGTGTATGGCCGAGGGGCAGTGGGCGCCGTGGGCAGGGGGCAGTGGTGGGGGGGACTGGCTCAGGCCCTCACGGGAAGGGCCGGGGGGGTCTCGGGCTCACCGCTCCTCCAGGTAAAGCGGCTCTTGCCTGGTGGGTTTGCGCGCGGCTGGGGCTTCCCCTCTCTGCCACACACCCCAGGAGCGCAGTCGTGCAGCTGATGCTGGCTGTGCGTCTGGTTCTGTACGAAACCGCAGAGCACTCTGCTGGGTGCCCGCCCCCCACACCCCCCCCCCCCCCCCCCCTGTTCCCCCCCCCCCATCCCCCACCCACCCCGCCCCCCCCACCCCCCCCCCCATGCCCCCCCTCTCACATCCCTCCTACGTTCCCCCCACGCTCCCCCCTCATTCGTCCCCACGTCCCCATCCACCACGACCCCCACCATGCTACCCCCCCACCCCGCCCCTCCAACCCCCACCCCGCCGGCCTTGCAGAGGAGCCAGTTTTGGAGGTACACGGGTCTCGAGCTTGCCAGGGCCTCCGTCCTGGGGGTGCCCGACGGGTCAAGAACCAGGTCCAGCTCTTCCAGCCACACCAGCACTTGCCCTGCGAGCTTTGGGGCCACACCCAGGAGAGCATCTGCCTCTCACAGCCACACCCCGGGATAGGGGACACTCTCTGATGTCCTAGTGCCCAGCCTCGGGCACTGGGAACCTGGTCATGGGTGTGGCCTCCCCGAGTGCTCCTGCCCCCATGGCCCCTGCAGCCCTCCCCTGCCTCAGTGGGCTCCTTGGGGGCACGGGAGGTGGTCTGGGTGTCCCTCCCCAGCTGGCATGGCAGGACAATCCCTCCAGGACCCTCCCCATCTTCCCTGTGGGCCTGTGCCCTCGGGTGTGCTCGCCTTCCTCAGGGCACCCCGCCCTGGCCTCGGCAGTCAGGGGACAGTCTCCAGCTAACCCTTCCTGCCACCCAGCGTGGGGTCCCTCCCCCAGGGCTCAGTTCCTACCTTGGGGCCTGACTCCAGACCTCAGGTGCTCTGATGGGCTCAGAAAGCTCCAACTTTGCAGGGTGTCCAGCTTTTTCTGGTTATATGGGTGGGAGCCAAGCTTCCTCAGCCGGGCTGGCGAGTCTGCTGTGATCCCTTGGCGACCCCGGCACCGGCCACAGGGGCCCTACGTGACCCTGCACTGGCCAGAGGTCAGCTGGGAAGCCTTTTCTCCCCATGCTCCAGTTTCTCCCAGTACTCCCTGGGAGCACTGAGGATGGTGGGGGGCACCCTGGGACCGAGGGCCACAGGGCTGGGGGAGGCGGGTCCATTCCAGGGACCGCATGGGGAAGCCTGGGCTCCGGCTAGATCAGATCCTTCACTGCGGTGCGTGGGTTCTGCTGCAGAGCTGCGTCCCCTCAGCCCTCTCTTCAGAGTCCTCTCAAGGAGCCCACCGAGGAGGGGAGAGCTGCAAGGGCAGGAGGAGGGAGGTGTCCCTGAGACCAGGTTCCCAGCACCCAGTCTCCCCCAGCACGGTACCGGTCGGTCCTGCCTCCTCTGGTCAGTAGAAAGCACTTGTCCAGGCGTCCACAGACCTTCAGGCTTCTTCCAGGCCCAAGCTCCAGAGGACAGGTCCACCTTCTCCCCAGCGCTGTCCCTGTGCCCGAAGGGGCCTGCTGGTGGATGCCGAGCACACCCGTGGCCCTCCATTCTCCTCTAAACAGGGGTGCCTGGGGGAACGTGTCCCCAAGGATTCGCCTCTGACCTCACTCTGCCCTGAGTGTCTAGTCACGACAAAGACACAGGGAAGACAAGGCCACAGGGCACAGGGGAGTGGACACGGCAGGCCAGACTCGGAGAAAACAACCTTTCTTTTAGAAAGAAGACCGTCTCTTCAACAAATGGTGCTGGGAACACTGGACAGCCACATGCAGAAGAATGAAACTGGGCCATTTCCTTACACCACACACAAAGATAACCTCAAAATGGATGGAAGACCTCAGTGTGAGACAGGAATCCATCAAAATCCTTGAGGCGAACACAGGCAGCAACCTCTTCGACCTCAGTGACAGCAACTTCTTCCTAGAAATATCACCAAAGGCAAGGGAAACAAGGGCAAAAATGAGCTATTGGGACTTCATCAAGATCAAAAGCTTCTGCACAGCAAAGGAAACAGTCAACAAAACGAAAAGACAACTGACAGAATGGGAGAAGATATTTGCAAACGACATATCAGATAAAGGGCTAGTGTCCAAAATCTATAAAGAACTTATCAAAGTCAACACCCAAAGAACAAA
>NW_019154127.1:14772462-14876404 GCF_002288905.1 Enhydra lutris kenyoni
CTGGGACTTCATCAAGATCAAAAGCTTCTGCACAGCAAAGGAAACAGTCAACAAAACGAAAAGACAACTGACAGAATGGGAGAAGATATTTGCAAACGACATATCAGATAAAGGGCTAGTGTCCAAAATCTATAAAGAACTTATCAAAGTCAACACCCAAAGAACAAATAATCCAATCCAGAAATGGGCAGAAGACATGAACAGGCATTTCTGCAAAGAAGACATCCAGATGGCCAACAGACACATGAGAAAGTGCTCCACATCACACGGCTTCAGGGAAACACAAATCAAAACCAGAGTGAGACCCCACCTCACACCAGTCAGAACGGCTAAAATTAACCAGTCAGGAAACGACAGATGCTGGTGAGGGTGCAGAGAAAGGGGAACCCTCCTACACTGCTGGTGGGAATGCAAGCTGGTGCAGCCGCTCTGGAGAACAGCGTGGAGGTTCCTCAAAAAGTTGAAAATAGAGCTACCCTACGACCCAGCAATCGCACTACTGGGTATTTACCCCAAAGATGCAGATGGAGTGACCCAAAGGGACACCTTCCCCCCAGTGTTCGTAGCAGCAACACCCACAATGGCCAGACTGTGGGAAGAGCCCGGACGTCCGTCAGCAGATGAACGGACAGAGAAGACGTGGTTCGTCTACACAACGGAATGTGACTCGGCCATCAGAAAGGGAGACGTCCTGCCCTTTGCATTGATGTGGATGGAACTGGAGGGGATTGTGCTGAGTGAAGTCAGTCAGTCAGAGAAATTCAATTATCATATGTTTTCACGCCTATGTGGGATTTAAGAAACAGCGCAGAGGACCACAGGGGAAGGGAGGGAAAACTGAACGGGAAGTCATCAGACAGGGAGACAAACCATGTGACACTCTTAACTCTAGGAAACAAACAGGGTTGCTGGAGGTGGGTGGGGGATGGGGTGACTGGGGACGGGCATTTGGGAGGGCACGTGATGGGACGAGCACTGGGTGTCGTATGCAGGAACTCACTTCACGCAGCAGCCTGAGCCCCGAGGATGGGAAGGGGCACTCATGCCCCTGGGCAAGTGGCCCCAGGCCAGGATGGGGCGTCCAATGGGAAGCCCCTGGTCCCAGTCTGTCCCAAGTCACCCTCCAGCCCGGGTGGACTTGGCCAGTTCCCTTAGGCATGTGGCCTCTGTTTTCCAAGGACACAGAGCAGGGCAGGGTGGGGAGAGCTCCCCGCCAGGCTGGCAAGGTCCTTCCCGGCTGCGCAGAGCCGTCTGGCCGACTCCAC
The DNA here is from genome assembly GCF_002288905.1 of Enhydra lutris kenyoni. Classification (NCBI taxonomy): domain Eukaryota; kingdom Metazoa; phylum Chordata; class Mammalia; order Carnivora; family Mustelidae; genus Enhydra; species Enhydra lutris. The sequence continues at coordinate 14,773,728 of NW_019154127.1, forward strand.
TGCAGACACGTTTCTCCGTCCCCTGAGTGGGCAGATGGGGCCACTGTCCCTCTGCCCCGGGGCCCAGCAAGGAAGGGAGCCGTTGCCGTTCTGCGGGTGACAGCAAGCTCCCAGCCTGTGTGTCAAGGCCGAGTGTGCCACCCGATGGAGAAGTGCACCGTGGGGGGAGGGGGTTTCCTCTTGGTCCGGGTGGGGCCGTACTCGGGAGTGGCAGGCTGAGCTCCGGCGGAGCCGGTCCCGGGCTGAGGCCGGGCCTCGTCAGGAGTCACATGGGGCCAACAGCGGCTCTCACCCCCGTCCCACTCTGACCTGGACTGGCCGTGCCCCTGGGCCGTGGCTGGAACTGTCCTGAGGCCAGCGTCGCCTTCAGCGGTTCCCGCGGTCAGCTCAGGCCGGGATCGAAATGAGGGGCTCAGGGCTGGGTCCCGACCAGCGGCTGGGCCGGTGGGTGCAGAGAAACGAAAACAAACTGCACGACACACAGGCCCCAGCTGCCTGGGCCAGACCCAGCAGCTCGGGGTGCGGGTCAGGTGTCCATCCCCTTGTCCCCGCCATCATAAGAGCTGGGTCCTGCACTCACGCAGCTCGCAGGGCTCCTGCCACACAGACGTGCTGGGAGGATGTGAGCGTCAGCCTGGGGCCCTGTCCCTGCTCATTGCTGTGGCCAGAGCTGCTGTCCTACAGCTGGGAGCCGCCCCACTTGTCTTCTTCTTGGGACGGCAGGCCCCTGTCGGCCAGAGGTGTGGGGACCCGGGGTCAGAGGCAGGCCCCTCCTGGACGCGTCTCACGCTCGAGGTCCCCACTGGCCCTGCATCAGGGCTGGTAAAGGAGGAGCCCACTGGACTCTCAGGTGTCTGGGAGACCGCAAACCCGCCCAGCTCCTGGAGAAGTGTCCTTGGCCCCAGTGTTCTCTGCCTGGCACGGCTATGGGGCCGACTGCTCCCGAAGCCGGCAAGCCCTCCTTGCCTAAACTGGGACACTGCGTCAGCACAAGCTTCGAGGAGCCGGGCAGAGCCCTCTGCGGAGGCCAGCGATCCGTCCTGTGTCCGAGGGAGTTCGGGGAGCTGGTGTGGGGCGGGCGGACACCACTGCCTTCCATTTGTCTCCGCATCTCCCTCGTAACTAAAGAACCTGCCCATCATCCAATAAGACAGCGTCTTTGGGGAGAGTCCTGAGACCCATAACGGGCCCGACTCCCCGTGTTTGTTCACACGGTCAGCAGACGAGCATTGGCGCTTCCTGCAAGCCGGGGCCCAGGCAGGCACAGACCCCGACTCAGCACGGCCAACCCTGCGGACCCCAGGCTGAGACCCTGACTCTCGCCCACACAGCTGAGTTTTCACTAGAAGAGGTCAGGCCCCCCGCCCCCGCTAAGCCGGCCAGGCCACACCCTGAGCTCTGCCCCAACAGAGGGCATGCCAGGATGTCGTGACCTGGTGCTCCGTGGCCCCGTGGGCTAAGGTGAGGTGGCTGGGACAGCAGTCTGGCCTGCGGGGGAATCCCCACGTCCGTGTGCGGGCCCCGTGGCTGGCGCTGGGTGCCTGTCAGAGCAGCCCATTCAGAAAGGCCCAGAAAATTGCAGTGCAGCCACTAGCGGGAGGGAAGGATGTTCCGGGGTGGTCCAGAGGTTCTGGGGCCCCAGGGGTCCTGTCTGGGCTCCCTGTGCCGAGCCCCACTCAGGCCAGGAAGCTCACGAGCCCCCACGTCTCCTGCTGTTCCTCCCATTCAGAGCCTGGGTGGCAGTCCAGGGTGGACTGTGGTCCTGATTGGCTGCGTGACCCCCCAGGGTTCCTCCCTCAGACGCCGCCATGCTCTGTGACCCCGGGATGTCCTTGGCTGGCTTCAGTTAGCGGCTGACACAGCGCTCCGAAACGCCAGCTGGGGGACCCGCAGCGCTCCCCAGCTGGAGATACGTGTCGGGGACCCGCAGCGCTCCCCAGCTGGGGATACGTGTCGGGGACCCGCAGCGCTCCCCAGCTGGGGATACGTGTCGGGCACCTCCTGGCCCTTTGCTTGCCTGGGCAGGGCCCGACCCTCCCTGCGCCCGCCCCCAGCTCAGCACAGAGGAATGAGTCCGTGCCCGGGAGGGAAGATTCCGGGAAGCGGACAAGGGCCTCCTGGAGCAGGGTTTATGGGGCGGGACCTCAGGGAGGAGCCCACCGCCCTCGGGCCAGATCCCTGTTCTTCTGGGCATGTGCAGCCCTCAGGGCCCCTCTGGCCATGGGGTCCAGTGGCCTGGCTGGCTCCCCGTGGTCCCGTGGTCTGGATTTGTGGCCACACAGCTCCCTGCACCTGCGGGTCTCTGAGAACCTGCCAGGGAAACAGCCCCCATGGCTTTTCTGCAGTTTGCTCCCCACACGCGGGCGTGGGGACCCGTGGACGAGGCCTGGCTGGTCCAGGGGCTCACCTTGTCCTGTCCCCACACTTGGGGTGGTCCCCACAGGGGTGACGGGCACTGCTCCGCGCCCCTCCCGGCAGTGACCTGCTCCCACCTCCTGCACTCAGTGAGGAACCCCTCCTGGGACGTCAAGTGCCCTCGGTCAGCCCTGAAACCTGTGCCGTGTCATCATGGTTTCTCAACAAATTGCCCCGAGAGCGGTGAGTCAGCCTGCCTACCCTCGAGGCACAACGTTTAGAAGGTCTGTGGTTTTCACACCTGGGAAGGGAAAAGGAGAAATCTCCCAGGTGTGTTCATGGTTCCAAAAAAGGAGCGCTTCGTGGCCACAGGTATGTCTGGAAACCCTGGCACCTGCACAGAGCGTCTTGTGGAATTCGCCGGGAGTGTTCGTGCAGACGGAGGCAGCGAGCCGCTCCCCTTCCGGGACACTGCAGGAGAGTCGGGAGCCCGAGCAGAGCTGAGATCCAGGGCTGGTGCAGGGAGGGCGGAGACCCCGCGGGGAGACACGTGTTGTCCAGAGCCGCCCCTGGGGCCACAGGAGCGCGTGGCCTGCAGCCCCAGCAGACGGGGCGGGTGACGTGACCCCGGGACAGCCCCCGGAGCTCCAGCGGTCCACGCTGCTGTGGCCGGCCCACGGCTGTGAGGACAGGACGGGGTGTGTTGGTGGCCCCAGGACACAGAGTGGACGCACACACTCAAGGTTTATCCTAGACAAGCCCGCCCGGTGCTCGGTGAGTTCCGGGCCTCGACGCCCACGTGCAGGGAGGCACACGGGGTTTACACGGCGGAGCACCGTGGTCTGGTTCTAGGTGGCGGGCGCGTCCACCGACGGGGGCGAGACCAGGCCAAGGAGACTTGCCGGCTCTTTTCTCCTGATGCTTTTATGGAAAAGCCCGTGTGTTCGTTGCTCCCACTCTCCGAGCTGATTGGCCTTCCCCATGCAGCAGTTCTCCTCCATGGCCACAAGCCACCGGGTCTGTGTCCTCACCAAACAGCGTGTTTGCAAGAGCCCCGTTCACATAAGCACATGGAGACCCGCGTCACATTGCCACTTTGTTTTGGCTTCGAGAAGGGCTGCCGTGGCTGGCGATGAGCCAAGAGGCGTGAGGCGAGGTCCCCGTGGGCCCTGGGAGGACACACGGGAAGTGAGTGACCAGGCAGGGGCCTTCCCAGCCCGGCTGGTCCCGGACCTCACCTGTCCAGCCTCCAGGCCCGCGAGAGCTCACTTCTGCTGTGACAGCCTCCTGGGAGCTGCTGTGACAGTGGCCTGAGGGACGGGACCGTGCAGGGAGAGGAGTTTCATGCTATTGTGAGACCCTCCGAGCTGCCATAAGTTCCTGTTTACAAACTAAAGAAGGGGGGACAGTTAGGCACCTTACAGGTCATTTACAGATGTTTAATCAGGTAATGGAACGACCAGAAAATTACTAAAATGCCCACTCTTATACCCCATAATAACTAAAAAACCTGATAGGAAATCCTCCAAATTGGACATTTAAAATGATTAATATCAGGGCGCCTGGGCGGCTCAGTCGTTAGGCGTCTGCCTTTGGCTTGGGTCATGATCTCAGGGTCCTGGGAAGGAGCCCCGCGTCGGAGCTCAGCGGGAGGCCTGCTTCCCCCTCCCCCACTCCTGCTTGTGTTCCCTCTCTCGCTGTCAAATAAATAAAATCTTTAAAAAATAAAATAAAATAGAATGATCAATACCATCACGAGGAAAACCGTCTAGGGCTTTTACTAAAGATGGGGCCTGTGGTCTGGCTCCCTTTAAACGTTGGGTCAGTAGACTTTTGTGGTCAGAGCAGGAGGGGAGTGGAGAGACTGAGCTCCCGCGGCCCCATACGGCCCTCGTCCGCCGCGGTAGCGTCTCCCGTCTCACGGAAGCGCGGAGGGCTCACCCCTCCACGAGAATGTTGACGCGTCATGGTAAACCAGGTCCCGGCTTCCCACAGCCTTCGCCCTGGAGCCCGACTCAGCAGGCGCGGCACACGTCTCCTGGTCTGCTTCCTGCGTGTTGGGAGGGAAGCCAATGGGGCCTTCCAGAGACTCGGCCGTGGGGCTGGTCGTCCTCGTTACGCTTTCCCTTCTGAAAACATGACCCTGAAGGAGACGTTTCCACAACTGGCCACGGCTCTGCGCTGAGGGCTCACGGCCACGGGCGTGGCATCTTACCTGTTTCAGGTGTGCCGCGGACTTGCGGACGAGTCGCTCTGAGCGGTTTTTCCCTCGGAGGGAGAGGCTGGGCTCAAACCAGAATCTTCGAGGCTCTAGCGTGGTTTCACGGGAGCATTTCAGTCTTCCTGGCTGTGATCTCTTCTGTGTGGACACACGCGCCCGTCCGCTCTCACGCTGGCTCACTTGTCCGTGTTTCCGAGCCGTGCCCGTCCTCCCACAGACTGAGCTCTCGGTCCCCTCTCTTCTCAGAAGGCACAAGCTTTGTTCGGACAAACCTGGGCTGGCTTGGGCCGGCGTGTGGCACACGGAGCTCTGGTCCGTGCACTGCTCACACCTGCCTCACCTGGGGTCCCGCTGCCTGAGGTCTTGGGCGGTCCCAGGACGGGAAAGGGAGAGGGGCAGGAGCAGAGGGAGGAAACCGGAAAGTCGGGGATCTCCCTCTCATCCAAGCAAACCAACAGCCCCGTTACCCCTAGAAATTTGATTTTAGATCTTAAGACTTGGTGTTTTATACTAGTGTGAATACCAAAAGTATAACATGCGTAAATTTTTCTAAATGGAATTTCCTATGTTGTTCTTGACATTCCTCCCCCCTGAAACTCACAGGCCGCTCACCGTGCGTGAGTGAACATTCTTCCGGAGCCTTTCCTTGCCAGGGTATCCGAGGCTGACACAAGAAACGTGTTTAGACACAGAAAGACCATTTTACCCCTAATCGTCCCAGGTGTTGGAATGTTGGGAAACGGCCCCTCTCCTGGGGGCAGGCGCTTTCCTGCTCAGAGGGCCACGGGGCGTGACGCAGCTCAGATGCGGGACGCTGGGGTCTGGTCCAGGGTTACGCCAGGGGCATCTCCCAGAGCACGGCCACCATGTGCTAGGCGTCGCGCAGGGACCTCTGACCCGCCAGCACACAGGTGAGGGGACAGGCTCAGTGGAGCTCCCCCTGCCCCTCGACCAGGCCCTGCACGGCCAGCACGCTTCTCTGGGGGGGAGGAGGAGATGTGACAGGGGCCGCTTTGCAGGCGAGCCCTCCAGAGCTTGTGGCGCAGTTGCCCTGGACTCGAGCTGGTCACCTCTGACCCATGCCTGGTCCGCACCTGAGACAAGGACGCACATGTTGATTAGCCGCACACACGCGTGCCCGCCGCGCTGCCCACTCCAACTGGCGAGCCCGTCCCCAGCCGCACACGGGTAGACCCGGCCCCTCCCCTCAGGGACGCTTTTCTACCAAACCTTCCCCCCAGGATTCTGTCAACTTCACGACCAGCGTCGCGCGTGCGGAGAATCCAAACAGAGCCACAATGCACGCTTTCGACTGAACGTGACCTTCATGAGGGCACAGAACTGGGGGCGGACGCCGAGCTCCAGTGTTGTGCGGGGTAGTTGTGCGGGGTGGTTGCAGGTTCCGTGAGCAACCCGAGAACACCGCGCTTCACGCTGCGTGAATGATGTCTTGGTAAAGTCGTTACCTGGAATTTACTTGAATTTAGTAAGAGCACCGGGTGTAAAATGCGAAGGTTGGTTGTGCTTCCGCAGACCACAGCAAACAATGTGGGAAATAGGAGACGTTTAAAGTGACGTCATCTCCACAGCATCCGAGAAAAATACCCGTAATAAATCCAACAAAAGTTTCTGGAAACCCTAAAACATTTATTTAAGGTTAAGGAAGACCTAAACAAAGAAAGGGAAATGACATATTTGTGGGTTAAAAGACACGTGTTACAAAGTCGTAAATTAGTCTGTAGAGACAATGGGATCCCAGCGAAGACCCCGGTGTGGGAAGGGGGCTGGGAGGGACATTGCGCAGCTGATCCTAAAGGTCACACAGAAGTTCCAGGCCATGAGAACCGCCAAGACGACTGCGGGAAGACTGCAGCGAGGGTCTACACCGGCAGGAACTCAGAACTGAGACAACGCAGTGCTGTCGTGTCCAGATCGGTGACAAAGAGACCAAAGAAGCAGAACCAGAAGGGTCCGGAAGCAGACGCGTGTACGTGAGGCTTCGTAATAAACGTGGGTCACGGGACGAAAGAAAAGGAGAAAATCTCTTCAGTAAGTAACTCCAGGATAACTGCAAACCCACGTGGGAAAAAGAAAGCTGAGCTGTGGTTTACGCCACGCACAAAAGTCTCTTCCCAGTCGGTCCGTGGCTGTGCACGTGAACGCTCAGACGTGGGTGCTTCTAGAAGGAAACACGAGAGGATGTCTCTGGTGCTGAGCCCTGGAATCCCCACCCTAGAGGGTTTCGTTCATGGGCGGGAGGACTCAGAGCCGAAACCCCGAGCAGACAGAACAGGGTACAGACCTAGTCTAGGGGGCGTATGTGCCCAAGGACCGAGTTACAGCGTCAGTGCGCAGAGCTGACCGGCCACAACCCCAGGGGTACGACCGACAAGGGCTAGTGTAGCCAGATAACGGACAAGTGCGCGGCCCTTAGACACGCTGTCGCCATATTGGGCTGCGGAAGAAACCCCCGTTGGACGGTGTCAGGTGTATGCGGGAGGAGTGGAGAGAATGAGCCCGACACGGCACCACGCCCTCTGAGGACATGGGGAAGGCAGGGAGCCCACCCGCGGGCAGCACGACCCGCGCAGAGGCAACGGAAATACGAGATCCGGAGTGACGATGTGGGGCCGGTGGAGGTAAAGGAGGCTGAGCTCTGCTCAAGCCAACACCCACCCCTCCACATGCAGCTCTGGCCGATGGCAGAGGCTTTGGGGGTGTCCTGGTGTCTGCGAACTGGCTGGCAGGACGCTCGGCCACCGGCGGTCAGTCGGGTGGAGCTCGGACTCGGAGTCAGAGGAGAAAGTTGGGGTCTTCCCGGAGGAAGGGTGCTTCTTGCGCTCAGTCATTCCCTCAGCTGGTCTAGCCCACGACCTCTGGCCGCAGTCCGTGCCCTGCACTGTGCCAGCCGCTGGGGGAGGCAGGATGATGGGGACACGAGTTCCTGTCTGGGGACCCACCTGCCCACAGAGGGGCTAGCACCCACGCACATGGTTCACGGCACTACCCAGGCCAGAAACCCCACCCTCCCCGACTGGCCCTCTGGTTTGCGTCCCGTATCCCTCAGGCTCAGCTCTGTCCCCCACTCAATCTCAGACGACCTGGTCCTCGGCCCAGTGAAGCAGTCCGTCTCTCCACGTGTGTTAAAGAGAGTAACACGGGGAAACTGAGTCTCTGCCAAGGCGCGCACCGGCTCGTGGTGACTGACGGCCACGTCTAGACTCGTCCTGGGGCACCGTCAGACGTGAGGCGCACCCCGTCAGCCTCTCCAGAAGCTTGGACCAGGGGCAGGGCCAGCCTCTCCCTCCTTCCTGCTGTGCAGCTATGGGCAAGTTACTTGACCTTGCTGGGCATTCAAAGTCCTCATCTGCAAACTGGGAGTCACGGTGAGCCCAGGAACCTCTTCACGCAGGGTCTGCCCAGCACCCCTGGGTGTCTGCGGCCACTCGGACCCAAGTCCATGCGCTCCGACTCGTGAACTTGGGGCCCGGCAGCCCGGACCTCAGGCTCTGAGACACAGACCTCCCAGGTCACCAGCACACCCCGGAGTCGGGCCCTGTCAGGATCCCTGCATCCCACAGGTCTCCACACGTACGATGTACGTGTGTGCCCGTGTTCGTGTGCCCGTGTGTGTGGTGCACACGCACGCATGGTGTGTGCCTGTGTGTGTGTCGCTCTGGAGACCTTCCAGCGGTCAGGAGTGACCGTCCTCGGGGGCCCTGCTGCCTGGGGGAGAGAAGGAGACAGGCTGGCTTCCCCAGGCTCGCTGCTGCTGCTGCGTGAGGCCCGCTGGCCTGGGGAAGACGCCGAAGCCCCCATCCCTGCTCATTCCTACATCACCCACACGAGAGCTCGAATTCACAGACGAGTGTGCATGGGGCACAGCCTGTGACCGCACACATGCTCCACACACTCAGGTCTGTGTGTGTACACACGTCTGTACTATGTGCGTACACACATTTACACCTGGATTCCAGCGACCCTGGACCCGGCTGGCCTGGGACCACCCCAGTTGTAGCCTGAAAATCCTGTACGGGGGCGGGGCCCAAGGGGTCGCAGCTCCAGGCAGGCGGGGGCAGAGGGTGGCCCCGATCTGGACCAAGGCGGCTTTTCCAGGACACACGCCCCGGCCTGCCCGCTTCCCCGTGCACCCACATGTTTCAGAGAGGTTAGGGGCTGTTGTTACGTCGTAAGGGGCTGACCACTTCGACCGGCCGGTTTCTGCCCCAGCAAAACCCAGATGAGTCCGTGGGAGGCCAGGGAGTGAAGGGCCAGGACTGGGTCTCCCGTAGCTTGATGACCCCCGCCCCCGCCAGGACAGGGCCTTGAGGAGCTCTGGCCTCTGAGCGCGCACGCACGGGGTGTGTGGTCGCGGCGCCCACCCTGGGCGGGAAGCCCGTCTGCGGGGGCTGGGAGCGGCCAGGCTCGCTCCCGGGGCCCAGGGCAGCTCCGGCTGCCCCTGCCGCTCCCCTGTCTCTGACCAGGGTTTCTGCGGGGACGACCTTGCTCCGGGCAGGGGCTCCCCACCCCGCCGCCCTGCATCCAGCCTCAGTGGCTTCGCCTGGACGTGTTCCCTGCGGGCACCCAGGCCCTGACATCGCTGCGACTTGGGCCGTGAGGCCGGGCAGACGCCAGGGCATAAGGGTGAGGGAAACAGTGTGCGGGGGCAGCCAAGTAGACTCGAGGGAGGCCTGTCTGCCCCCGACTCCCCAGGACTTCCGGCCACACTGGGCCGCTGCTCGGAAGACAAGCCCTGAGACACCTCAGGACGTGGCTCATGCCGAGCTCCAGCCCCCGATGCCACCGTCGGGTGAGGCCGTGTCCCCGCTCCGGGGACACGGGGACTTCTGTAGCCAGGAGCCACTGTGTGGGGCAGTGATTCACTCCGGGCATCTCGGGGAAGCGGAGTCCTGCTGAGGCCAGAAGAGACCAAGGAGACCCAGGCCCATGTCCACGGGGAGAGGGACCCCGCAGCCCCAACCTCCAGCGAGGTCTCACCCATCACACTTCCCAGGACACGGGCCAAAGTCACCAGGGGATGCAGTTTTGCCCGGTAGCTTCCCTGGAGCAGGGTCTGAGCCACGGCGGAGATGACTAGAAGCAGGAGATCCAGGAACACAGAGGCTGGAGGGAGCCGGTGACGCGGGGACAATGGGGTGAGACCCCATGGCCGGTGCCGGCTCACGACGTCACACGGGGCACACGCCCTGAGCTTCTGCTGGAAGCACGAGTCTGGACGCCCGCGGTGCCCGGGACTGGACTGGTGGGACGGCAGCCTCGGGCGGCTCTGTCCAGCCTCGCACGCTTCCCCGGGAGGTTGTGCCGCCAAAACATACAAGAAACTCCACAAACCCGGCTGAGGGACAGTTAAAGACCCTCCCGCCTGGCGTGCACTCGGCGCACACCGGGGCCTCCAGAGCCTCATGTATCTGAGGCCTGCAGACCCTGGGCCTCCCCGACTCCCCCAGCGCGCCTGGTAGCAGAGCCTGGACTGCCCTGGGGTCCCTGGAGGATGGCCCCTGCCCCTTCCCTGGCCCTGGAGCTGGAGGGGAGGCGCCTGCTTGGGGGGTGAGCCCAGCCTGTGTGCTCTGCCCCCACAGGAACCCTGGGGCTCACGCTGGGCTCAAGGTTTCTGGGGAAAGCAGGGTCCAGAAGCAGCACGCGTGACCCGCCCTTCCTGTGGGGGCGGGAGGGCTTATCTGCCCCTCCCAGGACCACTTCCTTCCTCCCGCACTGCTGACCCCACCGCCCAGGCTTGGAAAATCTGAGCCGGGAACTGCCGCAGACCTCCTCTTTCCATACGTCGGGAGGCTCACGCCCTGACCCTGCTCACTAGCATCTGGGACCCATTTCCTGCTGGGTCCACGCCGTGCGCCCTGGGCCCCGGCCAGCCGGCCTGTCCAGACCCCGGCCAGCCCCTTGCCCATCAGCACGCATGGAAGCCACCCAGGCCAGCTCCTGCCTTCTCTGCAAGTGGCCTCCCTCGTGCTGGGGCCTCACAGGGCCCGAGACCCTGGGGGGGCGGGGCGCGAGGAGAGGGGCCTTTCAGAAGAGATGCAGAAGCCCGTGCTGCTGGGGGGTCGCTCATGGGGAAGACGCCTGGCCGACCCTCCTGGCTGCCCAACAGGGCGGCCGTCCTGATCCGGCGTGCTGGCCCCATCTCCTGGTGGCACTCTCCGTCCCACTCAGGGCCCACGCGCAGCTCGGCCACCCCCACCGGACCCTCAGCAGCCTCCCTCGCTCTCAGCCCCATGACCCTGTCCTGCGTGCCAGGTGTCCCCTCGGCCGGCCCACACAAGGGGTTTGCCCAGTGACCCCAGTGTGGGGTGGGGGCAGGGCTGCATCGCCCCGACCTTGGCAGCCCAGGGTGCGGTGGGGGCAGCGAAGGGGAGGCTCCTCCCACCCCCGTGCCCTGTCTCCACCGCAGGCCCGGCTTCCTCCCCTGTGTCCTTCGTACGCAGTCATGCCGTCCATATGCCCCAACACACACACGGTCACACACACAAAACTCTGAATAAAAGACAAATTGAGAAGGAAAGAAGGGGTGTGGACATGGCGTTGTGAACGAGTTTGTGCCAGTAAATTCAACAGCTGTGGAGGCGCGAATCCTGAAGGGCACGACCCACCGGCACCGGCAGCTGTGACATCGGAAGTCGACGGGCCCCACGTCTCCTTGAAGGTTGAATTTATCGTCCAAACTGCGGAGAGAACAGCATGACCACATGTTTCCCTGGTGAGTCTTATCAAAGATTTAGGGAAGAAATATTACTGATCTGACAAAGTCGTTCAGAGATTAGGAGCAGCAGCGAGGTCCAGTTCTGTTTACGAGGCTGACGTCACCCCCATAGCGCGTCTAGCCCACGATAAGATAAGGAACTAAGAGATTAACATCCCACACGACAGACGCACTGAACGCTCGGAGAACGCCTGCCTGCGGGCCCGAGAGGGTTGAGTCAGGCCATGGGGCAGGCACCGGGCCGCGGAGAACACGGGTCTGCCTCCCGCTTGAAAGCCAGCATGTCACCACCTTCAGGATGGCGCCAGTGGTCACCTCAGGAACGAGACGTCCACGGCCCAGCGGGACAGAAGGGCCAGGTGCTGGGAGGATTCCACGTCCTGCCTGGCCTCCTGCTCGGGCTCTGGGGGGAGCATCGTGGGGCCGACCACGGAACGGACTGCCGACCGTCCACGCTCCGGGACACGCACACTGACGTGTTGACGGGTGGGGGACACGACGGCCCCACCCACGTCACTGGCCCAGGGGTGGTGGGAAGGCCACGGGACAGAATGTAGAAAATTAACACGTCAGAGGCAGAAAGTTCCCTCTCCATTCTTGCAACTTTACTTTTCTCCAGGTTTGACCTTGTTGCAAAACGAAACACTAAATAAAAGTATGAGGACCACTAGGTCGGGAACAGTCACTGTTTCTTGCCAAGGGAAGTGACGGGATGTTCAAAGCCACAGCACGGGGCTCCAGCGGATCTGCGGTCGGACGCGCTGAGGCTACACATTTCCTGGCCAACCTTGGCCCCCCGGGGCTGCGACAGAGAAAGAATGTTCAGTTCGGTGGTATTTCTTGATGAGCACCGCGGGGCGCGCTCAGAGCCGGACCCCGTCTGTTTCTGGCTGGGACAGGAAGAGCGCCGGCCCGCGGGACACCTGTGGCAGGTACTGTGGGTGGCGTGGGCGTGTCGCGAGCCGCGGACGAGCTCTGTACCCTGGGGCGGCTGCGGGCCGGGAGGTCGAGAGTCCTGCTTGTCTCCTTTCGGACCCGAGAGGAGCGGTCAGGATCCCGGGGTCCTGTGGTCATGTCTGATCCGTTCTACAAACGACAGCGCTGGTGTAACCAAGGCCCGCGGCGCAAACCACTGACAAATGGTTCCAGCTGCAGGGTGGGGGAGGGGACATGTCGCCTTGCGGTCCTGCCGTCCCTTGACTGAGCCCCTGTCCCTGGGAGGGAGGGCGCACTGCGTGCAGGACACACGTGGGCAGCCGCAGCCTGGCCTAGGACGTCAGGACAGGCTGGGTACCCAGGCCAGTGTCATCTCTGCTCGGGGCCGCTGTCAGCACGGACGCTCAGCCCCGGCTCTCCCAGCTCCGTGCGGCGTGGCTCCTGCCCCCGGATCCGACCAGCACTGACGGTGTCCGTCTCAGGCTCTCGGGACCAGGGCCACGTGCGTCTCTCCCCTGCATAAGGCAAGGACCCAGATTCACGGCCAGTCTGGGGACTGAGACGGGGCCTCAGGGTGGAGCCGGGATCCGCTGGCCCTCGTTCACCTGTGCTCCTGAGCACCGACCGCATGGCTGGCTGCGGGGTACAGAGCCGGACCAGAGCCTCGTGCGGGGCTGGGACACGCTCATCACTGATCGTCACTTCATACCAGTGTGGAGCCCCTCTGAGCCCCAGCCAGCACCCTCCACGAGCTGCTTCTGGGAGCCAGCCACTCGCACCACGGCCACGCCACGCCAGCACCGTTATCCTCCCCGCGGACAGAGGGGGAGGCAGACACGGGGAGGCCGCCCAGCTGGGAGGCCCAGAGCCGGGACTGGAGCGCTAATCGCCCGACTTCCTGGAAGGCTGCCAAGAGGGATCCGTGCAGGACAGCCTGCCTGGGCTTCCGTCGGGGACCCCAGGACGGCCGGGGAACGAGGAGCTCACGGCGGAGGGAGGGGCAGTGTGTCCTGGCAGGGTCTGCACGTGCAAAGGGCCCTGGGGGCGGGGGACCACCCGGATTGCCCTCCAGTGGCCACAGGGTCCTTTCAAGAGGGCAGGGGGAGGCCGTGGGACAGCAGAAAGGAGAGGGGGTGATGTGGCCTCGAGCCACGTGGCACCACGCCCCTGAAGCTGCGGAGGCAGAAGCGGAGCCTGGCCGGATCCCTGGGAGGAGCCTCCGGCCCACACTGGGCCGCCCCCCCGAGGCTGCCTTTGGGCTTCCAGCCTCCAGGCCGTCCCGTGACAGCTGCCTGGTCAGGCGGCCACGGGACACTGATACAAACGTGGAAAGCAAACCGGCTGGGGGTTTGAGAGGTTAGGAAGGGCAAGTGTCACACGGAGCATTAACCCCACACATGCCACGTCCACGGCCGTGAAGCCGTCAATGTCCATCAGACAGGGTGGAGGAGGCCCCGAGTCCCAGAGCCTCAGGGGACCATTGGGGGACCCCGCACAGGGCCAGGGCCGGGGACTCGCCCCACAGGGTTGAAGCCGGGAAGTGGAGGGAGCGTCCCCAGGCAGATGGACATCGGACCCCAGCAGGCTGCCCCGGGTGCCACTGACCATGCTCAGGGAGGGCCCAATGAGGCGTGAGCGCTGGGAGGGAGGAGGCAGGGCTCTGCTCCGCAGGAACCTGCTCTGTTCCCACCGTGGGTGCCCCGGGAACCCCGCAGTGTCTCAGGAGGCTGCAGGAGCATTGGGCTTCCCAGCTGACTCTCCACGAGGTGCTGCTTGCAACAGGAATGGGGGTCCCCAAGGCCAGGACACACCCTCACCTCTCACTGCATGGGGCCAAGGCGTTGGGGACAGAGGACGGACTCGGAAGGGGGCTCCTCTGTGTGGGGAGGGAGAGCTGCGGTGTCAGCTCTGGGTCCGGAGGCTGTCGGGACCAGTGGCCCGCTGGGTACACCGGCTGCTGGAGCCAGAAGACGGGGCCGCACCGGGTGCCCGGGGGCAGGGACGGTGGAGGGACACTGTCCTCTGGGGAAGCCACCAAACATGGAGCCGCTTTCAAGTGAAGCTGCAGACATTTCCTGGTCAACATTATCTTTGAACTTATTTTTCCTTAAAAACACTGACCTGATTCTGCATGGAAGGCGGTCAGGATCAGCCACCCCAGAAGATGTCACTGTTATTTTGAGCCGAAGGTAATAAAAAATAGCAAATATAGGAGAGCTGTCCTCCTTCCCTCCTTTCTGCCCCTAGGTAGGGCAGAAATGTCCCTTTGGTAAAGAAAACGTGCTGTGTAACGTGTCCTCAGGAGACAACCTCGGCCTTGAGTCTGTGTGATGAGCCCTGCTGAACATTTCAGGCGCCACACATGTCCCACTCACTTCACAGCCACCCCAGCCAGAGCCCGCTCCCTTTCCTTGTCTCTCCTCCACAATCACCCCCCTTTATTAAAAGGCAGGAGCCCCCTCTTCGGAGTTTTCACTTCTCTGAGCCCCCACCACGTGCATATAGAGCAAACCTTTTCTCCTGTTAACTGGGCTTTTGTCATTTTAGTTAGCAGGTTTCAGGTACAGAACTTAAGAGGGTGGATGGAAGGTTTTTCCCTCCCTGCCCTGCAGGCTGCAGGGTGTTTACGGGGAAACCCTGTACCCACACAGAGTTTGTATTACTTTGAAAGTCTGGGAAGCCCTCAAAATCTTTCCTTTTCCTTTAAAAATCACTGTAGTGCTCCGAGACCAGGGCACAGGGTGACAAGGAGGGCCAATGACTGCCCACTGTCCCTGTGGATGTCCTGCAAGTTCATCTTGACCCCAGGCCCCACTTCTCAAAGATTAGGGGCCCCTTCATTACCCAGATTGAATCACGTCCTGTGTTGGGAAGTTCAGTGTGGACTTTTCCGGGAAATGATACGATCGGGCTGAGCGGTGGGTGAGGGAGCACCATCTCAGCCTCCTCGGCTTTCCTCCGACTCTCCCGCACCTGGGGCCACATCCTGGGGGACAGGTGTTGTTGGATGTTGTTAACCTCCGTCTGTCACAAGGGCTCCCATTAGTCTTTCCTCCTGTAGGAGAATGTGGGCTGGAAAAGCGGTGGGACCGGCCCCGAGCAGCCCTTCCCAAGCTCTCGGAGCTGGGGGGAGGGCACCCCTGTGACTCTGTCCTCAAGGGGCCTGAGTCCCTGCAGAGACCAGCCATGCCCGACACCCTGTGCCTTTCTGGGTCCTTCGCCTGCTGCTCCTACCAACCTCCGCCTGCTCAGGGCCCTGGGAGCTGCCTGGGGGGTTGCCTAGAAGGGCAAGTACAAATTCCCTCCCTCTTGAAAAGAAGAGACTCCTACCACTCCCAGAAGTTCTGGGTCCTTTGCAAGGATGTGTGCAAATCTCGCGGATGGCTACGTAAGCCTCTGGCCAGCCTCACGGCTCAGGAATGTTCCCCCAGGCCCGGAGCCGGCTCTTTGAACTGTAATCTGCAGGGAGATAGCACCCCTCTCCTGGCGTCACCCGACTCCAAACAGAGCCGGGCTCCTTCACGTCTGGTTGTGCTAGCAAGCTGCCAGCCTGTGCATCTCTCCGGCCTACCGCTCACGCACCGCAGAGCCGTGTTCCTTCCCTTCCACCTTCACGGAGAGCTGTTCCGCGTTGGGAAGACATTTGTTCTTCCTTCTGCTTCCCAGTAGAACCCCGGCGGGAGGTGGCTGTCGGAGGAGAGAGGGACCGGGCACCCTGCCCCGGGTCCAGGTAGCCACTCACTCCCTTGCCCCTCAAGCCCGGGCTGAGCGGCTCCCCGCTGCTAACCCTGGCCACTGCACACGTCCTTGTAAATCTCCTCCCTCCTGGATGTTTCCCTTGGCCGGGCACCCATCTCCGCCTTGGGGGGATTCGGTCCTGGTGGTCAGGGACACCTCAGCCGATGGGAGGCCACAGACCGTCGTGGGTTCCAAGGTCCTGTGGACAGCCGTGCTTCTTCCCTCCCAGCCAGGTACACACTCTGCAAGGCTGGTCCTCACACTGTCCCCCCACTGCCTGTGTGGCTCGCACACCGTGCCCAGGTGGCAGACCATGGGACCCCAGAGACCAGGACTCTACCCTGTGCCTCTCTGTCACTGAAGGGGGGGCATAGCCTGGTCTTGTTTAGTCCATGTGGCCTCTCCACATGCTGGGGGTGAGCCGTTGAGACGAGGTGTCCCCTCGGTGGGGTAGACTGTCCCAGGCAAAGCTGGGCACCCGGGCCACGCCTGGATGTCCCCAGACCCTCCTACCTCAGGGGTCCCCCTCACTTCCCGAGGTCTCGGGGCAGAAGATGGAGGGGGAATCTTTCGCAGCAAAGATCTTTCGCTCTTGGCCTTGGGAGCCAAGAGCGGTGTACCTGGCTTCTCACACGTGCTCACACGCACACACTCACACAACGCCCCCCACCCCGCGCATCCGGTCTGGAATGAGTGACCGGCCAAGGTGTCCACTGGGCCGGTGTCGGGGAGCAGGCCCAGAAGCCCCGAAGGGATCCGCCCGCAGAAGGAGGGCACCAGGCCTGCCCTCGGCCGGAACTGGCAGTGAGAACGGAGGCCCCTGGGGACTCTGCAGACGTCGGGTGGGCTGGGGATTCCCACGGAACCGGGATGTGGGCCCAGAGCCAGACTGGCTGTGGGTCTCCAAGGGCAGGACGATGTGGCCATCTGGGCCCCACACCCAACGTGGGAGGGGCCCGAGCTGCACCATCCCAGACAGGCCAGGCCGCGCACCTCTGCCGCCCCCGTTCCCAGGCCCCTGACCCGCCGGCCAGCGCAGCTCTGGGCCTGGAGGGCTGCCAGGTGCAGCTGACCTTCCTGACCCAACCTCCGGCCCTCTGGCCAGGGCCTCCCGCTGTCCCCGGCGCATGGGCGCAGCTTTGCTGTGTAGCCGAGGACCCAGGGCGGGTGGGGTGAATCTGGCTTTCGTCGTCTGTGTGAGCCCTTTCTCAACGAGCTGGCAGCACCACCAAGGTCCCTGTTGGCGTGGGATCGGTGGCCTCAGCCCTCTCCCCCACCTGCGGTCCGGGCTCCCGATGGCGTGGCAGGACAGACGTGCGCCTCCTAGACCGGCCCCTCCCCACCTCCAAGCCCACGCCCGACCTTCAGGCCCCGGAAAGGAACCCCACAATGTGCGGCCCCCCTTCGTCCCAGGCGTCCCCACCCGAGCTGTGCTGAAGGGACAGAGGCTTCTTCTGCGGGGTCAGACCCCCGAGCGCCACAAGCACCTGACCCGTGAAGGGGGTGCAGGGCGGGCGCCGGGCTTCCGGATCACCCCGGGTCCTGAGCTCTCGGGATCCCATGAAAATGCTTCCTGAACCCCGTCAGGATGAGAGGGAACAGACGGGTCCATCTGCCTGAGACACACCAGTGAGCCCGCAGGACCCAGGAGTGGAAGGATCCCACTGAGGCTGTCTGGGGGCCCCACGCCAGATCCCATGGGGCTGGTCCTGCCTCGGGCGCCCCTGTGGCCCCGGCCAGGGTGGTCTCTTCTGGTTCCTACTTGGTCTCTGTCGGGTTAGTTCTCTCTCCTGGGCACTCCTGGGGGTCTCCGCTCCGGGGAGAGTGAGGGGCTGCACCGGGGCAGGCCCCTTGCTGACACTCAGCCCCTCTCCCCCTGCATCTCTGCAGGCCGGACTGGGGGCGGGAGGCTGTCCCCGTGTCTTTGGGCTCTGGCACTAACACTGTGTCAGCTCCTCCAGGACTCGGAGCCCAGAGGGGCCAGGATGGCCCACGAAGCCTGGCTGCCTGGGACGGCTTCGAGGAGAAGGGGTGGTTGGGGACGCGGGGGAGACCGTGGGGTCTCAGCTCCCGTGGGAAGGGCCCCAGGAACGAGCAGGTTACTGGGAAATACTTCTGCAGGCCCAGCGGGAGTCGGGCACCCCTGGGGACAGGCCCGTGGGGGTGGGGGCGGGGGCGGGGCTCGGGTGGGCCGGCAGAGTCTGTCCCACACGTGCGGTGACTTCACGGCGTGCTCTGCTCTGTGGCACGGGCGCAGGCACATGTGGCCGGTCCCCTTGGGGACCCCAGGGGGTGCATCTTCGCGGCAGACTCTCCCCCCCACATCCTTGCGGCTCTTGAAGAACATGACAGGGTCAGGGTCTCCCGCCCGCTCCGCAGACGCCCTTCAACCCCCGCAGCCCTGGTCCTAACCCCAGGCCAGCAGCCAGGCCCTCCGCACCCGCGCTGCCCCTCCGCCTCCCTGCTTGGCCGCCAGCCATCCTGGCGCTGCCCGCCGCCCCCTCCCTCATGGCTTCTGTCCCTGTCCTTTCAGGCCTGGCTCCCCCTCCCTGGGAACCGGGGCTGTGACATGTGTCACTGCTTGTTAGTGGAACGGCTGACGGGCTGATTCCATGTGGCAGCCCGTCTCCCTGAGACGCCCAGGAACCGTGTCGTGTCACGGGTCCCCGCAGAAGCGGAGCTGGAGGCTGCTGTGGGGACTTGGGCCGCGGGGACTTGGGCCGCCTCCAGCTCATTGTTCGCGCCTCAGCTCCCACTTCCTCTGCTTCTAAACGAGCCCGGGTTGTTGGGGCCTGTTTACCCCATCAGCGCTGCGGCGGCCGTGTGAGTCACGTTCCGGCCATGGCCGTCTGGACGCGTCTGCCAGAGACCACGGCCTCCCCCGCTGAGGCCGAGACCCTCCCTCTGCTCAGAACACGCGGACGAGACACATCCACACGGCGGGGAGCTGCGACCCAGCAGAATCTGCGAGTGACTCACCAGCACTGAGTCAGCCCGCTGTGACGCATGCCGGCTCCGGCCCCAAGCGGCCGCTCTGCGCTGGGCACCGTGCAGGATGACGCTGGCCGCCTCGGCTCCCGGCGGCTCCCGGCCCCAGAGGAAGAAGCCGGTGGTGGTCACGGCGTCCGGCAGAGGCCAGGGCTGGCTCGGCGGGGTGACCCAGCACAGGTGCGCGAGGCGGTCCTTCCCAGGTGTGGCCCTGCCTGCGCCCCCTGCGAAGGGGCCTCCCTATCCCACTCTGTGTGTCCCTCGGCCCTCTGTGATGTCCCGCAGATGCAGTTGGCTCACGGGCAACGCCCATGGTGTGGGTGTCCCATGGCTGGGCCACCACCGCATCCGATTTAGGGCGCTTGGGTCATGCCGCTGTGAGTCACCCCGGAATGTCTTGGGTGAACGTGAGTGCTGCGTCTCGGGGCCGCACCAAGGAGTGCAGACGCCGGGTGTCGGGCACGAAACGCTAGAACTCGAGGAGAGCAGTGACCAGCGTTCCCCAGGGCGCTGTCTCCATCCATGGGCCCACGCGGCGGGGTGAGGGCTCCGGGTTCGCCGACACTGGGACGCGTCAGCTGTCTGGATTCAGCACCTGGTCGGACGGACCTCAGAGTTTCATCTGCATTTCCCTGACGTGACGCTGTGGAGGCCACCCGGCCGTGCAGGGACCAAGTCCGTGGGCGTGCGGCTCGTGGGCTGTGGACCCGACTCTCCTTGATTCGCGGAGCGACTTCCACGTTCGCCATCCACGTCCGCCACCCGCTCCATGGCACAGTCTCTCTCGCTCCCCTCGTCCACACAGACTTTCTGGTCTAGTTTGTCCCCGTGATCACGACGCGACACCACTCCTGAGGCCACATTCTGAAATCTCTGTCCCCTACCTTCCCCTCCGAGCAGCCACCCACTCCCTGGTGCTTTCCTAGGGTGGGAGGGGTTGAGGTTCTCTTTCCCGGTGACAGTCTCCTGCTCAGTGTGGCTGACGGGACCCCCAGCCCCGCGGGCACCCTCCCCCCGCGGCCGCAGCCGCACTCCTACCACCACGGCGAGCGCTGTGTCTCTCCTAGACGCTCGCTGGGTTTTCTCAGATGCGTCCGTACGCGAACAGGAGCAGACGTTTGTCTCTTCAAACCGGGCCTGGCGATCTTTGAGTTTATTTGCCGTTAACGTGATTTCTAGCAGCCATCCCCTGCCCCGCGGCCTCCCATTCCCGCCTGCTCTGGGCCTTCTCCTCTCGGCTGTCCTTCTGACGGAGCCAACGGTCCCTTCAGTTTCTCCGTGTCTCCTCGGCGAGCTCATGGCACGTTCTACGCGGGTCTCCCGGTGGTTTCTTTCCCACACGAGTTGACACTTTCATCTCCTCCCAGACGACCTCGGGACCTTGACCTCTTGAATTGCATCTGTCCCCTGTGGCAGGTGGAAAGACACCCCCAAAGGCAGCCACGTCCTAATTCCTAGAACCCACGACTATTATGTGATGTGGGAAAGAGGGTCGTGGGTGCCACGAAGGTTACGAGTCTTCAAGTGCCGCGGTCACCCTGATCGTGCAGCTGGGCCGGTCTGAGCACGGGAGCCCCTGGGCCTTGCCTCCTCGACTCTGGGCCTGGGAGGGCTATGTGGGGAACCCAGGCATGGACCTCAGCCCTGCGGGAGCCCAGGTAACCGAGTCCTGTTGCTTTAAGCCCCTGGCCTTGGGGTCCCTCCTTCCGCAGCAGCAGAAACTCACTCCTCCCTCCCCTAGGTTTCTGCTCCGAAGGTGAATTCCGCACACACGTTAAACACACGCAGACACTCTCCTGGCTGTCCGTGGTCCCTGCCCCCGTGCCCGCTGCACACCCCGATCCTCCCTGTCCGCCTCCGCTTCTGGGTCTTGGGGCGGCTCCGTCCTCGTCGGGATGGCTCCCCTGGGGATGACCTGCCGTGCGTTTGTCAGGGACAAGGTCCCTCTGCTGTGGTCGTCTGAGGACACCTCGCTTTCGCATTCATTTTTACAGGACGTTTTTGCTGCTCCAAGGTACTGGGGCAACAAGGTAAGTAACAATATTATTGACTCAGAGAGTGAAGTAAATGCCCACAAATCCACTTGGATTCAAATAGTGATGGAAAATATAAATGAAGGGAGAAAGTGGCCACCGTTGCCTCCAGGATATTCCCGTCGATCAATACAGAAGGAACGGGGGACATGGGAGCCGTGGTCCACGACGAGGATTGCTGGAGCCGAGACCTGCTGATGGACATGGGGGCAGGCAGGACGCTTGTGTAG
Organism: Enhydra lutris kenyoni; assembly: GCF_002288905.1. NCBI lineage: Eukaryota > Metazoa > Chordata > Mammalia > Carnivora > Mustelidae > Enhydra > Enhydra lutris. Next base: position 14,794,965 of record NW_019154127.1, read on the forward strand.
CTCAAAGTAGCACGTGTCCCGCTGGTGGGAGTGAGCTCTGTGGGCACAGGTCCGCGGACGCCGCTCTCCAGTGTGTGGACGGGATTGCGTCTCTGTGTTGGGGAAACCACACCCCCTCACCCGGGCACCCAGGCTAACACTGGTCGCCCGGCTTGTGGACACCCAGTACCCCAACAGGATGTGCTGGTGAGGGCGCTGCCCAGAAGCCGGAAGCCCACTGCGATCGGGCACAGACGTCCAGCAAGCCCGTCCAGGGCCACCCCACAGAACACCCGGCCGGTACTCTTCAGGCGTCAAGGTCATGAGAGGGGAGACAGACACACTGCTCCCCACGGGGGAGGCCCGGGGCCCGACCGCGACGCAGCGCGTGGTCCTGGGTCAGGGAAAGGACGTGAGCCGAACGCCCGTGGGAGCCCACCCATCTGCGGGGAGGTTCCCTGCGTGTATCCGCGCTTGTTTCTTAGCTGTGACCGTCGTCCCTGCCGACACTCGAGGCTCCAGGAGCGTATTCTTGCAACGGAGTCCAGAGTTATCCCGCAATAGAAAGTCTGACCCTGACGACCCCTGGGTGGAACTCGTTTCTCCTTGGCAACGTGAGGACGGTTTCCACTGCCTTCTGTCTTGCGTCGCGTGCTTAAGAAAGTTAGCTGAAAGTCTTGCTTTTCTTTGAAAGAAGGAAGACTTTTCTCTATCTTTTGAGGTTTTCCTCTTCATATCTGCCTGATCTTATCTGCTCTGGGACGTGCAGGGCTCGGCTGGCTGGGGGCTCAGCCCACGGCACGGGCTCCCACTCCTCCATCAGACTAGCCCAGGGAGGGTCTAACTGGTGGCAAAAGCACCAGATAGACACATCCAGCCTCCACTGGCACCACGTTTGCTGGCAACTACTGGCCAGAGAGTCACGCGGCCCAGCCAACCTCATGCGAGGGACCCCAAGCCACACAGTGGAGGTGGGGGTCCAGAGCTCACGGACGCCCTCCCATCCATCCATGTGCCTGCTTCTCGCCCAGAGAGATGCCCTGTCCTCTGCTGCCTATCGCAGACCTGAGGAGTCAGGGAACACCAAATGCCAACTGTACATTTTAGCTGGTTGGGGGCAGGGGCTGCCCAGGGCCCTTCCCCTCATAGCCCCCAGGGGAGCAGGTGTTACCAGATGTCCCCATTATACAGAGGAGTCAGGTCACTTGGACACTCCAACCCCAGGCCTGCTCCCTCAGCCACCACACCCTTCCACCAGCTTGGCAGATGCGAGCCCCTACCCCATAGGCCCTGTGTGGGCCACACCCAAGCTGGCCAACCGAGAAGGGACACCACCTTCATCCAAGTCCAGGGGCAACACGCCCTTCACTTCTGCTTCTGCTGTCCCTTCTCAAACTCAGGCACTGACGGTAATGTGGGACCTGCACCCCCCACCAGGAAGCAGCCCCCTCACTGGCCATGACCTGTGGGCCTGCAGGGCAGGGTCAGCAGGACCTGAGAAGAGACGAGGCTCCCTCCGATACCCTGCCCCCTAGTTCCGTGTTCATTGTCTCCACCCGGCCTGGGCCAGCTCTGGGGCACAGGCCTTGGGGCTGGGTTTGGCTGAGGACCCTCCACCAAGGGAGTCCCTCCTGTTGGATGAGGAACTCGGGGTTGGTGCTTGTGGGCAAGTGGGGAGTGAATGATGAGACTCCAGGGACTGGAGCCAGAGAAGCCGGCAGGTTCGGGGGGGCATGGCCAGGTGCTCCCAGCCCAGGGCCCGGCTCCCTCTGGAGGAGGGCCTCTGTCAGTCCCAGGTCACCCCGTGGACTGTGACCCCACTGCTCCAGGCTCCTGGGTTTCCTGCAGGCAGTCCAGCCCAGGGTGGGGCCACAGGGCCTTGGGGTGCAGGGTGGGAAGGGGGGGCACGACTAGGCAGCCTTGGAGGAATCAGAAGAAACCCAGCAGAGTGGCGCTGTCCCGGGGGCAGGTCCTCCAGCCCCAGCCAGGGATGGGGGGAGGCAGACTGCCAGCACCACCCCAGCTAGAGGGACCCCCAGGAGTGGGTGCCATCCAGAGAGGCCAGCACACCCCACATCAGGAGCTTTGCCAGAGCAAAACAGAACAGTGACCCTGACACGGGGCCTCCGTCCTCCGGCGGGTGCAGCCCACTCCTGCCCTCAGGGGCACGGGGCGCCCGGCTCGAATCTCCGCTCCCTCCACCTCCAGGCACATCGTGACAACAAAGCCCCCAGGAGGGTCCCGGAGGCCCCACCCGACTACAGGCTGAAGATGCGCACACAGGGCAGTGCAGGTGCCTCTGCTGCTGCGTCTCTTCCCAGGAGGAGAGAATGGGCGGCGGCTGCCCTGCGTGGAGTATGTGTGTGTGAGTGTGTGAGTGTGTGAGTGTGTGCAAGATCCCCACGCGGACCCTGGCGCATCCGGAGGCCGCATTGTTCTGTCCCACCCACCGCACAACCTGACTCTGCACAACCCGATCCTCGTGACAACGGCGCAGCGAGCTGGGAAAGCAGAAGACGGGGGTGGAGCGTGTGTGCGTGTGTAAGAGTGTGCATGTGTGCAAGGGTGTGCTTTCGTGTGTGCATGCAGGCTTGCGAGTGTGCGTGTGATCTCGCACATGTGCGTGACTGTGTGCTCACGTGTGAGTGCACTGTGCACACTTGTGTGCACCTATATGAGAGAATGTGCCCTTGTGCAATGCATGAGAGAATGTGTGTGCGTGTGCACACTCACGGCTCTGGGGGCACCAAGGGGCAAGGGCGCCAGGACAGGGGCTCACAAGCAGGTCTCACACGTTTGGAGACAGAGCGGTGACGTCGGGCGCCGCGGGAGTGTGTCCAGCTTCCGTCCTCCAGGGGGAAGAGCAGAGGGAGGGGACCCCCGCCCCGGCTGCAGAAAAAGCTCGCGCTCGGAAGTAAGAACTGGAAACTCGCCCCGGTTCTGATGGGCCCGTGCGGAGGGAGGAAACGTCCTGAGATTTGTGACTTCCCTGGAAAATCCCACCTCAGGACCTCCTCTGGGGGCAGGAAGGAAGGGGGGCCTTTTCCTCCCTCCGTCAGTCATGACTACTTGTAGTCTTTCCCTGCTTGTCAGGGAAAACAAACACTAAAACATTTGCTTTGTGACAACAGAAAAGCCACATTCCAGGAAATACTCCAAGAAGGGACTTTGAAGGCGAACCCCCGGCGGGCTGTGGCGGGAGGACACCCGCAAACCCCAGATTCTCCTTTAAGACCCACAAGGAAAAAGCGATCTTCACCGGTGAGCAAACACGTCAGCCCCAAAGCCAGACACCGAGAGTCCGACAAACCACGCGGGGAATCCCAAGCCAGTTTGCAGTCCCCGCGCCCTCGGGCCCGGGGTGCCAGGTCCAGAGTCCCCAAGCTTCACCAGGCCCCTCTCTGCACCACGATCGGGCTGTGTCTGGTGCCCAGCAGCACCCACAAGGGCAGCTCATGGAGAAGGCCCGACCCCCCACTCCTCCAGGACCGTCTGGGGCCCTCCCGCCTGGCCCCACTGTGTGCGCCCACCCACAGCACCCCTCGGCATCGCCTGGAGCCACAAAGCCCTCTCGGCCAGGACCCCACGACCTCTGTGTGCGGGGAGGCGCCCGGGCTGTCCGTTTGCTGGTCCTGCGGGTCGCCCGCAGCAGGTGCTGGAGAGACTAGTTTGCGGCCTTGACTTGGCCTCCCGCCCCTGAGACCCGCCCCCACAGCTGTGGTCCCCACACCCGCAAGACCACCGTCCAGCCCCTCGGGCCCCACACCCACGCCGAACCCTTGACTCTGACCCTGAGCCCCAGGTCTACCGGGTCCTGACCTCCTAGTCGCCGGCATGTCCCCCCGTCATGCCCGACACCCATGAGGGAGGCGAGCTGAGTGGACAGAGACACAGGAGGCTAAAAAGGGCCCCAAGGATGCCCTGGGGAGCCAGGAGCCGGGGCCGAAGGGGCGGGTCACGTCGCAGCCACCAAACCGCCACCACAGGCTCCCGCCACGGGCACTGTGCCCTCCAGGGACTCTTTGTTTCTCTTCTGCTCTTTCTCTGTTTCTCCTTCGGGAACATCAGGCCCCACAGACCCCAGGCTCGATCCAGCCTAACGTCTCCCTGAGTCTCCCGGCTGTCTGTCTGTCTGTCTGTGACCTATCACTGTTCATGCACACGCGCACGCTCACACATGGTCCTCTCTCCGTCCTCCCCTGACTCGGGAAGAGAGCGAGCTCTCCCCGCGTTTCCCGCCAGGCACAGGCTCTGTGGTGCCAAGGGACGAGGACAGGGTCACGGTGGCCGGATGCGCCGGCCCTCCCACGTGTTCTCAAACGTTCAGCCCCCGGGGCCCAGACCCACGAGTTCCCGCTGCCCCTTGCCTACTTCCGTCAGACGCGTCAGTCTGGCCCCTTTCCCTCCGCTCTGCCTGCCTCTGCCTCCCTGGCCCGTCCGGGGGCGCATCCGTGATCCGTGGTGGGGACACGGGGAGCGGAAGTGGGCCCGGTGAGGGTGGGCACAGCGCAAGGAAACACAGACAGCGCGGCGCCCGGTGGCCCGATGTCCGTCACACTGGGACTCACTGCACAGGGACTCTGCCTGGGGGCCCACGGTGGGGGTGCGCTCCCTGTGCCATGGCTCGGTCCCTGTCCTCCACGTCAAGTTCACCCTCACAGGGGATCACACGGCCCTTTGCAAGGCCAGACCCCCAGCTGCTGCTCTGCGAGAGGGCACAGGATCCCCAGGGCTCTGAAAGGCGGGGCACAGGGGGCTGCTGGTGTGGGGGACATCCAGGCCTAGGAGCCACAGTGAAGGAGGCCACAGGAGGGGTCACTGGGGCTGTCCACGCACAGGTGCCCAAAGGTGTGATGTGGCTCAGGAAATGGTCCGGTGTATCCCCCCAGTTCCAGCCTCCCGTGTGCCGGATGAGTGTTGTCCCTGCTTAACCAGGACGGCGTGACCTGCTCTCTGCAGAAAGGGAGGTGTGGGGGCGTCCCTCCGGCGGGTGTCCCTCAGTGTGGCCCGCCCCCACACACCCAGCCCCTGTGGGAGGGTTGGCTGTGACGCTGCACTTGTCATCGGTCCCTCCATGGAAAGGGATGCAGGATAGTCCCTTCGATGGCACTTCCAGGAGTGAATTCTGAAGAACCCCATCAGCCACCAACAGTGGGACTGAGCCCCTGCAGTAGGGACGGTGGTATCTGAGGGACGCTTCATGGGGGCCTCCACCTTCCCCGGAGCGGGGCCTCACTGGGGCGTGTGTCCCTACACCCCAGCGGAGAGGCTCTTACCTTGCTGCACTGTCTTCGGGAGTGCTGCCCAGGTCCTGGGTCCACGGGTCTGGCCGCAGGGTCAGATGCACCAGGGCCCTGCCCTGCCGGGGACCAGCCTCACCGGGTCTTCAGGGCCATGGTGACATTTGTCCACAGTAATCCGTCGAGGATCCTGGCCTGGGAGGGTGCAGCCCAGCAGAGGGAGCGCGGGCCTTGACCCCAGGCTGCTCTGCCCGCACGGAGGTCTCAGCCCTCCCGCATGCCCGCGCTCCGTCGCGGAGGGCGGATAACCTGCTCGGAGCTCCCAGGAGGGTCACTAGGTGCGGTCTAGCCCAGCACATGGTGGAAATTGCAAGAACCAAAGCAGTGATTTTCACGCCTTAGAAGCAACGCTTTCAGTTGAATTAAAACAGAAGAGGAGACAAGGCTTGGAGGTCTCCAGCACTGAACCGGAGGAGTCTAGTTTCTCTAACTTGACCCACAGCAGGGCCAACAGAAACATGGTGAACGTGTGGACGTTCGGAAGCTGGGGCATGCTGGGTGAGGAGGAGCGGAGAGGTGCTGCCTTATTTCTGGGGTGGTCAGCCTGGGAGCCTGGTCGCTTTCGATAAACGGCAGGTATGGGGTGTTCAGGGGGACGAGGTGCTGTCCTGTGGTCCCAGGGTGGGTGCGTGTGTTGTCTGGGTTATCCGCGCCCAGCTCCTGGTTCAGTGAGTCTCTGGTTTCGTTTCCCATAACAAAATGTGCTTTCTTAGTGAAGACGAAAGGAAACGTATCTTCTGAAACACGCATGACTCCAAAAAGGAGGAAAACAGTGCCCCTTATTCTCCAAGGGCTCCTTTCAGCTGAGCCCGAGAAGCCCTGCCTTGTGGGAGTCATGTGCTGGGGAGACCAGCACTGCTGGGCAGGAGCCCTTTCCATCCCCCAGCCGCCAGCGTGTCCAACTCCAGCAGGAAACTGGGCCCATGTCCATTTCTTCCACGCCGAAGGCTTTCACTAGGACAACCTGTCACTTCCCTGCCCCCCCATGCACTGCCTTCGAACCACGGATGTAGCCACGAAAGTCAGCCCGGTGGGGGTGTCAGTGGTAGTCCGGCACCTGGGGATTGGACTAGACTCTGCCCCTTTACGTTTTTGGTGACGGTGACCAAGCCATGGTCATAGGACACAGTTTCCCAGTGTGCAGACCGGGCTGGCCATCGTAGACCCGTTCCAGGGTCTGCCGGCTCAAAAGGGTGTGTGAACACTTCCAAGGCCACTCAGAGCTTGAGAAAGATACATGGAAAGTGCTAGAGATACAGTTAGAGGTAGGAAAGGAGATGGAGATGGGGATGAGGATGGGATGGAGATGAGACCGGGATAGAGACAGGGCCACGGATCAGGGCCGGGCAGAGACAAGAGCGAGTTACACCAGAGGAGCTGCCTCTGCCGCAACAGACCGTGGGCGTCCCAGGGAGGCAGGATGGAGGAGAGCAGGTACGAACCATCAAAACATCGCTCTTTCTAGTTCAGGACCCTCCCTGTGGGTACGGACGCCTTTAGGCTGTTGTCCTAGCAGGGAGCTCATCTAAACTGGAAAGCTACAGCCTTTGTCCCCAGCCTCCCTGTGGCTGCAGCTACCTAAGGCCCAGGGCATTCAAGGACACTCCTCGACTCATCCCCGTCCCCGTCCCCATCCCCGTCCCCATGCTCTTTAGGGACCCTTGGCCCGATGTGCCACCAGGGAAGGCAGTGCCTGGAGAAGCACTGCCTGTCTCCGCAGGAGCCTGTGGACACAGCATGATGCCTTGCTGGGGAGTGGTATTTCCGGATGGTTCTGGGGCGTCGGGGTATGAGGGTGGATGAGCGGACAGCCGGTCCGTGCCGAGTGAGAGGCACACAAACGGCCTGTGCGTGGTCTCTGCTCTTTCTCTACCAGTGGAAAGGACAGTTTTGTCTTAAACATTGGAAACAGACATCGGGGGACTCTTTCCTGCATAGAAGCGAATGCCCTAGGTTTTGTCTTTCTGCACCGGTCACCGTGGACCCCGGCGGCCAGCCCGGTGGCGGGGGGATGGGGGCCCCGATCCCGTGATGCAGGAGCAAGATCGAAATGCACAGAAGGGATCCCCCAGGAGCGATCAGTTCCGTGAAAGCCAAATTCCAGCACGGGCCCTGCTCCGGGCCCCCAGCGTCCCAGGGATCCTGGGTCACTCGAGGAACTCCGTCCTGTGGATTTCCCCACTGGCACTGGTGTGGCTCTCTCGGAGAACGGGAACCCGGTCAAGCCCATCCCTCTCGGAAGGAACTCCCCAGCCAGCACCCCGGGCTGGGAGAGGCCGTGCGAGCTTCCCTGGGGGCCGGCAGGTGCGCAGCTGGGGCGGCCGCCTCTGCGGACTCTCCCTGCAGGCTCACAGCGACCTCAGGCCCAGCACGTGCACGCCCGGGCCACTGTCATGCTGCCGTCGCAGGAAGGTGAGACAGCCAACGTTCCTGTCTCGGTCCCACAGGGCGGCTCTCGGAAGGACCCTGCGGGTGACAAGTGGCGGAGGGTCCTGCCCGCACAAGCCGCCAGGGCACGGGGGCCGTGGCTGCGCCCAGAGCCGGCAGGTCCTTGCAGAACGGCTCCGCGGAGGCCCCGCAGGCTCTCTCTCTCCCATCCAACTTTGCACTAAAATAACCCATCACTGTGACCCTGAAAAAGTCCCAACTATTTTTAAATTAGCTGTTCCAGGGGCAAGTGGCAGATGATTCATCGTGACAAATCTTCCTTCTGTCCCTCCTGACCCCACCATCTGGGACCATGCAGCCTTGTTGGGGGAGGGGCTGACCGGGCCTGAGCTCCGTGCCACCAGCAAGGTATCACCTGGGGGAGCATCGCCCCAGCTCTCATGAGACAGCTGGTGGAGGAGGACGCCAAGGGCTCTCGCCCGGGGCCGACCGCGGACCCTGGTTCCTCCACGGGGCAGCGCAGAGCTGGGAGCCGCCTCTGAGAACCCGAGGGCAGGCGCCCACGTACCGGGAGCAGCGGCCACGGCATCGGGAGCCCTTCAGCCGCCCAGTCTCCCATCAGAAGCCAGGCAGGTCCCAGCGGGAGCTGTAAGGTCGGGAGAAACATTCCGGTGCTTTCCCAGAATGTTGTGCCCGTGTTATCGCTGACGGCTGCGTGTTCCTCCAAGGAAGGCAAGTTCTGCATATGCCAATCTGCTACGATGTCCTGGGGACCTGCGCCGGGCTCCCTCTGGTGCTTCCCTGGTCATCCCTGGACGTGTGGGAGTGATGGAAGCTCGGTCCCCACGTGGCTCCCTGCAGAGGCCACACAGGCCACACTCTGCCTGCCTGCTCTGGAATGTCCCATAGTCTGCCTCCTGCCTGGCTCTCCGCGTTTTTGCCACTGGCTTCCTGTTCCAGGCGGCCCCCAGGCGCAGTGTGGAGGTGCCGTGGAGGGTCTGGAGGGCACCAAGGCAGTGCGGTGCGTCAGGACCACGTGCACGTGCGGAGGCATGGGTCCCGTGCCGGTGGCTGAGTTCCGTGGCCGTGAGCCGACCACTCGTACTCAGTAGGATGTCTTCAGACGCACCGTCCACAGGCTGTCCCTTGGTCACACACATGAGGCTGAGGCTCTGGGAGTCTGACCCCAGGTCCCCCCAGGACTGACGGTCCTGTATTCGCCGAGTCAGTGTTGGACACAATTTTCTGGAACACGGCCCCCAGACAACTACGTTGAGTGTCCTGAGAACGTCTCTGAGCCTCCACAGACCCCAGCCAGCAGGTCGAACTCTTCATGAGTGTGGGGGTGTGTCCTCACCAAGACGCAGACACCCAAGACGGGCCAACAGTGGCCACCACAGGCACCTCCAAGCATACGTGGCCTCCCTGTTTGTGCCAGAACGTTCCAGAGCAAAGACTGCCATGATCACCAAATCAGACACGGAGCACAGAGGGCACAGAGGGCAATGAAATGGGAAACGTGCCCCTCTTGCGGGCCCAGAGGACGTGTGCACGCGTCAGATCATGGCTCTTGGGAACGCGGCGTGTGTTCTGAGAACGGAGAGGCCTCTGAGCGGATGGGAACTCGCTGCAGGCAGTGATGGGGGGCAGCCCTGCATTGTGCCAGGAGTGGGTAGCCACATCTGCCCACCGCCCACTGCCCTCCCCCTGTCTGCTGGACACTGTCCCTAGGCCCCAGGGAGGAGGGACACCCAGGCCACAGCAGCTCCCAGCCTCCTGACCATGGGCCAGCTGGGCCAGCCTCGTGCCCATCAAAGCACATCCGTCCTCCAAGCCCAGTCGGTTGTCCTTAAAAGGAGCCTCTCTGGTAACCCCTGTCTTAGGAATCCCAAGCTGAGGCAGGAGGCAGGAATCCAGGCCCTAGCAACATTGTCCTGTCCCCAGAGGTCTCCTCGGACACAGCTCATGGCTTTCTCTGGCTCTGAGGAATTCTGGGTCCTTCCTGGGACAGCCCAGCTGAAACAGGCAGGATTGTCCCCAGACAGAGGAAGCTGGAGGCCCCATTTCCATGCCCTGTCCTGCCTTGTAGCGCGGGGAGCAGAGGAGGCATTGAAACCCAGGGAGTGTGCAAAAGCGTGCAAGCCATCCCTGCCTGTCCTCGCCTTTGAAGCTGCTGGGCACAGAGCAGGGTTCGCCAGAGCCCCAGGACACGGACGCTCCCCCCCACCGCCTGCACACGCCGCTGCTGGGCATGTCTGTCACCTCGTGATCTTAAGCACTGCGACGAGTGCCCAGGCATCGATGGGCGCACATGTGGGGGCTCCTCCTCTGACCCCAGGTCCTGCTGCAGACCCGCTTCCCAGCAGGGAGACCCTCGGCCACACGGGCTTCCTTGCTACTCGGTGGTACGGCATAGTGTGTATTTTCTTACAAACCAGATGTTTTCTGTTTTAGTTGGTTTTAGCCACAGAGAGATGGTGTCGTGCTGTGACCTTGGAGTTTCTTTTCTCAGCATGTGGTGTAGCTGTGGTGTGCCCGCGTGGCCCTGTGCCAGGTGGCGATGTCCCTGTGTGGCTGTCAGGACCCTGTGCGCTGCTCCAGCCTGGGGTTATCTCAGAGGGTCTCGCTTGGGTCATTCTCGGGCTTTTGCTGCTGTGAACGCACGTGTGTCTCTGTTACGAGCAAGGATGTGGTCAGGAGCAGGGTGCAGGGCCTGGGCTCAGACTCAGGGCCTTCCCGAGGGGCTGTGCCGGCTTGAGCTCCCCCAGGAGAGATGGGAGACAGCAGGGTGGACTCCCAGCCCTGTGACTCAGGGTCATCAGGTCTATAGGTTGTCTGCAAACAAATGCCCCGGAACGGCCCTGCTTTCCCAGCACACGTGCACCGCCAAGTGTCTCACGGGCTTTGCACACGCATCTCCTGTGTGAAGTCGCTGCCCTTGTTGTCCCGACTGCTCACTGGGTGCTCGAGGCACCTGAGGCAAAGCCCTCCTTTAGGTGTCGGGAACATCTTCCTGTCACCACGTGTCTCAACGTTCCTTGGGGTGTCCTTTGACTCGCACGGCTCTTCCCTGGAACTTGTCTCTGCAGGTGAGTGACTCCCGTGCCCTGCCTCAGTTCTCCCCGTCCTGCTGCGTCAGCCTGTGCCAGAGGCCCAGGAACGGCCTGCACCCCGGATCCTGCCCCTCTGCCTCGGGTGGGTCCAGCCCCGGGGACGCACCAGCAGGAGTGGAGACTGGGGGCGGTGAGTTTGGGTAGCAACTCCCAGGTCCTCCTGCTGGTCACTGAGGTCAGTGAGACCCTCTGCCGAAGGCCACAGCTCCTATAGGGTCAGATCCCCAGAACTCCCTCAGGTTCCAACAGATGTGCCTCCCTGCTCCCTGGGGTCACCTGCCCCAGGGTGTGGGCATCCTACCAGATTCCTTAAACCTGGCCCACACTTTAATGGGAAATCTCTTTTAAATTTCTCTACAAAATCTCCATTCTGAGCGTGCCCTCTGTTTCTTGCCAGGACCCTCATTGGTACAATATCCAAACTTGGCACACCGTGTTTATGAAATCTTTTCAAACCTCAATTTCTAGAAAAGAGTCGTGTTTTTTTCTACCTAGAATTTACTGTTGTTGTTGTTTTTTACATTTGTCTCCCCAATTCATAAGGAGTTAGTTATATCATTTTTTCATATGAAGAGCGATTTTTTGCAGTTCCATTGGCCGAGGGGTTTCTCCTTCCCAGGGACACACCACGCCATCATGCAGATGAATCTTCCCAAATCCTCTATCCAGTCCGGGCACCCAGTTATCCATCTACGCAGTAACCTCATATCACCTCAATTACACAGTTTCATGATGATCCCAACATGGGGTAGGGAAGCTCCCGTCCCTCCTAACAAATGTCCCGTCTATTCCTGCTGATTTATTCCCACCGTGTTTCGTAAAATACCTTGTTGGGATTTTGATTAAAAATGCATTCGATCTAGACATCAATTTGGGAGAACTGTCACCTTTGTCACATGGGTCCCCATCCATGAATATGGTATGCCCTTCTATTTATGTCTTCGAAAAATTTATCTTCAAGAAACTTTGTAATTCCCACTGCAGAGATCTTACACATATTTTGTAAGATTCATTCTCAATATTTGATATTCTGTGACTCTACTATAAATGCATTTTCTCTTTCTTTTCTGAGGATTGTTTGTAACTGGTGTGCAGAAATCCAGCTGACCACTGCGTGTCAATCTTTTATCAAGTTACTTCACTGAGCTCCCTCTTATTTATGTCTGTTTAATGTAAACAATTATAGCAACTGAAAATACGGCAGCTTGGCTTCTCCTTTTTTCAGTCCTCGATGGTGTCCCACCAAACAGGGTAGCTACAGGGAGGCTAGTCTCAAATTCATACAGAAGGACCTTTCTAGAAACAAAAGCAGCACAAAACAGAGGAGACTGCCTCCATCAGTTCATGAAGGGAGCGTGAGTGAGGTTGGGGGGTGCCACATTTCGTGGGAAACAGGAAGCAGTCTGGGGCACAAGGCGAGGCAGGTCTAAATGACACCAAAGTAACTTCCAGCTTCCATATTTTGAGATCCCAGTACACTCCTCCCCACTGGGGGCCTTGGCCTGGTGGCAGTGGTTCTCCAAGTCCAATATCCAGAACCTGGAGGTGCTTGGGTCGGCCTACTTACTGTCCAGCTCACAAGTTCCCAGTCTGCTCCAGCTGGAGGCTGGGGTGGGGGTGGGGGTTCCTGTACCTTCTTGCGCCTGGAGCCCTGTGGCCCCGCTTGAGACGCCCTCCACAGGGCTTGTGGCACTGACACGTCCCCTCCACTTGCAGCCTCAGCGTGGAGGCTGGGCATCCAAAGTCCCAGCCAACCTGCCCTGCCCAGCAGCAGTTCCCCAGAACCACCCATCATCAGAACCACACAGGACCCCGTGGGACCACACACAACCACCCAGCTGGGCCTTGTCTCTGCAGATTCTGACCCCACGGGATCTCAGAAGAGCCCAGGAATCTGTATGTCTAAAAACAACAGCCTCGGGTGTTCTGATGGTTGGGATTGGAGCTCCGCTCGGAATCACCTGTGGGGTCACCCAGTGGTGAGCTGATGGGCTCCAGGGGAGCCTTCCACCCCACCGACGGCTGAGGAAGGATTGGCGACACTGAGCCCATGGTTTAAGTGTGGCTCTTGCTTGCCTGTGAGGTTTTTGGAGAGTTGGTGGAGGACTCCAGACAAGCTCGAGGAGGGACACACAAGGAGTTCAGTGGGGGGCAGCCCAGTTGACAGCACAGCCGTCCTCTTGGGGAACCACCTCACCCGATGGCTTTAGGACAATTGTCTGCAGCCGAAAGGCTGGAGGTGGGGGACCACCTCCATCGACCTCAGGAAGTCCTGGTTGGCCAAGAAGGCTTCAGGTCCACCCTGACCTCAGACTCAGGTCCCCGGAGGGCTCTCATCTGTCACCCTCAGTCCAAACATAATGCAAGCATCAAGCAAACCCGAGCCCGTGCACCAAGAGCAAAGACATCAAGTCCAAAGCTCACGTGAAGAAAGGCGGTGCCCTCGGCAGACAGCAGCGCCTGAGAGGGATGTGAGGCTCTTCCGGGGTCTTGGTAACTTTCTGTCCCCTGACCTCGGCCACACGGGCATGTTTAAACACAAGTGTTTAGGTCTCTTCGGTGGGTCCCCGTCAGAATAAAACCCACACTTCTTCGCAGGAGCCACGAAATTCCGTGAAACCTGGCTCTGCGTTGGTCTGCAGCCAGGCTTCTGTCCGTCTGCCTCACGTGGGGCCCGGCCCTGGGCAGGCATCCAGGACACGTGTGGTTTTAGTGGTTCCTGGGGTGAGTGTTAATCAGGAGTGGTAAGAAAGGCCGGCACGGAAATGACTGTCATGAAGGAGGACGTTTTTGCTCACAGGTCCCCAGAAACAGGAGGCAGGCCTCCCAGGACACCACGGGGAAGCCCCAGGGTCCGTGAGGGGAAAATGTGGGCAAGAGTGTCTCTGTGGTTTCTGTGGGAGGAACAGCTAAGGCAGGCAGGGTCTGCAGGCTTATGTTTGGCTAGTAAGAACAATTACTGCAGGCCCTAGGGCATAGGGGCTGTCACCCCTGTCACCCTGCCCTGCTTAGGGCAGGAGATGGTGGCCCAAAGAGAGAGACCCACTGAGGAGGTGGTAGGGGTGCGGGATTGGTTGGTTTGCTCCCGGGGTGAGTTGTTTATCCTATCTGGAACTGGCTAACTGTAGGAGGACCGTCCCTCCAGGGTCAGTAAGGCCCACGTGTCAAAGCATCGGACATACAGAGAATAAGGACACACGTAGTACACGTACACTCGAGGGTGTCCCTCCGCGTGACAGCTCCTGTCCGGTGTCCCCTGTGCTGTGCAAACCAGGTGGGAGGCGGCTTACCATCAGCTCAGGCCTGAGCGCAAGAATGTCCCAAGCGCCTCGTGCCTCTGTCCCATCCTGACATGTTTCCTTCTCACTGGAGGGTCTTCTCTCCCCAGACCGCTGCTGAGGACATGTGTTCTCGGAGCCCCGGATCAAGACCCTGGATGGAGACTTCCCCACCTCTGCCAGCGAGAGGCTGCCCTTCTGCGTCTGAGGTGCCCACAGGACGATGCCCGAGGGCCCCAGGGGTCCTGGGACAACTTCTCTTACACGTGTCTTGGCTTCGGCAGAGAGTCACACGGTCCCCTAGCTATTCACGGCTCTATCGTAACCCTCGCCGTTCTCTTCTGAAACCGTGTTTGAGCTTCTCCCATCAGGCTGCAGGTTCCTGGAGCTGGGGACTCAGTGCTCTTGTTTTACTGCCAGTCGCAGTGGCGGAGGTGACGTGACCCTCGCAGCTATTTGCCGAGAAGGGTTGAAATGCCTGACTTAACTCTCCAGAGTACCCCTCCCCTCCTTCCTGTGAGAGTAGGGGTGCAGCGTGCCGCATGGCGGGCTGGGTGGCAGGAGCAGAGGGGACACCGTGGTGGGTGCGAGCCTGTGCCCCCCGAGGTTCCAGATCCACACGTTGCAGTGTCACCGGCCATACGTCGCGTTCCCCCGTGTGCCGTGGTATGTAATACGGGAGACGTTCCCCACACGCCCGCAGCTTCCCTCGAGGCTTCAGCACGTCCCGCCGTCCGTTTGCTGAGCGCCCCGTGACGCTTCTAGTCCGAGTTTCTCGGGTTGCGCGTACGACCCATTCTGAGCCCATTCCGTGCGCCTCTTGGGGGGCGTCTGACCCGCTTCCTTATGACTCAGCCCCAGGAATGAAGTTACAGACTCAGAGGAGCTGAACATTCCTCGGGCTCCTGACATATGTTACTAATCTGCTCTCAGAATAAAGGAGGAGGGAAGGAGAGAAGAAAGGAAGGGAGGGAGGAAGGAAGGAGAGGGTGGGCAGGAGAGGAAAGAAGGAGAGAGAGAGAGAGGGAGAGAGGGATGGAGGGAGGAAGGGAGGAAAGGACAGAGGGAGGGAGGGAGGGACAGAGGAAACTGCCTTTGTCACCAGCACAAGGGGTCGTGGTCAGACACCCCAACAGCCAGGAAAGTGGACTCAGAGAGGCTCACGCCAGAGGCACAGACGTCAGCTAGCCAGAGGCACAGACGTCGCCCCGGGGCCCCTGGCCGGCTCCTAGCCCCCGAATTTCTGTAGCTCCCAGCCTGCGACTTGGGGCCCACCGGCTCCCCGGCCCACTCCCTTTTCCTTCGGCCATAACAAGATCAAGGCGACCGAGGGCACCCCGAAGGGGATCCGCACACCCGCTTGTCCTCAGCGGGGAGGGCTGCTGCCGACTCCGCTGCCCCACCCGCCTGAGGGCCGAGCGGCAAGCACGGCATGAAGGGAAGGCAGGACCCTTCTAGAACCTTGACGCCCACAGAGCCCCAGCGAGTCTGAAGCCAGGCCGGCCGGGAGGAAGTGCCGAGCCCCAGCCATGGTGGCCGTTGGTCCCCCGCCCAGCAGCTCTCGCATCTGCCCTTTTCCTTCCTTTACCTACAAACCCCCGAGAGGGAGGCTGAGGCACTGACAGAAAACAGGAAAAGGAGGAACAGATGGGGAGCCCGCGGGGGCTCAGAGGAAGGGGGGCAATGGCCAGGGGCAGGAGGGAGGGTGGGCTGGGGGCAGCTGCGCTCCTGAGCTCCGTCCCCACCAACCCCCTCCCTAGAGCTTCCGGATCCAGGGCCGAGACGGCTCCCGGGTCCCCCACAGCTCCTGATGGCACTGGAGGCCCTGGTCCCTCCTCAGCTGACGACCTTCCTGGAGGGGCCACATTCTATCACAAAAGTTCACTCACATTTGTAATTCTGGTCTTACAGTTTTCAATTTCCTTCTGTTGCAGGAGACAGCCTGTGTCAGACGAGTGTGTGAGACACGCGCCGAGTTCAAAGAGTAGCAACATGAAAGCCACCCGGAGCACGCCGCTGTGTCTTCAGGCTGCTCCAGAAGGAGCTCTGAGACAAGGATTCCAAGCAAGGACATTTCCCCACAGACACGGGTGGGGCGCGGAGGAGCCAGATGTGGTGGGAATCAGCTGTGGACGGGCCTGGGATCAAGCCAGCTGCCACCAGCGGCAGACATCTGGTCGACCCGTGGCTCATCGCTAGCCCCCCTGGGAAGCGAGGGAGCTGTGTCACTCAGGCTTGCGGGGGCCCTCTGGAAGCCCCCGGGCAGAGAGCAGGGTGCGCCCTGAGCTGCCCAGGCCTGGGGCTCTGGGTGGGCTGCACAGACGTCTGCTGCACCACCCACCTTGAGAAACAGAACCTTCCCATTCCCATGAGCCTCTCTGTTACTGTTCGTCTCACTTTTACTCCATGTGCTTGGACACTTCTAGGTCATTCTGTTTTGCTTTTGGAGCTTTATGGAGAATTTCCCTGCACATCTTCTTTTTTTTTTTAATTTTTTTTTAATTTCTTTTCAGTGTAGCAGTATTCATTGTTTTTGCACCATACCCAGTGCTCCATGCAATCCGTGCCCTCCCCAATACCCACCACCTTGATGGACCCTGCACGTCTTCTGCTGACTTCTCCCCCAGGTTATATTGCAGAGGCCCGTCATGTTGACGCCGAGTCCGGGAGAGGAAGCCGGACATGGGGCTCTGAGGGCGTGGGCAGGACCGAAATAACGGACAGGCGAGGTGAGGCGGCGACAGGAAACCGCTCTGATTCCTAGCTGGAGGGGCCAGGGGAGGAGCCCACTTGCCAGAAGCCAAGACACGCTGCTGGGTGGGGCTGGGACATGGTGGGGACACACTGCCGACACGCCCCCCGGAGCAAGACTTGGGGAGAAAAGCCCTGGCTTCTCGCTCCCCCCAGCGTCCGGCCTCCTGCCAGCACCTCCCGTCGGCTGAGGCTTGCTGACTGCCTGTTGACTGGAGGCTGGGAGACGTAGCTTTTGGGTGCAGGTCAGAGTCAGCGAAGGAAGGATAGGGAATGGGTCCAAGAACAAGCAGCCACATCTGTGTGGTTCATGTTTACACCTGTGCAGTGTTCCAGGACTGACCGTTTGGTTGGTTGTTTTTTCTCCCATAAACCTTGTTGTGCACGTCAACTCATTTGCCCGTGTGCAAGTGTTTCTCTAGACAGTGTTTCCAAACTTTCTGACCCAGGGCGTTTGTGCACACACAAATACACAGAGGCCAGCAGTGCTGAAGCAACCCTACCTCTAGAGTGTTCAGTGCTTGCTAGCATTTGCCATTCTATTTCCTATCACTGCTGTCACCACCTCATCTCCATCACCACCATCATCACCATCACCACCATCACCATCACCATCACCATCATCACCACCATCATCACCTCATCTCCATCACCATCACCATCACCATCTCCATCATCACCACCATCATCATTCACCATCATCACCACCATCATCACTGCTTGTGTCCCACTAAATTGATTTACACACTCCCTAACAGATACTGTTCAAAAATTCAGAGAACACTGTTCCAGGGTGCCTATCTTGGAATGGCTTTGTGGCATCATTGGGTGTGTATATCTTTAATTTTACAAGGAAACGACAAGCATTTTGCAAAGCAGGACTGCTCTACAGACCCACTAGCCATGTAGAAAAGCCCCAATCCCTCTGCACCCTTGCTAACAGTTGATAAGTGTGCAAGCAACCTCACTGTATGTCTCAGTTTGCACTGCTTCCTGATGAGGGACAGCAACTTGACATTCCTACATCGTTTCTGTGACATTTTTTCTTAAGCACATCATCTTCCATGTCATTTGATTTTTCCCATTTTTTGTTGTTGTTGGTTGTGTTTTTTTTTTAAGTAGGCTGGGCATGGAGCCCAATACAGTGCCTGAACTCACGACACTGAGATCAAGACCTGAGCTGAGATCAAGAGTCAGGTGCTCAACTGACTGAGCACCCAGCCGTCCCTAATGTTTTCCTTTTTTAATTTGTAGATGTTCTCTATATATTCAGGGTCCTTTGTGGCAGATGTATTTTCTCAGTCGGCAGCCCGATATTCACTTTCCTTTTTGTGTCTTTTTATGAACAGTCACTTCAATGTGGTTGTATGTATCAATCTTGTCATTTATGGATGAAAGTTTTGTGTTTTAAAAACTCCTTCTTTCTCTTGTGATCATAAAATATCTTCTCTATATTCCGTTTAAAACATTTTCCCTTTTACGTTTGCATTTCTTTAATCTATTGGGAATTTATTGCTATTTCTGAATCAAAATCTGAGGTAGAGCTTCAATTTCCTTCTAACCCCATGGATACGAATCACCCTGCACCATTTGGAAGGCCCATCCTTTTGGAGGAGCTATAAGTGCCTGGTTGATTGGGGACTTTCTACTCTGTTTGGTTAATCTCTTTGTCTATTTTTCTGCCCACACTACACTGTCTTAATTATTGTAGCTTTTATTTATTTGTTTTTTTATGTAGTCTTCATGACTAGTGTGGAGCCCAGTGCAGGGCTTGAACCCAGGACGCTGAGATCAAGACCTGAATGGAGATCGAGAGTCAGAAGCTTAACGGACTGAGCCACCCAGGGCCCCAATTATTGTAGCTTTAACACAACTTGAGGTAGTGGGACAAACTCCCCAACTGGTTCTTCTGGAATATCTTAACAATTCTTGGACATGTGTTCTCTCATATGAATCTTAGATTTAATTGGTGAGGTCCCATAAAACAGTTTTGCATTTTATTTCAATTACATTGAAGCTGAATGTCAATTTGGAGACAGTGGACATCTTTACAAAGATCTGGTCTTCGGGGTGCCTGGGTGGCTCAGTGGGTTAAAGTCTCTGACTTTGGCTCAGGTCATGATCTCGGGGTCCTAGGATCAAATCTTGCATCGGGCTCTCTGCTCAGCACGGAGCCTGCTTCCCCCTCCCCCTCTGCCTGTTTCTCTGCCTACTTGTGATCACTCTCTCCCTCTGTCAAATAAATAAACAAAATCTTTAAAAAAACAAAACAAAAAACAAAAAACAAGTTCTGGTCTTCTTGTTCATGAGTGTGGTGTCTCTCTGCAGGGGAAAGGCATGGGCTGTGTTATTTCACAGCCTCGGGGCAGCCCATGCGGTGGTGGTGCCTCTGTCCTCTAGCCTGGCTTGGCCAGGGGACATAGAAGCTGATGTTGAACTGGAGTGGCCTGGACTGAGTGTCTGGGGACACGAGGACACCACGGTGCTGGCTACCTGTGAGGAACAGGTTGTTTAAAAGGCATTCCTGGAACCACAAGAAAACCCACTTGTTCCAAGCCCACTCATTTTCTGCAACAAACTTCTCATTTTTCACATGTCATTCATCACATATTCAAGGTGGCCTTATAGAAAACGGTGGTTCTCGTATTTGCCCGCCATCACTCTGACCTCCAGGGGCAGTGCCCTGGCTGTGTGGCGTGTCTACAAAATCCTGGTCCTCCCCAGAATCTTAGTGCATGGTCTGACCAGGGAGCAGGGTCCTTGCAGATGTAATGAGTCAAGATGAGGGCAGACTGCAGTGGGGTGAACCCGAAATCCGATGACTGGTGTCCTCATAAGGAGAAGGGAAGAGACACAGACACGGGGAGAGGACAGCTGCGTAAAGACAGAAGCAGGGACCAGAGTACTGTGTCTACAAGCCCGTGAACACCGAGGACCACAGGGAACCACCAGAAGCAGCACGAAGCCTGGAAAGGATCCCGTCCCAGCCTTTGGAGGAGCCAGCCCTGCCTATACCGGAACCTCGGGTGTCCGGCCTCCAGACCGTGGGATGATAGATTTCTGCTAAGTCACCCATCCGTGGCCCTTCGTCATGGCAGCCACGGGACTTTCACACGCCTGGGATGGCCGTGCCTCAATGAGCAGATTCATCTCCAACCCTGTGTGGGGCGGAGGTAGGGCGAGCCCGAGCCTGGGGCAGGATGGGGTCCGCTGGGGTCTGCCGCCCTCACACGGTGGGTGGGCTGCCCCCTTGCTGCAGAGAAAACAGGCGTGAGGAGCCGGAGCCTGCTGTGACCCTGTGGACTCTCATGGTGCGGCCCAGGGGGCCCCTTCTGGCCACGGCCCTGTCATCGGCGTCCCAGCGTGGTTCAGGATTGTTCTGGAAGGCTGGCAGTTTGGGGGGTGGGCTGGGCTCTGCTTACTCAGGTTTGAGGAGCAAGGGAGGGCAGTGGATGGCATTTTGATTTCTCCCTGGAGCCAACAGCAGGCTCTGGTGCGAGGGCGGGGGCTCGCCATCCCCCTGATGCTTCCCGCGTCCGTGGCTGGCGCCGGGCTCTCCTATGATGCCAAGACCCGTTGCAGCCACTGGATGGCCTTGGCCCAACGTGACGCCGCTCTCCAGGCTGATGGCCTGTCCACGGACGCTCCCTTGGAGAAGGAGCAGATGTGCTCCCGGAAGTGGCTGTGCGCAGGGACCGCGGTCCTCCAAGTGCTGTCTGGGAGCACCGTGCTGGGCCAGCTGGATCTTGCAGGAAGCAAGGGAGGCAAGGACGGCGTGGACATCCCACCACCATGCGGCTTGGGGGCTGCCGACGCACCAGCATGTGCTTTGGTCAGCATCCGGGCTCCTGGGGGGACCTACTTCTGGCCTGACGCCCTGGACCCTGGCTGCATCCCTGTCTATGGGTCTTGGGGCCCGGTGCCAGGAGCAGAATGACCCAGGATGACCCGGTGGCCTTCTCTCCCAGTGCTGCTCCGATGCCAGTGCCTTCAGCCTAGATCAGTCTCAGCCTCATCTCCTAGGCTTCCCCCACCAACGCTCCTCTGCCCCCCCAAGCCCAAAGCTCCCCTCCAGGTGCTGCTGTGTCTCCCAGCTGCGCAGCAAGGTGTCCTGCCCCAGAGTCCCTGTTACCCCAGCACTACACCCACCCCCGCTCCCTGGCCTCTTCCTCCACTGTCCACCCACCCCATGAACCCACACGCCTCCCAGCCGCTTACCTGGTCCTAACTACACACAAGGCAGCCCCTGCTGCAGTCCCCCCACCTTAAAACACCCCCAACTCTCCTGCCCATACCCCAGCCTCCCCACATCCTTACCCGCCAGCCCCCTGGCTTCCCAGTCCCCTCGCCCACCAGCTGGGAGGATGGTAATGAGGACACGGCAGGGAGTGGGTCCTGGGCTGGGGCGAGGGCAGTGTCTGTGGCCTCCAGCCTCCCGCACGGGGGATGAGGACAGCTGTCCTCTGCACTCAGGACACTTCAGACACCACTCGTGTGGGCTCCACACCAGGCAACTGAGACACTAACTACCCGGGGTCCGCGCACCCCCTACCCCGGTTAAAGCTCATTCCTCCCAGCTTCAGACGCCAGCTGCCAGCGGAGGGGCCCGGTCACCCCCGCTTCTGTCTGAGGGGCCGCGGACAGGAGTCTCCCCAAGTCCTTCTTCAGGTTCGGGGACCTCCTGGGAAAGGTCACTGAACTCAAGCGAGCACGGCTCTTCCTGTTGCTGGTTTGCCATAATGGACGGTAGGAAGGGGACGGACGGACGGTCAGAGGAAGAGGGGAGCAGGGCGAGGCTGGGGGATCCTGGAGCTGGGGTGTGCCCCGGCCCCACGGGGATGCGCTCACCAAGCCAGCAACCTCCTGAACCCTTTAGCTGAGGGTTTTGTGGGGTTGATCACAGGAGCGGGACCAGTTAGATCACAGCCGTCGATGGCGAGCCGGACCTCCAGCCCCTCAGCTCTGGGGGGCCTAAACCCCTGGGTCCCCAGTGACCAGCCCCGTCTGTCCTGCAGGAGCCGCTGTCGCAGCATAAAGTCGGGGTTAGAGGGACCTGTGGTGACTACGGAAGGGGCCCCATCCCAGGGAATCCTGGGCTTTTGAGGCTCTGCAGGGCCCGGGGCAGAAAACAGCCATCCCGGAGGCTCTCGTGACAAAGCCCCCACTGAGCTCGGCCTCCGGCTCCCTCCGTCTTGTCTGCGGCTGCGTCTGCATCCTGCCCCGCCGCCGCTGGCCCCAGGGTTAGGACCCCCCCCCCGCCCCCCCCCGCCCCCGCCAGCGCCTGCGGCTTGACTGGGGGCATTTGAGCTTCTGAAGGCAGTGCCTGCCCTGGGGCCCGACATCCCAGAAAGAGCAAAGCTGAAGTGGCCTTTGGCTCTTACTTGACTCTCTGACGATTCCGGTGTATTAGCTCTGACGGCCCCGACCCTCGCCCGCAGCGCCGGGTTGTACCGCGTGCTCCCCGCCAGGGCCGCTCAGCGCTCCACGGCGCAGGTTAAAACAGTACCGGGCGTTCCTAATGCCGCTTTCGACAGCGTCATTGATACGTAACTGACACCCCATGAACTGCACTTGAAGGGTGCGGTTCGGTGTGGTCTGACACCTGCACACGCCGGGAACCCATCGGCACATCCACGCAGTGGACACATCCCCGAGTGGCCTGCGCTTCCTGGGTGGCCCCTGCCCGGCCGCTCCTGGCTGACCACGCACCCGCTCCGCTGCGGCCCTGGAGTCTCATCCCCCGTGACGGGGCTGCGTGTGGTCTGCCGCCCGGCTCCCTCCCCCAGCGCGGCGCGTGGAGAGCTCCGGTGCCCGAGCCTGTGTCACTGACGGATCATCAACCCCCTTCTCTCGCCGAGAGGCGTCCACGGCTCGAAGTTCCAGCTTGCTCTTCCGTCCACCTCCCGAGGACGCGTGTCTTGTGAAGACGCTTGCGCGTCTGGACGCGGGTCTCCGGCTGGGCGCTGGCTGGCCTTTCTCCTGGGTCAGCACTCAGGGCGGGAACATCTGGACCCCACGGCAAGCGCACGGTCTGCTTTTTAAGAAAATACCAAACTATCCTCAAAAGTGGTTGTTTCCTTTTATACAGACGGTCCCCAACTTGCGCTGGTTTGAATTACTGTTTTCTGAGCTTTGCAACCATGTGAAAGCAACGTGCATTCTGTAGAGGCCAAACTTCAGATTTTGAATGTGGGTCTTCCCCTGGGCAGGGGATCCTGCGTACAGTCCACTCCCGCAACGCTGGGCAGCTGGCAGTCCCGAGGCTCAGCAGCCAACAGACACACGGACAACTATGGGTCACTCTGGGTGTGGTGTTGAGTCAGTACACGAGCTACGCGGCACTTTCCTAAGACAGGCCGTGTGAGGTGAGTCTGCCCAGCGGCAGGTGAACAGAAGCATTCTCAGCAGCTGAAGGCAGGCCAGGCAAACTGTGATGTCCTGTGAGCTGAGTGTAGTAAATGCACTTCCGACTTATAGTATTTTCAGCTTAAGGAGGGTGTATCGGTTGTCACTCCACCGTAAGCCGGGCAGATCTCTACTCCAGCACAAGAGTTTCGCTAGCACTTGGTGTGCCCGGCCTTCCATCCATCAGCCATCCTCACAGGCGTGTGAGGCATGGCCCTGGGGTGGCGCTTGCGTCGCCCTGCTGACTAGTGGTGCCAAGAGTCTCATCCTGTTGAAGGCTCACTGGCCTCCTCTGTCTGCCCATGGGATGACCTGGTCTTCTGCAGGGCCCCAGCTGACCTCCTTGCCTCCCTTGTCCCCAGTGAGGACTCAGGCACGGAGAGGCTAAGAAACCTCCCTACGTCCCACACCTGGTGAGTCCCAGGGATTCTTCAGGAACAGCTGACCCCATTGAGCTGCAGATGGCACTGCCCTTGGCCACGAAGCATTCTTGTCCTCAGCGGTCACTGCTCAAGGACCTGCATGGGCTCCCCGGATGCGACTGGACAGACGTGACTGAGCTGTCCCTGCAGAGCCAAGGCCCCTGAGCCCAGACGGGGATCTCAGCAGCAAGGAAGGTTGGGGCCACCTGGGTTGGGGGGCTCTGAGAGGAGAAGGAGGGGAGATGCGGGCCCGGCCTGAGCCGCACAGGGCACCCCGCTGCTCACCCTCTCCCTGAGCACCCCGAAGGGGAAGAGGACCAGAGCCCGCGCAGGTTAAATTCGTGAAGTGCAAAGCCTGCGCAGCCCTATGGGCATGGAGCTCAGACAGTGATGAAGTCAGAGGAATGGAGACCCACAGGCCCTGCTCCTTGCACACTCCTTGCACGCTCATTGTTGTGTGCTGCCTAAAGCGTCAACCAGACAGCCGGGCCCTCGGGTACAAGGTGAGTCAGCGCCCCAATCCTCGTGACCCTGGGTGGTGTCGTTCTCCCCACCCACGGCCCCTGGGCCCCTGGGCTGAGCACGGGCATGACGCCTTCCGAGCACAGCGGTTGCCAGGAGCCGGCTCTCTGTGCAGGGACGAAGCAGTCCCAGGGAGGGCTGCACCGAGGCCCATGCGTGTCCACAGACGCAGTCAGACGTGCAAGGACATGATGACACCCGTTTCCGCAGTAAAGCCTCCAGCGAGGGGCCACGCTCTGGGAAGTCTGCGGGAGCTTCTGGACACTGGCACACGGAAACGCACACACCACCAAGGAAGGCGCGCCCAGAAAGCTGGATCCTGACTGTGCTCAGAACACACCCACCCCCAGCCACGTCTCCACTCGGATACTAAGGCCAGCAACTCACATCGCCAAACGCGAAAGAACGTTGAGTAAGCCACTGTCTTTGAGCACTTCTGGAATCTGCAACACTAGGTAAAATCCAAGTGCATAAAGGGGCCACAGAGAGACGACAAGAAGGACCTCCCTGCCATGGAGAAGCCAAGACAGGCTGATGTGTACCAGGCACTGGGCATACAGGGGTGGTCCACATCCAAGTCGGGGTGGGACTGGGTGCCATGAGGGAGCAAGAGGAGTTCCACAGATGGGCCTGAGACCCAGCACAGTGACCTCATGAGGGAAGAGTATAGCAGCCCAGCACAGGGACAGCATGAACAAAAGCCCAGTGTGGAAGGGAGCATGGCCAGAATGAGCAGAAAGCAAGTAGGAGATCAAGGGAGGGAAGTTCACAGTGAAGCTGGGGAAAGAGGCGGGGCCAGCGGCCAGGGTCTGTCTGCAGGCCATTGCTCCAAACCATGAGGGTGATGAAGTCACCACTGGCTCTCCCATGGCAGTGAAATTGTCCCTTCGACTTCAGGGTGAGGACAGACTGGAGTACGAAAGAGCATGTACCACCCTAGTTTAGACTAGCATGGTAGTGGTAGACATTGAGATGCAGACGCACTCAGGAGACAAGATAGATGGAGCTGGGTGGGATGCAGAGCAAAGAGGAGGGTGGCACGGAGGGTCCCACACAACTGGCCGGGATGGCACATCATTCCCCAAGACCAGGAGTGCCAGAGGATGGCATTCTGGAAAACAGCTGACTTCAGGTCGGGACATAGGGTGGGGGGAGTGAGGATTGGATTCTTAGACCATCTAGCTGAGTTCCCTCCCTGCCCCACCAGCCATGGGACCTGGGGGGAAATGCCTCCCCTCCCTGAGCCCCGTCTCTAAAGTGGAAAAAAGTACCCCCTAGACTCCATCTCCTGCCTCAGCTTCTGCCTCCTGCGATGCTGAACTTGGCAATGGTCTCGCTGCATCCTCACCTGGCTGCGGGGGCAAACCGTGTTGCTGCTGCCATCTCACGGATGAGGCTTGCCAAGGTGCTCACTGGAGACCAAGTGTGGGCCAGCTGTCTAAAAGGATGCGCTCTTGCCTGTCCATTCTCCTGGGCCTTGATGTGGACCCTCGGCCATGAACTTGTTGGCTGTCCCGGCCGGTTCCCCCAAACACAGGGCCTGAAACAAAAGATGAAGTACGAACCCTTTACACTATAATCCAGGATCAGGAGAAAAGTGTGTGAGTGTCTGTGGGCGGAGGTGGTGGTGATCACAGGACGTGTTCCTGAGCTGGCCACCCTGGGCCCCCATATAGTGCTTAGTCCTCTCTCGGACATTGGAAGGTCCCCTCTTAACCATCAGGCTTCACTAGTCCCAGAATAGGAAGGGGCATGACATTTATGGAGGTCTCCTGTTCAGTCCCCTGATAGAAGCTTGTCATTTTCAGCAAGTTGTATGCACGTCTTACTAAAGTTCACTGCTAGGCATTTCATGTGTTTTGTCACCATTGTAAGATATTTTCCCATGATGTTAAAATTTATTATCATTCATTTGTAAGAAAACTATTGTTTACCTTGTCTCTGACTACCATTCTCAACTTTTCTTCATTCTAATGTTTTTGCAGTGTTCTGACTGATCTTCTTGGAATCCCCCAATGAGCAATGCTGTCACCTGCGAATACTCAGTTCCAATATTTAGCCTTAATTTCTTTCCTTGCCCTATCACATTGTCTAGGATCTCAAGTATAATTAAATGTTTATTCTTACCAAATTTTTGTCATTTTCTTCTTACTGATTTTTAAACGGAATGTATAATACTTCACAATAGATAACTTTCAACAAGTTAAGAAGGAAGCATGTTTTGCCCCAAAGCATGAGAGTTTGTATCATCAAATACTGAATTGTATTAAGCATCTTGGCATTTGTTTTTATGAGTTTTTGTTAAAGATTTTATTTATTTGTTTGACAGAGAGAGACACAGCGAGAGAAGGAACACAAGCAGGGGGAATGGGAGAGGGAGAAGCAGGCTTCCCGCCGAGCAGGGACCCCGATTCGGGGCTCAATCCCAGGACACCGGGATCATGACCTGAGCCGAAGGCAGATGCTTAACCGACTGAGCCACCCAGGCGCCCATCTTGGCATTTGTTTGCACAACCACATGGCTTTTGTTTTTTGACCTACTGAAGTGGACCCTTATAGTAACAGATGTTCCGACACTGACCCATCCTTATGTTCCTGAGATAAGTTAGTGTTCCGTAAGCACATAGGTGGGTTCCATTGGATAGTTCTCTGCCTCTGTGTTCATGAGAGAGGTGAGTCTTTAGCATGTGAGTGCACACACATGCCTTGTCTTTGTCTGATGTAATTCTGGAGGTCATACTCATCGTGCATAATGAATTGGAAAATGTCCCAATTTTTTTATGATCCATAATAATGACTTTCAATATTTTTGACCACTGAACAGTAAGAACTTAGTGTACAGGGAAACCTAGGGTAGGTCTGGCTCCTTCCATTCACCGGTAATAGCCATGAAGTTCCCCTGTGCTGTCACACAGAGCACAGTCTTCCCCGTCTTCCTCGTCACTGAGTAGTGTCTCATTGTGTTACTTTAACACAGTGATGGATAGACATGCGTGTTGTCCCCAGATCTTGCTGTTATGACATCCTTGCACGTTTTCTAGGGAACGGGTGCAACTGTATCTGTTGGGGATATTTTCAACAGAGGGGCTGCTGGGTCCAGATATGGACATTTTCACTTTACTGATACCACTAGTTTTTCAAAGTGATTGACTGATTTGTGCCCCCACCAGCAGTGTTAGGAGCACTCCAGAGGCTCTGTACCACCCTTGAACATGATACTGTCTAGCTTGTTCTATTTGGCCAATTCTGGTGGGTGAATAAAGGATGGGCACAACTCTTTATCATCTCTATCGATGGGTTTGATATTGGCTTAGCTTTCTACGTCTGTTCCTCTGAAAATCTGGTAAAGGTGGACATGACACAGGAATAACGCTAATGATAAAAATGGCCCCTTGTTGGCACTGGTCTTGCTCGTCTGCACATGCTCTAGAAATACCTGGTGCACCATTGATTTGAACTCCTCTCAAAGCAAGACCTGTAACTGGGCACACTTCCTGTGGACATGGGGCCAGTCCCTCCTGAGCCATGTTTGGGAAACGGAGTTTTCAAGCCGGTGTGGCTTTACCCACCCACATGGGTCTTGTTCTTCCAGGTCTGAGCTGTCACTTGATGGGAAAGGGGAACAGAGGAGATCGGGACCTTCTGCTGAAGTTTGTTGGCCACATACATGGGTCTATTTCTTGATTCTCTGTTCAGTTCTATTGATTGATTTACATATACTTTTGCTAATACTGCACCATTTTAATTGATGTAACTTGACAATAAATTATCAAAATCAGGTAGGGTACATTTTCCAACTGGTTTTTCCTTTCAACATTCTTTCGACTATTCTTGGTTCTTTGTATTTCTATATAGATTTTACAACCAGCTTGCTAGCATTGCCAAAACACTGGTGGGTTTTATCTTGGTATCATGTTATATCTGTAGGTCCATTTAGGGAGAATGGACATCTTAACGTTATTGAATCTTCTGATCCAAACACATGGTATAACTATCTTTATATTCAGAACTTCTTTATTTTTTATTTATTTTTTGAAATTTGCCCAATGTCATGCAAACTTTATTTTTTTAAGATATTATTTTAATTCCAGCTAGTTAACAAAGAAGTTTATATTAGTTTCTAGTGCACAGTACGGTGATTCAATAATTTCATACATCACCCAAAGCTCATCTGGACAAAGGCCCCCTTATTCCCCATTACCTATTTCACCCATTCCCCCAACAACTGTTGGTGTGTTCTCTGTCACTGAGTCTGTTTCTTGATTTGTCTCTTTTCTTTTCCCCTTTGCTTGTTTGTTTTGTATCTTAAATTTCACATGTGAGTGAGATCATATGGTATTTGTCTTTCTCTGACTTATTTCACTTAACATGATACTCCATCCATGTTGTTGCAAATGGCGAGATTTCATTCTTTTTTTATAGCCAAGTAATAATCCAGTGTGTGAGTGTGAGGGTGTCAGTGTGCGACAGTGAGTGTGCGAGAGTGAGTGTGAGTGTGTGAGAGTGAGTGTGAGTGTGTATCCCCTCTATCCATTCATCAGTCCATGGGCACTTGGAATGCTTCCATATCTTGGCTTCTGTAAATAACGCGTGCATCCCTTGAAGTCAGCGTTTTTGTATTCTTTGGGTAAATACCCAATAATATGATTGTTGGACAAAAAGGTCATTCTATTTTTAAGTTTCTGAGGAATTTCCACACTATTTTCAGAGTGGCTGCACCAGTTTGCACTCGCAGCAGCAGGGTACAAATCAATGTTCCTAGAGCCTCATATCCTCGCCATCATCTTGTTTCTCATGCTGTTGGTTTTAGCCACTCTGACTGGTGTGAGGCGATAACTCATCGTACTTCTTCAATACCTCTCAGTGGTGTTTTATACTGTTTAGCACACAAATCTTGCATATATTTCATTACATTCACCCCTGGTTTAAATATTATTTCAAATTTTGATTTCCAACTGTTCATTGCGAGTATATAGAAATAAACCAATTTTTTGTGTTGTCCTTATATCTTACAATCTTTCTACACTCCCTTAATCCTGATAGCTTTTATATACATTCCTTAGGACTTTCTTTTTTTTTTAAGATTTTTTTTTTTTTTAAACACAGACAGAGATCACAAGTAGGCAAAGAGGTAGGCAGAGAGAGAGAGGGAAGCAGGCTCCCCGCTGAGCAGAAAGCCTAATGCAGGGCTCGATCCCAGGACCCTGAGATCATGACCTGAGCCAAAGGCAGAGGCTTTAACCCACTGAGCCACCCAACATTCCTTAGGACTTTCTATAAATGATTGACTCATATGCTAATAGGCATTTTTATTTCCCCCTTTCCAATCTGTACATTCTTTATCTCTTTTTCAGCTGAAGACCTTTCTTGTCTAGGATCTCCAGAATAATACTGAATAGCGATGCTTTCTCTGCTCTGTTGTGTTCTTTGTTGTAGGGAGAAAGCATTCAGTTTTTCAACACGAAGTACAATGTTATCTAGAAATTTTTTGTGGATGCCCCTTATCAGGCTGAGGAGTTCCTTTCTATTTCTAGAATGGATGTTTAATATGTCATATTTGTTTTCTGCATTTGGGGAGATGATTCTATGATTTTTCTCCATTTTTCTATTAATACAGTGAATTACATTGGATTTTTTTTTTTTAAGATTTTACTTATTTATCTGACAGACAGAGGGAACAGACGCAGGAGGAACAGCAGGCAGAGGGAGAGGGAGAAGCAGGCCCCCTGCTGAGCAGGGAGCCCAATGTGGGGCTTGATCCCAGGACCCTGAGATCATGACCTGAGCCGAAGGCAGATGCTTCACCCACTGAGCCAACCAGGTGCCCCTAAATTGGATTTTTAATGTTAAGCCAACCTTGCATTCCGGGAATAAGTCCTAAGTGGTCATAATGTACTATCCTTTTTATATATTACCACGTTTCATTTGCTAACATTTTGTTAAAATTTTCTGCATACTGTTCATGAAGTCTATAGTTCTCTTTTCCTATGGTGTCCTTGGCACCAGGGTAATCAGGCCTCATGAAAAAAAATTGGGAACTGTTCCCTGCTCCGTTTTCTGAAAAAGCTTATGTAGGCTTGAAGTTACTTCTTCAATAAATATTTTATAGTATTCACCAGTGAAGCTGTTTGGTTCGGAGTTTGCTTTCTAGGAAGGTTTTTAGTTATGAGTTCAATTTCTTCAACAGATACAGAGCCATTTGGATTTTAAAATTTCTTTTTGTATCAGTGTGGACCATCTGTGTTTTTCAAGGAATTTGTGTATTTTGTCCAAGTTACAGAACATATTAGGATAAAATTAAATTGTTTGTAATATTCCTATATTATCTTTTGAAAAGCTGCAGGATCTGTAGTGATGTCCATGCTTTTATTCTTGGTGTTGGTGAGTTATGTCAGTCCTCTTCATGATCCGTCTGGCCAGAACTTGAAAAGAAAAGAAAAGAAAACAGAAGAAACAAGAAAGTCAGATTTTGGTTTTGGTCATTTTCATTGTATTGTTTTCTGTCCTGATCTGTATTACTTCCTTTCTTCTACTTCCTTTGTGCTTAATTGGACCTTCCCTCCTACCCCCACCCCCAGTTTTGTATGATGGAAGCTGAGTCTTTTTTCTTTGAGATCTTTCTTCTTTTTAAATGTGGGTATTCAGTGCTATGAATTTCCTACTAAGCACTTCTTCAGCTTCTTCCCACAAATTTTGAGATTTTCAATTAACTTTCATTTTTAATTAATTTGAAATGTTTTTATATTTCCCTAAGATGTCCCTTTGACATTCGACTTACTTAGAATTGTGTTGTTTAGGATTTCTAAATATTTAAGGGCAATGATTTCTTGTTCTGTCGTGACTTGAAAGCACACTCCACACAATTTATATTCTTTTAAGTTTGCTGAGGTTTTATGTGGCCCAGAAAAAACGTATATCTTGATGATATCAACATGCACTAGAGAAGAGTGTATTTTTAGTTTTTTTTTTTAAGATTTTATTTATTTATTTGACAGAGAGAGAGACAGCGAGAACAGGAACACAAGCAGGGGGAGTGGCAGAGGGAGAAGCAGGCTTCCTGCTGAGCAGGGAGCCCTATGTGGGGCTCGATTCCAGGACCCTGAGATCATGACCTGAGCCGAAGGCAAATGCTTAATGACTGAGCCACCCAGGTGCCCCTATATTTTTACTTTTAAGAAGCACTTATGGGTGGAGAGTTCTATAAACGGTCTAGGTAGTTGATGACACTCGTGTCTTCTATGCTCTTATTTATTTTGTGGTCCACTTGTTTTAACGATTACTAAGAGTACAGCACTGATATGTTCAACTGTAACTTGGGATCTATTTCTCTTTTCAGTCTAGTCAGTTTCTGCTTCATATATTTTGAAGCCTGTGGTTAGGTACATCCTGATTTATGAAAGTTGTGTCCTCTTGGAGAATTAACATCATCATTATATAATGTCCTTCTTTATGTGGGATAATACTTCTTCCCCAAAAGTCTGTCTGCTATCAAGTTAGCTACTCTGGTTTTCTTCTGGCTAGTGATTGAGTGTCATATCTCTTTCCATCCTTATGCATTAAATCTATATATGTTTTATATTTAATGTGGATTTCTTATAGACATAATAGAGTCTTGCCTTTTTTTTTTTAATTGAATCTGACCATCTCTACCTTTTAACTGGTGTGTTTAGACCATTCACATTTAATGTGATTATTGATAATATTGGATTAAAATTATAATTTTGCTAGGTGTCTTCTATTTGTTCCATCTGTTTTTCTTTTTACTCTTTTTCTACTTTCTCTTGGTTAATTGAGCACTTTTAAAAAAATATTTTATTTATTTATTTGACAGAAAGTGGGAACACAAGCAGGAGTTGTGGCAGAGGGAGAATGAGAAGCAGGCTCCCCACTGAGCAGGGAGCCCAATGCAGGGCTCGATCCCAGGACCCTGGGATCATGACCTGAGCCAAAGGCAGACACTTAACCAACTTAGCCACCCAGGTGTCCCAGGTGAGCACTTTTTAAAATCATTTTATTTTATGTTCTCTTGATTTATTACTTATACCACTTGAAATTTTTTTAGTGTTTTCCCTTGAGTTTACAATATAAATCTTAAGTTACTTAAATTACTCCGAGTAATTTAATTCCCTTCAAGTAGCATTAGACTACCTCATATGTAGTGTCGGGAGCTTACAGCAATATTCTTCTAGTCCCTCCTTTCCATCCTTCATGACTTTATCGTACATGTCATTTCCATATATGCTATGAGCACAATACATGGCCACCTTATTTCCTGTAGATAGCAGGTATCTTTTATAGCAATTAAAAACAAAGAGAGAAAGAGGTTTATCTTATCTCTGCTTCTTCCATTTCTGGTGCTCTTCTTTTCATCCTGAAAACCCAGTTGGGGGACTGATACCATTCCTTCTGGTTGAGGAACGTCGGCTATCATTTCTTATAAAATGTTTGCCAGCAATAAATTTCCACAGTTCTTCTTTGTCTGAGATAGTCTTTTTTTTATTCTTAAATTTTAACATATATTTTCAACACTTTTTGTTTATTTCAGGGCTCTGGTCATCCAGTTTACACAGTTTCTGAGAAGAATTGTACCATAATTCTTATCTCTGCTTCTCTGCATATAAATGTTTCCATGTTTGTACTCTGGTTGCCTTAGAGACTCTTTCCATGTCTTTTCTCCCCAGCAGCTTGAATATGTCATGCATATGGAATTTTTGTTTTGTTTTGTTTGTTTGCTTGTTTGTTTTACTTTTTTTAAAAAAAGATTTTATTTATTTATTTGACAGAGATCACAAGTAGGTGGGTCGGGGTGGGGGGCGAAGCAGGCTCGCCAGTGAGCAGAGTCTGATGCGGGTCTCTATCCCAGGACCCTGAGATGATGACCTGAGCTGAAGGCAGAGACTTAATCCACTGAGGCGCCCAGGCGCCCCTTACTTTCTTTTTTGAGCACTTATCTTGATGCATGTTTTCTGAGCTTTGATCTATGGTTTAGTGCCTGTCACTAATCTTGGAACAATTTCAGATATTTTTCTTCAAAGAGTTCTGCTCCTGAATGCACAGCTCCGTCTTCCATACCCAGTCTTCTCCTTGTGTCTCCACACAGAGGTTTCTGTAGCGCTGTTTTCAGGGTCCTGGCTCTCTCCCCAGCTGAACTGAGCTCACAGATGAGCCTATCTAACCGTTCTTCACCTTCCGCTGGACTTCCCACATTTGGCTCTTCTGTTCCATTCTTTGCTATGCTTTCTCTCTCTTTTCAAGGCCTTGTATTATTATTATTTTTTTAAAGATTTTTATTTATTTATGTGACAGACAGAGATCACAAGTAGGCAGAGAGGCAGGCAGAGAGAGAGGAGGAAGCAGGCTCCCTGCTGAGCAGAGAGCCCGATGCGGGGCTCGATCCCAGGACCCTGAGATCATGACCTGAGCTGAAGGCAGAGGCTTTAACCCACTGGGCCAGGCGCCCCAAGGCCGTGTATTATTTTAAGCAAAGAATCAAAACAACCTAAGTCTCACAAACGGCGGGACCACCGAGCACGCGTGTCCCTACCATGGAATAATGGAGCCATCACTGAAATGCGTGCGTCTATACAGACACCACAAAAGCTACCACACGCGTGGTGTTAACAAAGCAAGCATTCGGACCCGTGAGTGTCATCTCCTGTGTGTCCTAAGATTTTCATAAAACAACTTCCTACATGTCTACATTTCTAGAGAAACATGCGTCTGGAAATGCATTTTAAAATAGCCAGTGGAAGCGTCGTAACAAGGACGGTGTTGTCAGAAGGCGGAGATGAGAGGCAGGTCAAGCGGGACTTGAGCCTCGTCCGTAGTGTTGGGGATTTTTAACATGAGTTACAGCACATGTTCGTTTTGTATGTTCAAACGGCTCACATTTTGGGGTGAGAGGGAGTGGGGCGGTGTGCACAAACGACTCAAACGTAGGGTGACGGGTAAAGGAAGGTGGAGGTCATCAGGGGTGCAGACCGGTCGCGCCCTGAAGGTTTGCACTGGGGTTCCTGGCGAGGAACACCTCGAAACGCCCGTCCCACCTTTAACGTGTTTGCCTTCGCTCCTTCCCGGCTTCCTTCTGTTCAGGTGAGACAAAGCGAAGGGGCTGTCCTCTGGGGGCCTGAACTCTCCGGAGGGAAGGGGGAAGGGCATAAGCAAATACCCGAAAAAACGAGCCAAGGAAGGAGAAGCAGCTTCGGCAGGGATGGGGGCTCCACGGAAAGGTGGGGCCGGGCGGCGGGCCGGGGGTTCCCAGGCTGCTGGTCTGGGTGGACCTGAGCACGAAGCAGCGCAGACGGGGAGGGGGAGGCACGGAAGGCAAAGGGCACAGCCCGTCGTCGGGCACTCTGGACAAGGAGCCAGAAGGGCGTCAGCCCTGCTCCTGGGGCGTGTGCAGGTAAGCGGAGGCCAAAGGCACAGCTCAGGGGTTTTGCCCCGAGCGGTCATCCTGGCTCATCGCAGGGGAACAGCAGGAGTGGCCTGAGGGGGCTTTGCGTGGCCGTCGTGTCCGGTCACCGAGGAAGGGGAGGGCCGTGTTGTTTGCTGTGGGAGGCAGCCAGGCCAGCAGGAAACGGGAATCACCTGGACTCATTCCTTCTGGCACCTGCAGGATACAAAGCGTAGGGTGTTTCCCTTCATCCTGGGGCACCCGGTGCCGTCTCTACGGGGAGGAGGCGGTCCGGGAGCTAGAATGTTCCAGGTTGTTAGACGATGCACTGGAGAGTTCAGGGACCCTCCCTTCCCCTCTGATGACTCAACGTGAGCTGAGACATTTCCTCGCACCAGTGAAATGAGGAAGTGGCCCCCTCGACAATTAACATAAATGTTTATCGTAGGAGCTTCTGGCGATGTGGAAAAGAACAGAGAACAGGCAAAGGCCTCCTGTGATCCTGGTGTGGAGCCCATCGCCACCGCTGGGCCCTCCCCTTCCTCAGGTCACCTCAGATGTCAGAGCAGCACACTGCGTGGAGTGCTGGACAAGCGTGTCCCCGTGAGCCCTGATTTCCGTGCATTTCATCAGGGGCCATAAGACTGTATTTGCTGGAGATCCGTCATTCCCCCGCCATTCCCAGGCTCTGCTGGGAGAGACCCCATGGACACCGGCTCCAACGCTGCCCGCCCGGCTGCCCAGGGAAGGCTGGAGACCGGCAGGTGCAAAAGGCAGTCGGGTCCCCTGGTTCCTCCCCTCAGCAGGTGTTTCCCCGGGACGGGCCCCCCCCCCCCCAGGAGCAGCCTGCCTGGTGCCGAGTGCCAGGTAGGGAGCTGCCTGTGTCAGCAGCGAGCAAGAGACCCGCAAACAAACTGCCCCGCTGTCTGACAAGGGCTGTGGAGCCAAGTGCCAGGAAGGGGAGCTGTGGGTGCGGCAGAGGCCGGCCTGTAGGGTCTCGGATGGGCCCTGCCCTTGACCAGCCCGACTGTGAGTGGCCTGGCTGCGTCTCAGATCCGGGATGGACCCTGTGATCCGGGCCAGGGAGCTTTGGTGTGTGGCCTGGCCCTGAACTAGACACGCTTTCCGCTTTCCCCGCCTACATTGCCAACACACAGCTTCTTCCCTTCCTGAGCAAAAGTTAGTTTCTCTGCACGCGGCAAGCACAGGTTGCCTCTGGAGGCAGGGAGAGGGGACCGGCTGCGGAGAGGCCTGATGTCCTGCTCTTTCCCTGTCCCTGGCCTTGCTCTGCTCCCCAGGCCCCAGAGCCTCCTCCTGTCTCTCTGCGCACACCGGGGGTCCGCGCCCCAGGACCCGCTTGCCCACCCGTGGAGCAGGAAGGACCCCGTGGCATAAGCACTGGGACTGAGAGATTCCACCGCAGGTTTCGAAAACCCTGCGTCAGTTCGAGACAAAACCCAGCAGACAGATAGAACCAAACCCAGCGCTGCGTGAGTGGACCTGGAGCCCGTTTCCAGCCGCGGGTGGGACTGTTGGCCAGACACGGGGCCGGGGCTCCGCCGGGCACTGATGACCCTCCTCACCTTTCCAGGGACAAGTAGGGGACCAGCACCGCCCTCTCTGTCATTTCTGTCATCGCTCCCTGGGGAAGGAGGAACGGGATGCCAACGACTGCAAGGAACAGAGAGAAAGCCAGCGGCGCCCGGCGCTCTGCCCGTCCCACACACTCTAAGCTCCAGCACTGCCCTCCTGATCACCCCACAGACCAGCCGAGTGTCCGAGGACCCCCCCAGCGCACACATTGGGACGGCTCTGTCTCCCGGGCCTTTGCTCTGGACACCCCCACACTCTGCCCCTCCGCTGCCTGTCCCCCAGGTCTCCCTTGCCCAGGGCACGTCTGTGGGGTGAGTTGATACGTGTTGGCCCTCCTGGGGGCTGAGCGCAGTTCCCACGGAATAGGGGTCTGCGTGGACGAGGCTGGGAACCCACAGCACAGTGTTAGCGGAATGACACGCGGGCTTTTCTGTGAGCCTCTCGCTATTCTCCATCTGTTCTACAGTGATCACATTTGCTGGTAAATGAAGGGGGAAAAGATGTGATGCCACGGAAACGGCAGAGCAATGACCCTGCAGTAACACAGTAAGGGGGGAAAAGAATGCAGAATATATGCTTTTACAGCAATGAGTTGAGCCATCATAAGTGTTTCAGAGTAGAAAGACTTACTTTTGTACTTCTTGCTGTTGATAGCACTTTTCATTCCACAGATCGTCCTCTGATGCTGGCGTTCTTCCCTAAGCCTGCAAAGGTGGGCTCATCCCTGCCTCGGGGTTTCCAACCAGAGGGGGTGAGCCCAGGAGAGGAGAGGGGAGGAGGGGAGAGAAGGAGGGGAGGGGAGAGAAGGTGAGAAGGGGGGAGGGTTGGGGAAGAGGGGTAGGGGAGGGAGGGGGAACCCCCAGCCACAGGAGCAGGGCGGGATGCATCACCAGCCCTGCTGCTCCAGCCGCCCTCCCTAGAGCCCCAGACAGGCCCCAGGACCAGCATCAGTCACACCTGTGACGGCAAGTCTTCTGATCTGAAGATGTGGGAATGGGCAGGGCTGATCACTCAGCATCCGGGACATTGAGAGCAACACCGCAGTGAGACCCCACCTCATGACGGTCACAACGGCTACAACCAGCCAGTCGGGAAACGACAGGTGCTGGCCAGGATGCGGAGAAAGGGGAGCCTCCTGCACCGTTGGTGGGAACGCAAGCTGGGGCAGCCGCTCTGGAGAACAGCGTGGAGGGTCCTCAGAAAGTTGAGAATAGAGCTGCCCTACGACCCAGCAACCGCACTACTGGGTATTTACCCCAAAGATGCAGATGGAGTGACCCGAAGGGGCCCCTGCCCCCCAGGGTTCACAGCAGCGACGCCCACAACAGCCAGACTGCGGGAAGAGCCCGGATGTCCGTCGGCAGATGAACGGACAGAGAAGACGGGGTTCGTCTACACAACGGAATGTGACTCGGCCATCAGAAAGGGA
This sequence comes from Enhydra lutris kenyoni, assembly GCF_002288905.1. NCBI lineage: Eukaryota > Metazoa > Chordata > Mammalia > Carnivora > Mustelidae > Enhydra > Enhydra lutris. Next base: position 14,832,538 of record NW_019154127.1, read on the forward strand.
GACGTCCTGCCCTTTGCATCGACGTGGATGGAACTGGAGGGGATTGTGCTGAGCAAAGTCAGTCAGTCAGAGAAAGACAATTACACGATCTCACTCGTATGTGGGATTTAAGAAACAAAGCAGATGAACATAGGGGAAGGGAACCTCTCTGGTTAGAGAGAGAGACAAATCGTGAGAGACTCTTAACTCCAGGAGACAAACTGAGGGTTGCTGCAGGGAACGGGGTGGGGGATGGGGAAATGGGGGGGGCGGGCATTCAGGAGGGCACGTGACGGGACGAGCTCTGGGTGTTGTGTGCACCTGGGACTCCCTGACCGCTACCTCTGAGACTAACAATACCTTACATCTTAACTAGTTGAATTTAAATAAATTTTTTTTAGAAAAGAATGAGCTGGGCTGGGTGGAAGCAGGACCAGCCTGGAGGGCAGGTGACCTGGGAGAGGGAGCTGCTGCCCTTCAGAGCCCTCCCTACAGCGGGCGGGTTTCTGACCCACAGACAGAAGGCAGGGTGGACCGGCAGACCGACAGGTGGAGCGTGATGCACAGGAGGGGGCCACTGAGACCCAGACATGCTCCTGCCCACCACACTCAGCACACGTGAACACAGCATGCACGCACAGGCACATGTGCAAAACCCCTCCCCCGGCACTGCACCAGCACCCAACAGACACAGACACACCCCGCGGGGGGACCCCAGTCCACCTCTCTGTCCTCACATGGAACAAAAAATTTCCAAAACTCTGTGCTAATCATTTCTCATCCATGTTGTTCTCTCATGTTTAAAAAAGTGGGTCACAATCCTCTATTTGATTTCTGTCCTTGCCATGGACCACCAGTGCCCTTTTTCACCCAACCTGGAGAACCCGGTAGGGACAGAAGAGGATGCATCAGAACCCTTAGCTCAAAACTCAGCCAAAGGCAATGGTGCTGGGGCCTCTGCCCTCTGCAAACGCAGAGAACACCAGGTACAGGGGAAAGGCCGTTTACTCTGGGAAGCTGGATGTGACAAGCTCTGGTTGAGTGCAGGGGACTTGGGGGGCTGTGAGGGCGGGACCGCAAGGGCACAACTGCCAGAAGTCGCCTGAGGCTTGCAGCCAGGCTGGGTTCTGGAGCTCTGGCCTGAGAAAGTGCCCGGAGGAGCAGACATAACTCCCGGAGGGGAGGGGGAAGGCTCTGGTGAGGGGCAGCTGCACCCCAGAGGGGAATGAGGCGCTTGTGGCCAACTCCTGGGGGCAGGAGTACACCCGGGGCGAGCTGCGTGGCCTTCTCACTCCCCCACCCCGACCGCTCAGGGCCCTCTGTAAAGTGGGGGCAGGGCCCCACCGGGGTGGAGGGCGCACTGGGGCTCCGTGGGGAGTAGGGCCCATCCACCCCGAGCCGCCGCAGGAGGCCGGCAGCGGGGATTGGGGGAACGCTACTGTCCTGGGCCCGCGCCCGTGGAGGCAGTGAGGCTGGGGGTCCGCCACGACGCGGCCACTGTGCCCACGACGCTGGGCAGGAGGAGCTCAGCGTCCTCCTCCTCCTCCGCTGTCCTCCAGCAAGAAAGGTCTTTGTTCAACCGCCCGCCAGCCGGACGCACTGAGTACCCGCGGACCCTGCGGGGTTTGGAGGCCGGGACCCCACGTGCGACCTTGGGCGGAGGCGGGAGGCAGCTACCTCAGGGGCGGGGGCGCGGGCGGGCCACGAGCGCAGGGGACAGAGGGCGGGAGCGGGGAGAAAGCGCCAGGACCCAGGGGAGCGGCGGATCATCCGGCTCCGGGCTTGCGTCCCGTTCCGCGCCCCGTTTGCCCCCGCGTACTCCCCGCCGTCCACCACCGGGTCCAACCCGGCGCCCGAGGCCCTGCACCCCGCGGGGTCGCGGCTCCTCCCCTGCGGGCCCGGCCGCCCCCGGCCGGCCCCGGCCGGCCCCAGCCCCGCCCCGCCCCGCCGGGTCTCCGCTCCTCCTCCGCGCGTCCCGAGGCCCCCGGCCGCCCCTGGCTCCGCCCCGCTCGGTCCCCGCCTGGTCCCGGCCCGTTCCCTGCGCCCCGCCCCCGCTCCCCGCCCCGCTCCCCGCCCCCGTTCCCCGCCCCGCCCCGCCAGGGCCCGTCCCCGCACCCCCGGCCCACCTCCCCGCCCCGCCCCGCCCCGCCTCTGCCCGACCCGGCGGCCGAGCGCTCAGCATCCGCGGCGCGGACTGTCGGGCCCGCAGAGCATGGCGCCGAGGTGCGGGGTGGGCAGGGGCAGCGGGTCGCTCGGGCGGGCGGTGGACACGCGCGGCGCTCTAACCTGGGGTCTGTGGCCTGTCGCCCGCAGGTGGCCTTGGCTGCGGCCGCGGTCGCGGTCGCGGAGCCTCCTGGACGTGCTCGCCGCGCTGGTCCTGCTGCTCGGAGTGCGCGCGGCCTCCGCGGAGCCAGGTAAGACCCGGCGGGGACGCGACGGTTGGCTCGCCGCGCCGGCCCCCTGCCAGGGGCGCTGGGTGCGGGCGTCCGGCCCGTCCAGGCGGCGGCGGCGGCCTTACGCCCGGCTCATCTCGGCTTCGGTCCCGGGAGGCTGCCCGGCTCTGCCCACGCGCGCAGGTGGCTGCGGGGGCCGAGTGGAGGGGGACGGGGTCGCGCCGAGGCCCTGTGTCCCGAGTGTCCCGCGCCGGCCATTCATTCTGAGGCTGCGGGGGTTCGCGGCACCCCGGCGGGGTCGGAGACCGGGCTGGGCCGAGGGGTAGCGGGGACCGTCCACTTCCTGAGCCCTTCGCGTCGTGACCAAACTTGGGCGACTCGGCTGGGAAGCTGGCGCGCTGGGCGGACCGCGCTGCGGGCGGAGGGCGGACGAGGGGCCGGGGCTGCGGCGGCGGCGGCCGTTTCACGCGCAGGGGCTCCGGAGGCGCGGCTCGTCAGCCGCTGGCCCGCAGGGCCTGTGTCCGCGTCACCGGGCTCGTCCCTCCCGGCGCCTGAATGGCCGCAGTGGGTCGCGCCTCCGGGCCAGGGAGTGACCGCGCGGGCCCTGGCAGGTCCGTGCAGCGCGGAGCGCCCTCGTTGCGTTTCCAACCTGTTGAGGCGAAACCAGGGCCAGCCTTTGTGCACCGCCGGGCCGCCAGGCCTGTGTCCCCGCGCCCGCCAGGGTGTCGGGTTGCGCGCGGTCCCCTTTGATGCGGCCGAGCGCCAGGCCGGCGGCCGGGAACAATGCCCCGAAGCCCGCTGTTTGGCCGGCACCCCGGGCTTTCCCCGCGTGGGCCGCCAACCATGCGCAGGGCCGCGGTCCCAGCCGCGCTGCGACTTCCTGTGCCGGCTCCTGGGACCCCAGCCCCAAACACACGGTGGGCCAGCTTGTCTTCCTAACTGGCCCCACAAAGGCCCCGGAGGAGGAAGAGGCCCTGGGGCCTGCCAGTCACGGAAGGGAGCCCCCACTGCAGGGGAGTCTCGGGTTTAGTCCCAGGTAGAGCGGCAGTGCTGTGCGGACATTTGTCCCCAACAGCCCTCTTCTCCAGGCTGGCTTGACTGTGGGAGAATGTGGACTGTGGTCACCACAGCAGCAACATGCCTGCTGGCCACAGCTGGCCAGGAAGGAGGGACAGGACTTGAGAGAAACAATCGCTTGTTACACTGTTTCTAGTAGGTGTCCCCCCGGCCGAGACAGCCCCGTGGACTTTTCTGAAAAGGGACTCACTCGTCACTACATCTGCGGGAAGCACCTGTTTGTTTCCTCCTCCGTGTGAGTCAAGTCCAGGGGCCCTTGGGGAACACGTTTGTCCCTACACCTTGTTGTGTTCCCTGGGCTCTTACCCACCTCCCAGGCCGCTGGGGGCCATAAGTCCTGGCTTGAGGGGCTGTCCCCGCAGCTGTGGGGTGGGGGGCGAGGCCCACAGGGACCAGGCCAGGGCTGCACGTGTTGGAGTTTGTAAGCCCCACGCCTCCTCCCTCCTCTGACCCTGGAGCGCCCAGCCGCTCCCCCCCACCGCCCTTTATGAAACTTTGTAATCAAAGGGGAGGAAATCAGGGTTGATGGCTTTTAGCCACAGAGTGGAAACAATACGATGTTATGTTCGTAAGCTTTGGTGAGATGTAATCTTGAGATCTGAGGGTAGGGTGTTGGACTTAAGGTCGACTTCTGAGGGGGCGGGTAGTGCTGGTGGCAAAAACCGTGTGTGCTCAGTGTCCCCAGCACTCCTGGGGCTGTGCTGGGGTGGCCCAGGTCTAGGGTCCTCTAGGAAGGAAGCCGCCCCTGGTGGAATGCAGGTCTCTTTGCGTCCTAGAGGTTAATGCAGGAGGCCGTCTCGGCGGGGAGCATGGGCTCACCCCTGCTGGGACTAAGTCCTCTTGAAATGGGATAACACATGCCCCCTCTAGGTGTTACTGGAGAAGACTTAGTGTGTGTGAAATCCTAACTTAGCAGAGGCTCAATTTTTTCTAGAAACCCTTAGACATCATCCTTGGGAATTAAAGGTTTGAGGCCCAGTTTGCTGATTTGCACATTTTGGGGAACAAAAATGATGCATTTTTCCATGTCTCTGTCTGTGTTGCGCCTGACCCCTCCCCTGCAAAAAAGAAGAACGTCTTTTGCTATTTCGTCTAAGGATTGCTCATGTGGGTCTGATGGTCATAAACGAGCTGGTGCCTTTACCCTCACCCCACCCCCCCGTAACTAGGTGCCTGGGGGGTCTATGGGCCGAGCTGTCTGTGACCTCGGAGACTCAGTGCTGCCAGCAGACCCGCTGACTTGGTGGACGTGTGTGGGTTCCCAGGGTCTGATGTGGCTGCGCACGCCTGCAGTGTTTGTGAGCAGTGGGTCAGATCGGGGTTGGGGCACAAGGATAGAGTCTGGCGGGCATTTGCAGGGAGCCCTGGACCCTGGTGCCCATCCAAGCCATCTTGTATCTGGCCTTGGCAGACCCCTGCCTTCGGCCCCGGGCTCCCACCCCTTCTCACTGCTAGGATTCCCGCAGGAAGCTCGGGGTACCTGGGTGGGCCTCCGGGGGCCTGGTTTGAACAGACAAAGCACAGATCCTGGGGCCCCCATGTCTGTGGGGGGTCTGTCATTCTGGGGGCACGGCTCCCTGGTCGCATCGGACCAAAGCAGATGGCAAGCACTCGTCTGAGGTGGCCTGGTTCTAGGGCCTGGTTCTCGGTGAAGCTGTGGCCCGGCTTCAGGGCCGCTGTCAGGGTTCGGGTACACGACTTCATAAGATAGTTTTGAATTTCAGCAAAACTCGTTTTTCAGGGTACTCCTGTTTTCCTTCAGAAGCGGGAGGAGAGGGGAAAGTGCTATGGGGCGAAACCTAGAAAGAGCGACACTGACCCCATCCAGAGGGCCCTGCCCCCACCCTCCCTGCATCTCCCCGACACGCGCGTGCAATGCTTACACGTTTGTGCACGCGCACACACACATGCACGCACATGCACACACTCAGCACACGCACGGGTCTGTGCACACACGCACACACAGGCCAGCACACTCACATGCGTGCGCACACGTCCACGCGCTCTCCACCAGGAGGACTTAGTTCCCTTCATCCAAATTGTTGCAAAGGCTTGGCTCTCTGCGCCCTAAGGAGAGGGGGCAGGGCTCCGGGTGGGGCGGGTAGGGCCCACCCCCTGCCCCCGTGTGGGCGGTGAGGCCGCCCCAGAACAGGCCCGGGACCCCAGGGGCGTCCAGGCTGGGAGGGAAAGCTGCAGAGGGAGGCGTCTCCTCCATGCCCCACTTCTCAGCCTCGTCTCGGGCTGGGGAGGCCTACCTGCTTCTCTTCCACTAGCGGCCATCCACCCGCCCCCCAAAAGGGGGTCCGTTAGAGCTGTATGCTGCCGGTTGTGCACGTCAGGGCACATGGCCATGGACATGCGTTGGAGACCCTTGTCCCCTCCCCCCAGGCACCTTCCAGGGGAGGCCGAGGTTCCCTAAACCCTCCTCGCCGAGAATGTGCCGAACAGGGCAAAGCCCGTCTTCTGATACGACGTCCAGTGAGCCTCGTCCAGTCTCATGGCCCAAGGCCTGCTGGGAAGGGCCGGACCGCCAAGGGGTGGTCTCCAGGGTGGCGGGGGGGAGGGGGGTGGGCGGGTGCTGACCTCCTGCCGGCCAGCTCAGGGGTCAGAGGAGGGTGTGTGTGGGGAGGCGAGCAGGTCTCGCTGATGAGCAGCCGGTGGCCCCAGCTCTGGCTGTGGTGGCTCCGGCTGCGGGGCTGGCCGTTCCTCACGCACGTGTCCTGCCGATCTGGCCCAGGTGTGGTTCCCCCGTGCCGCTGGGGGCCTGTCACAGGTGTTGCATTCTGCTGTCCCTCTCCTAAGGCCCTGGGAGGCTGTTCCCTGGGGGGTGATCTGCCTATGCCCGGGGTGGGGGGGGCACCCCTCTCCAGAGATCACAGCTGGCCGGCCGAGCGCCTGCCATCCGCGCTTCAGCCTCAGCCGGGACAGGTGGACGTCCCGGGACCCGACGTGTGAAACTCCCAGACCCCTGACACTGTTCTGGAGGGGGAGGGTCCAGTACTGGGAGAACTAAAACGCGTGTTTGCTGTGCTGGTAAGATTGTCGCATTCGGTGCGGTTTGAAAGTAAGAGCAGTAGAACAGTGCGCTCTGGGCCCCCAGCGCTGTGGCCTGGCTTCTCAGATGCACGGCCTCCCTCCCTGGGGGCTCAGGGTCGTGGACCAGCCCCCGCCAGGTGTCTGGGTGCCCTCCCCTTGTTCGTGTGCGCCCACCCTGCTCTGAGCCTCACCTCGCCGCCGTGGCCCCGTCCCTCCCTGGTGGCAGGCGGCACCGTCTTCCCGGGGCGCGGTGAGCGGTAGGTGTCGTAGGTGTTGCAGACGTCCCTTGGCCACACGTCACATGTGACACTCGTCGTGGTCCTGCCCCGTGTCTGCCAGGCCTGCGGCTTCGTGGCGGGCTGGACGACCGGCTAGTCGTGTTTTGGGTTGGCGGTCGGGGCCACGGCAGGCGGGCTGTCAGCAGGCACTTCCGTCACGGTGCACCGAGCCAGGTGGACTCTGAGGCTGCCGGCTGGGGTGTGCTGCGCCCGCCGTGCCTGCAGGAGCGCCCCCCGCCTCCCCAGCTCCTGGGGCGCAGACAAGCCCAAGCACGGCCTTTCCGGCTGTCTGCAGCTGGAGCCCGAGAGGGCCTGTTCGCAGGCACATCCCTCTTTGGGGTTTCACGCCGGCGGATGGGGTCCCCCCAGGCTGATCCCCAGGATGAAGCCGGGCAGTGGCTCCCAGTGCTGAGCTGTGTGGTGGCCGGGCCCTGGGCCACGCCTGGTTTCTGGAGGGCCACAAGGCCTCGGGTGGGCGAGAGCACTGCCTGCGGGCCCTGCTGGCCTTTGCAGGGCGTTTCCTGGGAGAGGGCGTCAGGCCAGAGCCCAGGGCTCAGGAGGGCTGGGCCGGAGATGGGAGGGAGCGTGTGCCACTGGAGCTTGGTGGCCTCTGGGGCGGGCGGGGCTGGAGCTGGAGCTGCCGCCACCACGTGCTGTTTGTCTGTAATTATTCAGGCCGTCCTTGGATTCTAGTCTGAAGAACCTGGTTTTACATTTCATTGCTCCTTCGAGGAGACGCGAAATGAGTCACCATCCGGCATCCTCTGTTCTGCACCCGAGTTTGGGGCCCCCCGGCGGGTGCCGGCCTTTGACCGCTGCGTGTCCTCCATCCACAGGAGCGTGCTCCCACGGCTGCTTGTGGGGAATGCGGGCGGCGCCACTCTGTTCCGGGGGGACGTGGGCTGGCGTGAAGGCCGTGCAGGGAGGGCGCGGCTCTGCAGCGGGTTCACCGGCTCTCAGCGCCTACCTGTGCAACGCGGATGTCCCGGTCCCGGCAACGTGATGGGCTGGTGGAGCCGCCGCTCCGTCCGCTCAGAGCTGGAGGCTGGGCGACCCCCGTGCACAGGCCCGAGTCCAGACATCCTACCCCTCCAGGATGAGCGGAGACCTTTCCTCCACGTTTCCGGTTAGACCGTCCGGAGCCTCATCTTGGAAGGGATCACGGATTCAGTGCCTGATGGAGAGTGTGGTCCCCATCCTGTGCTGTCGGGAGGCCGGCGGGGTCGGCGGGGGGGGACATGCGGGGACGGGGGTAGCGCCCCCACCCTCCCTGGGCGGGCTGCGTGGCAGAGACCTAACCCACCCGATGGGCTTGGGGGAGGAAAGAGGCCGAGGTGGGCCCCTTGTCCTATGCCTGGCGCCAGTGTCTGGGCCATTTTCCGGCTGGGGATGGGGGTGCTGAGAGCAGGCAGCGGGCTGGTGTTGGTCCAGACCTCAGAAAACGTACGTTCGGTCCTGGCTGGTGCAGGGCTGGGAGGTTGAGGGTGCCGAGACCCCGCTGGTCACTCTGCTGGGTCCCTCTGGGGGCCTGGGGTCAGGGGACGATGAGCAGCCTCAGGGCCTATGTGCGGTCCAGCCCAAGCCGCCCAGGCCACGCGCCATCACTTTCAAAGTCGGCTAATGTGACAAACGGGGGGAAAAGTCTTTTCAATGTTCTTTCTACTTAGTGAGTTTTCAGTCGCCGGCGACACCAGAGCCCGGACGGGCCGATCGCTTCCCCTGCTCCCAGGGTCCGCGCTGGGCCGAGTGTTGCGCTCCTTCCGTGCGGGCAGCCGTCCCTCCGGCGCTGCTGTTGCTCCCGGCGGAGCTGTTTCCCCTCCTGTCTGTGGCCGGTTCCCTGAGCTGGACCCGAGCGCTGGGCGCGCGGCAGAACAGGAGCGTCGTGAGGCTTGTGTGGCTGAGCAGTGTACGGGGAGGCTGCGGGCTTCGTGGTGGCTGCCGACCTTCACTCTGCCTTCGTGGCTGTGGGACGCGGACAGTCCTTGGACAGAAGCGTTGCGGCCACCCTGAGGACTGCCGCCGCTGACCGGAGGCCAGGCTGTCCACCCTGCCCTGGTGGATGGCTGAGAGCCCAGGCCCCAAGTGTGATTCCAGAGCTGCCACCGAGCGCTGTGTGACGCCGGGCGGGGGCCTCACCCTGTCTGAGCCTGTGTGTGAGCTGTGGGATGGGGCGGACAGTGGGGCTCTGGGGTTTAACGGGACGCCCTTCAGGGAGTGCACAGCACACGTCGGCGTTCTCGGATGGGTCCTGACCACGCCTCGCTGAGCTCTGGGGACCATCATGGGCTGGGCAGGGCCTGAGAAGAGGGGCAGGGGGACACCAGGAGCAGGAAATGGGTTTTGCGTTTGCGTTTCTTACTTGGCGGTGGGCTGTGCCTTCTGAAGTGATGGTTTCTATCAGACAAAGTCGCCCCCTCACCGCCCGGCCCCCGAGTCCTGGGGGGCGGTTCTCGCCCCCTCCCGCCTGGCCACGCCCACCCACATGTCCCTTTGGAGGGATCAGGGCCATGGACCTGCCTCCACTTGCTGGATCTTGTTACTAGGCTGCCGTGTTTCAAAAAAATGCTCCCGCTCAGACAGTCTCTTGTTCTTCGAGCTGGCGAGCCAGCCAGGAGCTTCCTGGACGCAGGCCCGTCCGTGCCTGTAAACCTGGACTGCGCCTGGTGTCAGACCGTCCGGGAGGCCTCAGGGAGAACGTGGGGCCCCTTCCTGTCATCTGTCATCTCAGCCTGTGTTCACCTCCCCGGCCCTCCGCCCCTGCCCTGGGTCATGAGAAGGCGAAGTCCCCTCCAGCCCCAGGGGCCCTGACGCTGCCCTGCAGGCCAGTCGCACACCTGCCCCTCACCTGCAGTGTCCTGGGAAGCCCTCTAGGACGGGACCGCAGGTCGGCCCTTGGAGGACAATGATTTCAGCTGAGCGGTTCCCCCCGCCTGAGCAAGTCTGCACCCCTTGCAGCCTCTCGGCCCTGGGAGGAGGGGCCCTTCTGTCCTCAGACGCCCTCCGGGGCCCCCGGCCCCCCTGCCCCGCGGGCAGGTCCTGGCCATTGCCGGGTCGCTTCTCCGGTCTCAAGGCTGACCCCGTCCCACCGTGGGGTCACCGTGTGCTCGCTGCTTGTCTTGGGCAGGGAGAGGCACCCACCTCGGGGCGTTTTCTGGCTAAAGTCGGCCTGCACCCCCAGGGCTGGCTCAGAATCTGCCAGGCTCCTCGTCCATGACCTTGTATTGTGAGAATAATGGAGAATGGCGCTGGGAGTTTGGACCCAGAAAGGAAAACATACCCATCCCGACACCACCTTTCTTGTCATTAGGGGGAAGTCCGACATTTTAAACAGACCGGGCCGCCCTCCCTGCACCCCGGCCGCAGGCCTGGCCCCTGTGGATGGCCCCTCGCTCTGGGTGCGGAAGCCCGGGTGGCCGTCCCAAAACCAGCTGCAGCCGCCTGTGCGAGGGCCGACGGCATGGCGGCATTCCGGATACCTGACGCCCCCACGCTTAGGACCCTGGACACAAATCCCTCATAACCTCTGCGGTCCGCTGAGGGACTGTGCCAGGGACATCCCCGTCCCCGTCCACAGGCCCTGTGGGTGCTGCCTGACATGGTGCGAAGGGCCTTGAGCCAGGGGGCTGCGTCCAGCATCCGCGTGTGATCCTGGCATCCTAACAAGGGTGGGGGAGGCGGGAGGGCAGGGTCACACGTCCGACCAGAGAGACGCCGTCCGCGGGGAGCGAGGCCGCTGGCCCTGCGGGTGGTGGGCGGCGTGGTGTTCAGGTGCGTCAGGAGGCTGGAGACGGCTGGAAGCCGATTCTCCGCTGGAGCCTCCGGACAGGACCCGTCTTGCTGATGTGGGGGTTTGGGACTTCTGACCCTAGAACTGTAGGAAAATAAACGTGGGCTGTTCTGGGTCACAGCCTTGTAGTCTTCGGCCACAACTGCCGCAGGACACTGCCCAGTGCATGGTTCCTCCACGGGAAGGGGTAGGACCGTGGGGCCTGCTCTTCTCAGGTGCAGAGTGCTAGTTGGGGTGGGAGCTGGTCTCCCTCCTGTGCAGGGCCCCCGGGACACGCTTCCTGCCCCTCAGGCCCCTGGCGGCCAGCTCCCCTATCCTGACACCGACGCCCTGGGCGCCGGCTCCCCACAGAGACGCCCGCGACGGGTCTGTCCTAGCGGCTTTCAGAGCTCAGGGGACGTTCCCGTCCCAGCAGAACAACCCCCAGGTGCCCTGGACAGCAGCCAGGGGCTCGGACACACCCAGAAACGGCTGAGCGGGGGCCTTGGGGGACGCAGGGGCATGGAGGGGTGGGAAGCTTGACGGGGGGCCCTGTCTCGCTCCACCCCAGCCTCCCGTGGAAAGAAGGCTGACGCGACGTGTGCTGAGCGGTCTGCGTCCACAGCCGTCTGGACGCTGTTGTGGCAATGCTGGGACCTGGTGGGGGGTGAGAGTGGAGACCGGTTTGCTCACGGCCGGGGCCACGGTGGCCACACCCCTGCGCGATGCTTTAGTTTGCTTCCATATGCTGGGGACCTCAGCCCGTACTTCTGCACAGTGACCTTTTCTGGAATCTCACACATGGAGAAGCCCTGGGGGACGTCCAGGTAGGGCGAGGGGCTCCCCCCGGCCTGGCTCTGTGTCCTGCGGGCAGTGCCGTGGGCTGCCCCCTGCCGGGGAGGGGCTGGCGGCTGGGCCGTGGACTTGGGGGTGCAGAGTTCCCCTCCCCGGGCTCTCAGAAGTGGACAGGCCTCCTTGTCCCTCTGTGCAGACCTCCCCGGGTCGAGGTGTGGGGGATGGCGTTGCCTCATATGGTGGGAAGCCGGGGCCCCCAGGCCAGGCTGACCCTCCTCTGTGGTCTGGTCCCAGCCTAGGCCCTGTGCCCCACGGTCTAAGTCCTAGTGAAATTGATTTTTGAGGCCTAACCTGTTAGCAAACAATTACCACAGACTCCACGGGAAGTCGGCTGCCTCTGTCTCCCCCTCGGGCTCCCGTCCCGGTCTATGGCGCGGGCCTCTGCTCACACGTCGGTTGACGTAGATTTACTCAGTTTGTGAGTTTCGAGTGTCTGGAAGCGTTTCATCTGACGTTTGCCCTTGTCTTGGTGACCCACGTTCTGGCTCCCCGAGGCGCCTTCCGCGGGGGCCCCGCGGGCGGTCGGGGCCATGTGTGCGGGGTCACTTAGTGGCGGCCGCACCCGCCCTGAGGTGGGGTCCTCGGGAGACCCCCCTCCCACGGCTGCAAGCGGCTCCCTTTCCATAAACTAGATCATCCGACATCCTTGACTTCCTCCTGCCTCCTCGGCCTGTCGCTGCCCGAGCCGTGTCTGTGCTGTGCTGTGAGCTTCCCTCCGTGAGCCGGGGCCTCAGGTCCCAGGGTCTCCCCCCGCGGCTCCCTGCTGTGTGTGTGCCTGCCTGTCCTCGCGTCCCCTTGGGGACAGCAAGGCCCCGGGACCCTCCAGAGGCATCCAAGTGTCTGCGGGACGCTCCTACTGTCCCCCATGGCTTCTGGCAGGTCTGCCACCGTGTACCTGCCGGCTTCACTGACCGAATCTTCCCGGAGCTGCGGCGTGTCGTCTCCGTCCCGCAGGGCAGGTGAGGCTGTGCCCCCCACGGGCTGCGTCGCTCCCGGGGACCAGGATAGGAGAATTCTCGGCAGGAGAACAGACGGTGGCTGAGCCACGGCCCCGTTCGCTGACCATGTGTGTCCTGACACCACGACAGCCCCGTCCCCGTTCGCAGCCGTGCAGCTCCCCCCAGCCCGGGAACAGGCCGCGGACGGCCCTCGTGCTGTAGGACCATCCCCACAAGGTGCTGGGACGGCTCCCTCCTCCATTCCTGCCCAGCTGAGGACGCCGGGCGATCTGGGGCGCGAGCACCTCTGGGAAGGAGGGGAGAGTCGGTGCTGCCACACACTGAGCCGGCACGCTTGCGTTTCTTCCCCCGCAAGTATCCCAGCAACAGGGTTAGGGCTGGAGGCCATGGCATTCCCCAGGGTCCACTCCTGCGCCCCCTGGAACCTTCTGGGCCCAGCGCCAGGGAACGGCATGGGGGCCGTGTGGAGAAGGCCAGCTGCTCTCACTCTGGCCACCAGGAGACAGTGGTGCAGGACTTGGGGGGAGAAGGGGCCACGGCTCCTGGGAACCAGGGAGCCACAGTTTCAGCTGGAAGCTGGGTGTGGGCATGTGCAGGTCTGGCTCCCCTGGTCAGGTTCCTGCCCTGCCCCGTGCATGGTCTGGCCTTTCTCCTGGGTGATGGCTTATCCCTGCTTCTCCCACATGGCCCCCACTCTGCGAGACGGGCCCCCAGGGGGATCCGTGCTGGTTCCTGCTTTGTCCCGGGTCAGCTGGTACCTGTGTGGGGGGCGCTCAGCCCCCTCCCAGTCCTCCCCTAGAGACAGATGGACAGGGCATGAGCAGGGGGAGCAGCAGAGGGAGAAGCAGACTCCCCGCTGAGCAGGGAGCCTGACGCAGGCCTCCATCACCAAGATCATGACCTGAGCAGAAGGCAGACGCCTCACCGGCAGACGCCCAGGCACCCTCGCCAGAATTCTAAACCCTGTACTGGCCGCGGGGGCGGCGCACGGTGGCAAGGTCTGTGCGCCAGCCCCGGGACAAGGTGCCGCTGGCCGGGAGACGTGAGTACAGTCCGCTGAGCAGCGGGACGGCGGCCTGGCCGGGGTTTGTCCCAACAGCACAGGGTGCATGAGGGGCACAAAGCGGCAGTGACAAGCCATCCCTGCACCTGACGGTGGTCGGCTCGGGGCCTCCCCTGGCTGCTGTGTCCCAGGTCCCCGCGTCAGCCCAGCCCGGAGGCGTGATGGGGGATGTTGCCGGCGCGCCCCTCCCTCCTGGAAGCGAGGCTGTTGGGTGCGGGCCAAGGCGTTAGGGGGATTCGCACCAGACGTCCGTCTGTTGGATGAGGAAACGCTCCTGATGAGCCCACAGGGGTCACCGGGCCAAACCCCGAGGCTGCGTCCAGGTGAGCAGGGCCCCCACCGTTTTACTCTCTGCGGCAGGCGCCCTCTTGCTCCCTCCCTCCCGCAGGGGGGAAGCTGGCTGCCAGTCCTCTCTGCCCCCCGCTCCCCCGAGCCGGGAGCAGGACACGCAGACGGATGCGGATCAGCGTCTCCCAGGGGCACAGGGGGGCCGCGGCCAGTGCAACTTCTGAGCCGTTCACCGGTATGTGCGCCGCGGAGTCTGTGCCGAGCAAGCCAGTCATGGGGGGTCTCACTCCCTCCCACCCGATACGCTCACACCCATGCCCCCTCGCAGTCACAGGTGTGCCCCCCACACTCACACATGCCCCCTCGCAGTCACAGGTGTGCCCCCCATGCTCACACAGCGTTGTATCTCAGGGCACAGGGATCGGCCACAGGGTGAGGCCCACTGCATGGCTCCAGTGGCCCCAGCCCATCCCGGGCCCCACCGTCCCTGCTGCTGTTCCCTGACCCCTGGAGCGGACCCCATTTGGAAATTGGTCCCTGAATGTAGGGGGCCGAGGATGGCTGCTTTTGCCTGGGGGGTCACCAAGACCCCGAGTCCCCTTGCTGGGTGTGGGGAGGCTCCAGTCACCCCCGCTCCCCCAGCAACATGCTCAGATTACTTGAAGAGAGAAGGATGTGGGAGCCTCCCCCAGTGAGTGTTTCCCAGGCGGGACAGGAACCCGGGGGTCCCCTGTCTCCACTGGGGCGGGCAGTATGGTCTTCTGACTTCCTTCAGGACGAGGGACATCTGCGTCCCCGTCTCTGTAGGGTTGGCCCAGGTCTGCACCGGCTGCTGCGCAGCACGGACCCCTCCCCCGCCCTGTGGCCCTGGAGTCACCCTGGTTAGCGCCGAGTTAGTCATCACGGGGCACGGTCAAACATTAACACGTCAGGCTGACAGGCACCCCCCTTTGGAAGAACAGCTTCATCGTGGCCCATATGTGTTGTGGACACGTAGGGGAAGGCGCCGTCCCACCGGCTGCGGGGTCCGGAGGTGGAGCCACAGCCTCGGGGCCCCCTCGGGACCAGGCTCTTCAGCGTCCCCGCGGGCAGTGGCTGGACGTGCCGGCTCTCTCGGACTCCGAGTTGGAATCTAAGGGGGAGTGACGTGAGCAGGGCTGGAGAGGACAAGGGGGGCCTCCCGCCAGCATCTGCGGGCCGGGGAGCCCAGCCGGGAAAGGCTCCGAGGCCGTGGACAGCAGGTGCCTGTGGGGAGGGACCGCCCGACCCCGGCGCCTGGTCTGATGGGCGGACAACACAACAGGTCGCTCACGGCCCTCCGCAGGGTGTCCGAGGAGCAAGTCGGAGCAAATCCACACTCGCCGGGCCCTTCCGTGGAGGAGGGTCCAGGCCACGGCGGGCTGCACCGCCCCGAAGGCTGGGGCTCAGACCTGGCGGGCGGACAGAAGACCCCTCTCGAGGAGAGGCAGTGAAGCGGGTGGGGCGGGTATGGGCTGCCGGTGCCCACACCTGTGCTCGGCCCCACCCGTGCTGGCTGCCGGAACCCGGGCAGGTGTGTAGGAGATGCCCCAGGGGGGGACGGCGCCCCGGAGAGGCCCAGCGTCCTCTGCAGAGTGGTACCTCCTGTGAGGGGCACGGCCCCTGCATCTCCTGCGGTCCCGGGTGTGATGGTGGCGGAAGCAGGTCCCGTCTCCAAGGCTGGCCTCGAAACGGGCCCTTGGTGTGGACCAGGCCCCCGGATACCGAGCATGGGCGGCTGGGCCCAGAGTCTCGTGGTTTCCGTCCTGCAGTTTGGAAGAAGGGGAGCCGCCCTGCCCAGCTCCGGGAGGGCTGCTCCCCGTGGGGAAGGGCCCCGGGGCTCGTGCTCATGGACACCGCGTGCCTCCCACGGGGTCCTGCCCGGCTGTCTGTCCCCCTTCCCGCCTTGTGACCACCCACTACACCAGGCTCCCCAGAGGGTCTCAGGGGGCCTCCCAGAGGAGGAAGGAAATGGGCCCCTGGAGGCTCAGCATGGAGCAACCGTGGGGGGTCTTCCTGGCGACCAGAGGGTTTTACAGGCAGATAGAGGGGGCTGCGGGGCCTTCCCGGGCCCTGGAGGACGTAGCCAGGCCTCGAAGTGAACTGGGTTCAGCTAGATTTGGGCCCTGATGACGCTGAGCCTTGCAGCAGGAGGAGGAGGGGAGGAGGCGGATGAGTCCGGACACATCGGTCAGCTTAGAATTGTGTGCGTGTCCTTGCGGGGTGACAGACCCCGCTCTCCTGGGTAATGGGAACCCGGGGAGGACCATGAGGGTGCGGGTGCCTTGCCCAGGTGGAATCCGGGGCGGGGGCACAGCGGAGCTCCTGGTACAGCCAGCGACCGCCGACGGGCTGGGACCCCCGACTGGCTCAGCTCCTCGACAAGTGCCAGAACGCCAGCCGGGGAGCTGGCCCCTGGGCTGTTTTCCGGTGAGGGGCGTCTGTGACTCCCGGGGCCTGGAAGGACCATGTCACCTCCTCTACGCCGAGCCCGGCTGCCCCATCCGTGGACGGGTGTGTGAGGACTGGGGGGCAGGGGAGCTGCAGGGCCCGGGTGCCTTGTCCGCTGAAGCACACGGCTGAGGGCCAGGCCTCTAGGGCCTCACGTGGGCCGGGCACAGGGACCACGCCAAAAGGGCAGCGGCTCCTGTTCCCACCAGCCGGCGCCCCGGGAGCAGCAGGATGGCCACTGTGGCCTGCTTCCCCCCAGGTGCTTCCCCGCGGAGGTGCTGCCCCGCGGCCTCCAAGCCGGCTGGAGGACGGTGTCTGGAGCCGCGGCTGCTGGTCTCTGTGGCTCGGGCACGTCTCTCATCTTGCTGCTGCCCTGAGCCTGCTGGCCATGGCCAAGGTGCCTGCTGGTGAGGACTCCGTCACCCTGGACGGAAGGGGCCTTCTTCCCCGGTGCAGAGCCCTCCCGGCCACCCCCGGCCAACCCCCGGCCAACCCCCGGCCATCCCCCAGCCATCCCCCGGCCATGCGCAGGGCCCTCCTCCTTGCAGGGCTTGTGGCTGGGGAGCAGGAGGACTGGCCAGTGGGGCCCGCTGGGACCGGGAATGCAGGGGGCAGGGAGCTGCCATCGCAGAGCTGAGAGGGAGCTGTTCTCAGCATACAGGGCACTGAGCGCTGCTGCCCACGGGGCTGGCAGGACGGGACACTCCTGGATTAGGCGGCTCTTTCCAGAGACCGCATGTGTGCCTGGCAGGTGGGCAAGGGGGGCGTGTGCGTGTGCACGCGTGTGCGCGCACGTATGTGTGTGCGTGTGTGCTTGAGAGGAGGGTTTCTCTGGAGCATGTGCACGTGGCCAGGGCACCGACACACCCAGACCCCGCGGGGCTGCTGTGAACCCCAGAGCGCTCACATCAAAGCCCACGCCCCCCCAGCGGCCCCTCTTCCTCCCACGGGTGCACAACCTTCCCAGAGACTCCCTGACCCCTGCCTGCTCGTGGCCCACACTCACTTCCAGAAGTGGACCCCAGGAGGCAGGTCCTGACCCAAGAGGCTTTTCTTCCCCCGGCCTGATGGCCTCCCTCGGCCCCAGACCCCTGACCCCCACCGGGCGCCGGCTGGGACCTGCTCGCACAGAGCCCGTGGGCCGCGCACCGCCTCTCCCAGGCAGGCCCTCTCTTGCCCCTCGCCCATCCTGGCCGTGACCTCACCCACTGCCTGCGTGTCGGGGCAGCCCGTCCGGGCTTGGCGGGAGGCTCCGGGAAGCCTGCTAGGCCGGGGCCGCTGCGGCATGAGCCTCCCTGAGTCGGCAGTGTTTGGATTTGCCCTCTTGACGTGGGGCTGCTGCCTCGGGCCCTGAGCGTCCTGCGCCTCTCGCTGCCCGGAGTCCCGCCAGGTTCCGGGTCCGATTCCCGCCGCCCGGCGGACCGCTCACTCAGGCCTGGGGAGCACTGGGCCTGCGGCTGGGCGAGGAGGGGTGAGTCCGCAGGAACCCGAGACCTCGGGGATTTGGGCTTGCACCTGGGCCAGGAGCTCAGGTCTGAGTCATGAGCAGGGTGACTCAGGGCCCTGGGGCCTCCGTGGCCCAGGCTGCTTCCCAGCATCGTTTTGGGAGCCCAGGACACGGTTCATACCACCTCCCCCATGCAGCCCTCCTGGCTGTCCCCCGCCCGACGCTCCGTGAGCACCACTGAGGGTACATCTCGCTCCGTGGCGCATGGTGTGGGTAGCGGCCCGTGAAGCTTGGGGAGCGGGTAGGGGTGAGGCCATGTACTCGCGTGGCTGCGCGATGAGGCAGCCTCCCTGGGAAGGGCTGGCAGCCTGTGAGGAAGGCAGGCTGGCCTTGGCCCCCGGCACAGGTGGGGACGGGGACGGAGGTCAGGAGACCCCAGGACACGAGGTGGGCCGCTGCTATGCGTATCATGAGGTCTAACTTGCGTGGGTCGGAAACCATTGTGTTCTTGTTGTTTTGGGAGGTAAAATTCATGCAGCATGAGGTTAACCATTTTAAAGTCAACGATTCGGGGACGTTTAGTCACGATGTCACACAGCTCTCACATGTCTGGTTCCGGAACGTTCTCAGGAGGGAACCCCCACACCCCCAGTCGCTCCCCGCCCCGAGCCGGCGGCCACGGCCGCTCCCTGCCCGTGGGTCTGCCCGCTCCAAGGAGGCTGCAAGGCTGTGCACCCGTGTCCCACGTCCTGTGGCGTCTGGCTTCTCCCACCGAGAGGGACGTGCTCCAGGTCCTTCCAGGCCCATCCACGTGGGAGCATGCGCCGGCCCCGCACCCCTTTCTGTCGACGGAGGGTACGCGCTGTGGACAACGGACCGTGTGGGCACTTTTCACGCTGCTGCAGCGTCTCCGGACTGAGGCCTGTCGTTCCTGCCCATGACCCTGGGGCGCATCTGCGAGTCCTCCGTGTCCCGTGGAGAAGTGTGTCAGCGGCGTCCCGGCCAGGAGCTCCTCCCAGGACTCGGGCCAGCGGAGGGGTGAGGGCGCAGGGCTGTGCTTTTCTGGCTCGCCATTGCGGAGCTGGGCAGAGAGGGCGGGGTGGGGCGGCTGGAAGGAGGGGGGCTGCCGGGGCAGAAGGGACACAGATGCACCCTGCTTGCTGGGCTGGGCGATCGTGGGGTGCGTTCTTTCATCTGTGGACAGGCAGGCTACCCTACTGAGGGCTGTGTCCCAGGAAGGCTGATTCCTGGGTCCCCTCTCCCCCTCTTTCTGCTCCTTGTGGTCCCGTGGAGGGGGCTGGAGGCATCTTCTTCCAGTTTCCATTTCTAACCGATGCACGGGCCACGGGCACGGGGACCCAGGGATGTGGTGGGGCAGAGCAAGGAGACGCACATGCTTCCCGTTACTGGCCGTGGCCATCTGTCCATACTGGTGGTTTCTCCGTGTGGCCAGAGAGACTGTGGGGCGTGTCTTCCCACTGCTCCGCTCCCCAGCAGCAGGGTCCTTGGGGATCCATGTGACCCTCGGTCGCTGGTGTCCCTCCCCAGCCCCTGCTCCCAGGCCTGGCCCCCTGTTCCTCTGGAGGGGCTGCTGGCCGCCTTGTGTGAAGCAAGATGTGGACTGGGGGCCTTGGTTGTGACCCTGTGTGCACCAGGGCTCTGAGCTAAGGTTTAGAGCAGGTGGGGTGTCCTCCCAGCTCCTGTCGGTTTGCCCTCCTGCGGCCCCCATGTCTACTAACGTGGCAGGAGGAGGGGCCCTCAGCCACCTGCCTGGTTGTCCCCAAAGGGACCGAGGTGGGATGCCCGGGGCTTCTGCCCTCCCTAGGCCCGCGTGGGCTGTGGACTGGGCTGCGTACGAGGGGGCTGGTCTGCCGGGGCGGGCTCGGGTCACTGCTGGTGACCCGGGTCTGGTTACAAAGGCAGATGGAGAACGTGGGTGGCTGCCTAAGCCGCTGGAAGCCCAGGAATGTGGAGAGGGCTCATCTTTGCCTCGGGTCTGCTGATTCGCTGGGAGAATTTGCTTTGATTTCTAGGCAAGGACCACACCGAGAGACCTTTTATGGCCTGGCAGACGCCCTGTGCCCTGTGCCTGCTCGTCGGCAGCCCCTCAGGGGCACAGGCCAGCCAGAAGCCTTGTTCACGGTGGGTCTGTGGGGTGGTGGGGGACCGAGGCGGACACAGGACCGCAGTCGGGGGGGCAGCTACATCCCCTCGCACACCGTCTGTAATCCGCGTGACGCTCTGGCCGGCAGGGCCTGGCCGGCAGGGCCTGGCCGGCAGGGCCTGGCCGGTTTTCTTCCAGGTGATTTATTTGCTTGGCTGGGGGCTGACATCCCAGGAGGAGGTCACATTCCATTCATAGCGGCTTATCTGGGCTGTCAGGCTGGCCTGGAGGGGGTCTGAGACTCAGCAGAGCTCCTGTCGCCCAAGATCCTGCCTGTCGGTCCAAGGCCGCTGGAGGCGTTTGCAGAGACCTCTGGGGAGCGCCCGCTGTGTGCGGGCTCACAGCCCTGCGGAGGCGGGGACCACGGCGGGACCCAGGGCGGTCGATCGCCTGGGGGCGGAGGGTATGGGGGAGGGGCTCATTCCCATGGGGGCTCCTGACGCCCCCAGAGGAGGGTGGTGTGGTCCCCAGGAGTTGTGCAGATGCTTTTCCAGACCCTGCAGAGTTCTCCCCGAGCCCCCCGCCCCTGGCAGCCCCCTCCGCTGGCTCCGCTGGCTCCGCTGGCTCCGCTGGCTTTAAGGGGGCGCTCCTGAGGAGGGGTGGGGGCGGGCGGGGCGGCCCTGTGGGTGAGCAAAGCTGGAGCAGGAGGAAGGTGGCAATGCTCCTCCGCACCGGCACTGCCTGCTCCTCTAACCCTTCATCCTAGGCCTCGGGGGGGCCCCGCACTTCATGCCCTCAGGGGACGCTCCAGTCAGCTTGCTGTCAGCTGTGAATGGGGCAGACGCCAGGGGCTTTCCAAGCCTGGGCCCTGCCTGGTGGGTCACGGCCTCCAGGTGGAAGGACACTGGCCAGGGTGGGGAGCCCCGGGGCAAGGGGGCAGGTCTGCCCGCGGAGAGGCACCAGGGGTGGGGGGAGGGAGCCCTGTGAGCTCGAGGACCAGACTGTGCCTGGGGCTGAGCAGTGGGCTCCGGGGCGGGCCCCCCCAATGGCCCCCAGGGCTCTGTGGACCGTCCACAACCCTCCTCACACGGGCTGAGCTGCCTGTCTCTGCGCCGCCTCACTACTTGGGACTCCTGCAGGGGCCCCGGGGGGCCGACGCCAGGGACCACCCTGGGGCTAACAACGACTTCCCAAGATCTGCGGAATGTGCCCCGGAGCCGCCCAGACGCGTCCCCTGGAGGGCACTGTCCCCTTCGCCAGGATGACCCTGTGGGAAACCCCAGGGGGCGTCTGGAGAAAACCAGCAGCTTTGCACAGATGTTAATCCTCTTTGAAACTGGACTTGGAAGTTTAACCAAAGAAAACAACAGTGATTCCGTTCTGAAGGGGTCAGAGTCGCCGAGTGTGCGTCTCCATCGACCCTCAAGGTCCTGGAGGAACGAGGGGGAAGCATGGCCAGTGTGTTCAGATGCCCTGGGACATTGGGACGGTAGAGCACTTCGGTAGGTTTCCTGAAATAAAAACAATCCTTTACTTCCGTACGTGTTTTCTCAGCAGACTTCAAGCCACCGCTGCCTCTGAGTGTGGCTTTGCCGTCCCCCCAGTTCCCTGCTGGGAGGCCAGAAGCCCTGGGGCCTTCGCCGGCTCATCAGACCGACCCCGCCCCGTCCCAGGCCCGCAGACTTCACCATCTCCTGTCCGTCTGTCCTCACGAGAGGCTCCGTCTGCAGAAACAGGCTCGAGGGGCCAAGGTGACGGGCAGTGTCTAGGCCCTGCAGGACCCGCTCCAGTCCTCAGCCCGTGTGTTCCCTGCTCCTCGCGGTGATGGCCCCTCTCCGGCTGTGGGACCCAGGGACTCAGCGTCTCCCACGTGGCAGACGGGCTCATGGAGGCGCGGGCCCCAGGAGGGCCATGTGGGGGTCCAGATGTCGCTGAGAAGCACTGAGCAGGGGACGGACGGATGCCGCTCCAGGGCCCCAGTCCCACATGCGAGCATCACAGAAACCCGGAGGCCTCTGCTTCGGAGGGCAGGACAGCAGCACGACCCCACACGGGGATGGGGCTGCAGCTTCTGACTGCCCTGCCCCAGCACGAAGGCAGGGCTGCTCCCATCGCCAAGCCCCGGCTCAAGCGTCCGGGGTCGGCTCCTCTGCTCGGCCCACTCCGTGGCCACGCCAGCTCCCTCATGGTCTCCCCGCGGGTGACCCCGGCAGCTCTGGCCTCCGGGCCTCACTGTCCAGGTGGACCACACACGGGTGGCATTGACGGGAAGGTCCATCAGGACAACATTTAAAGTCAACGCGGAGAAGAAACCTCAAGGGAACGAGAGACAGACCCTCAGCTCATTCTTACCAACGTGTTGTTTAAATGCAGGTGGTTTGAGGTGTGCCTAGGGACAGGCTGGCTGTGGGGGAAGAGATGGGGGCTGTGCCACATCCTTGCGGGGGGCCTGGGGATCACCCCCGTCTCCTGTGCATGCTCAGTTCATCTCCAGTCCTCTCCCTCAGGTGGTGCCGGAGCTGCTCTGGACTGGGTCGACCCCAGGGCCTTTGAACAGGCCATTCTGGAGTCTGAAGCTTTGCTGTTGCCATTGTTCATGTTACAGACAGGCCGCAGTTTGAGAAGAGCTTGGAGACCCTCATCAGGGGAGGGGAGGCCATCGAGGAGGGGGTGTCCGGCCCGTGTGGTGTTCCGGAGGGACATGGGCAATGGGTGTGTCTCTGGAGTGCCCCCTGCCCCTCCTTTTGGGCACAAGCTGGGGCAGAAGCTCATGCACACCCAGGGCGGAGGGCCACGAGCAGGCCAGCTGGTAGGTGTGCATCTCAGGAAGTCCAGCGGAGCAGCAGGAGAGTGGTAGACGCGGCTCCTCGGTGGCCCTGTGTTCAAGGGTTGGGGACCACTTGCCGCCAGGGAGCCCCCCTGCAGGTTTCGCAGCAGCCCCTCCCCAGTATCCCTAGACCGGGCGATTTGGTCTGTGGCCAGGTCCGTGGCCGTGTGGCTGGGCTGGGCGCAGAGGCCCCACTGTTGGACCCGCATCGAGTTCAGTTCATGGGCCACGTGGGAAGGCCGGCCCCTCCCTGGTGAGTGCGGGGGGCTGGGGTGCTCCCCGTCCCGGCAGAGGGAGTGTCGGCGTGGATCTGAGTGCCAGGCAGGGTGCAGGGGTGAGGCCCACAGCCGTGTCCCTGACCGTGCCGCATCGCAGGGGAGCTACAGGCAGGAATGGGCTGGCTGGGTTTGGGAGGGATATCTGGTGGGTCTTTGGGGTGCCGGGGAGTCCGAGGGGTAGGCAGGGTCTGGAGGTTGGGAACAGGGAGCAGGAAGTGTGAGCTTGTGTGTCGGGGGCTGACACTACTGCGGAGGCTTCCGGGGGTGAAGGGGTCAGTTCCGGCCCAGCGCTGAGCACCGTGGGGGCTCAGTGGGTCCCCTTGGGTCCCCAGTGAGAGGCACGCTGGGGCCCCTGTTCTTCTCTGAGGGGACACTCTCTGACACCAGGACAACTGAGACCTTTGCTGAGAACGATTTTCAAAGGGAATTCACCTAAAATTCTGCTCAGCAAAGGGTCAGCTTGGCTGCTGATTCTGGCCCTCGCCCTCCCCAGAGCCATGCTGTGGGGATGGGCCCTGGGGAGACCAGCAGGGGTGCAGGGTGCGGGGTCTGGGGTGTGAAGGGGTGTAAGCCCAGCGCCCCATCTTCAGATGAACCTGTGCTCGACTTCATAACTTCCCGCGGATCACATCTCTTGTGACTCTGAAAGCTTAATGGCATATCCATTTCCAGCTTCATCCGGAAGGAGGAGGCCTTAAACCAGCCAACAAAGTGGCCGCAGTTGGATGCCGGCTGGGCTGAAGCGAGGACAGAGGCCGCTGTCCGGGCTGCAGACGGGACGCGGGGTTCGAACTGGAGGCGCCCCTGCCCCAGAGCTCCCGGTCGGCGGGAGGTGCCGTCCGCTCTGGGCTTTGGGCTCGTTCCGATGCTGACTTCCGGAGGTGGGGAGCCTGTCACCACGTGCCCACCCTCTCCGTCGGCCCTGGGCCTCCCGCCGGCCCGCCGGTGGTGGTCTCTGCCCGCTGGGGACGGCCTAGCTCCGCGGTGACGTGGCTGCAGTGGCGGCGTTATTTTCGTGGAAGAGCGTTTGCTTCCTGACGGCCCCAGCAGGTGTCCGAGCAGCCGGCCAACAGCAGACGCCCCCACGTGTGACCCGGACCACTGACCCGGCGCTCCCGAGAGCCGGCCGGCCTCCGCGTCCACGCGTGCGGGGGGGGCCATAAAGCGACCGTGGGGGGCGCTGAGACGCGCGCTCCCGCGTCCGTCCGCGTGTCCCACCCTTGCCCGTGCAGCTCGAGGCCCCAGCGTTGTGTGCGCACGTCGGGAAGCCCGCCGAGAACTGCCCAGCCGCCGCCGCCGGAGGGAAACACTCGGTCCTCATTCTCTACCGCCCAGCGTCTCCTTCGCCTGCCCCACGAGACCATGGCTCTCCGCCAGCCGAGCCAAGGACGCCTGCGAGCCGGGCCGGGCGCTCTGGGGGTCTCTGTGGACTCTTGCCTCACCAGGAAGGAAGGCGGCGTGGGTGCCCAACGTGCCCCTGGGGCCAGTGCCACCAGAGCTCATCCCGAGTGTTGAGGCGAGACGAGGGCACGGCCTGCGGGCCTCTTCCTCATCGACAGCGAGGGCACCCTCGTGACCTGTCAAGATCTACCTGTGGGTCCCGTGGATGAAGCTCCTGGCCGATCCGGCCTCCAGGACACGGATGGGCCTGGGGGAGTCTGTCCCGCTGGCGGGAGGCCAGGCGGCGTCACAGCCGAGCCCCCCGCACGCGGCAGCTGGGAGTACTTCTCAAGACAGACGGATAGACAGGGCTGGCCGATGCGGTGGAAGCTTGGGGGCTTGGCCCCAGCTGTACCCTACCTGGACGCCTCATGCTGACCCAGGAAAGGCCAGACGTGCCCCTTCAAACCGCATATCCGTGACCCTGGAGGGCGAGGCCAAGGCTTTCTCCTCCCCCCCGGGAGCCGGTGCCTGGCGGCCCCTCCCTGGAGCCCACCGAGAGGACACAGGCCTACGGGGGACAGGACGGTATTGGGACAGGAACAAACCAAGAAAGGGACAGGACCTGTTTAGGAACGTTTATAACAGTTCGGTGTCACTGAGACGTCCTTATCGTATTTTATAAACGTCCTTGCCAGCACGGACTGGGGAGAAGAGCGAGTCCTTGTTGCAGCTTGAGAAGCACGTGTGTAAAGGTGTGTAAAGGTCCAGACGTTAAAAAGGAAACTGATCACGTCCGGCTGGCGTTTAGGGGAACTCTCCAGGGGCCTCGTGCTGGGGATGCCAGCGCCTGACCCTCCGAAGACAGCGGCACCAGCAGAGTCCGGACGTGGGAGCGCAGGGACGGGACAGACAGAGACGAGGTGCCTGCAGCACGGGCGACGGCGCGCGGGTGACAGCACACCTTCCTCTGCTACCAGGAGCTCCGGAGGGTGGGGCCAGGAGGAGGAGGCCCCTTGGAGCACCCGGGACATGCCCAGGAAACAGGAGAGCCTTCCTGCTCCCTGCCTTCAGGGCGGCAGTGGGGGGGCGGCCTCCGCGTGGCTGGGGCAGGGGGACCCTGCCTGCTTCGCGGAAGTACTGAAATTCCTAAATTCTAGGTACTTAAATTCTAGGATCTTCGTTTCTTTGAGCCGGTGCTCCCACTTTTGGAAATCTGTGCTCCGCCAACCAAGGCTCCCCCAGGCAGGACATCAGTCCAGCGGCATTCTGAGCAGCCAAACCAGATGGGACCCGCCGGGCAGCAGGGCCCTGTGAGCGAGTGTGGAGCGCTGACGGGTGTGAGCTCCTCCCCCGCCACACACGCACCAGCCGTGCCAGGGAGCCCCCGGGGCAGGTGGGCCCGGGCATGCGGGGAGCACCACTGGACCTCTGTGTAAGGGCAGCTCCTCTGTGCGGTGGGCAGAGGAAGGCCAGCGGTGAGGTGGGTTAACTTTCACCTCCCGGGCCTGTCTGGACGCTACGGCATCGCTTCCACAACTTAAGGATTCTCGCGGCCAGTCCCCAGTGCAGGCTCCCCGAGATGGAGGAGCCAAGGTCCGTGTGGTCTGTGGCTCCCCCTGCCGGACGGTGCAGTCGGACAGCCTGCCGTGGGCGGGGCCAGGGTCCTCAGGCCCAGGGCGGATCCCAGTGACAGGGCCTGGTTTCCTCCAGGGGCTGGCACTCCGGACGGTTTTGGGTGCTTCGAGCCTGTGGGGCTTGGGATGAGCAGGGTAGCACTGCCTGGGGGGCTGCTGGCAGGATTCCCTGGCTCTGGGTGCGGGCCTGTGGGGGGGCTGCGGCCCCATCGTGTTCAGCCCGAGTGAAAATCCAGGCAGGTACACGAGGGTGTCTGTGCCCACTCAGAACTCCTGGGCTAGCTGGTGGCCCTCTGGCCCTGCCCCTTCCACGGGGCACTCTGGTCGCCGGTGGGCTGCGGCACGTGGGGTGGCGCTGGCAGACGGCCACTCCGGGTCTCCCAGATGTCCCGCGCGGCAGGGACGCAAAGGTGGGGCTCCTGGCACAGCTGTCTGTTTTGTGACTGTTGTGGTCCCGTCTTCCGTCTCAGTTCTGTTTCCTGCGTTCCGGGTGCTGTAGGTCACGTGGTTGCAGCTGTGTCCGGGGAGTGAGCGAGCGGCCGTGATGGGTGTGGTGCCCCGTGGCTCCGTGGCCTGTGGCGTGGGCCTGCATGGTGGGCCCAGGCCGGTAGACACCCCAGGCTGGGGACCATGGCCAGCATCCCCCGCCCCCTGCCATCGAATGCCCCTCCACCCTCTACGCCCTTGGATGTGTTTCCCTTCCCGTCACCCCACCTGGTTTATCAGCGGGACAAAAGCGGTTTTCTCTTTCTCAGGTGGGAGGGGCCGGCAGAAGGGGGGCCCGGCAGAGCCTGGTGTGTCCAGTGTGTGTGGTGGGAGCAGGAGCGAGAGCTCCCCTGTGTGCGCCCCACGGGGGTCGCCGTGAGACAAGTCCCCCCCCAGGGTTGGGGTGCAGGGACCAGTCCTCCCTCATGGAGGGTCCCTCCTGCAGGTCCCTCCACCTCTGGGGACACTGTCGTCAGCAGACAGGGTCCGGAGGCAGGTGCTGGCGGGACACGGGGAGAGCACGGGGCCTGGAGCTGGGACCCGGCCGCATGCTCCAGCTGGCGGTGGACAGCAGGAGGCTAGCGTCGGGGGACACACCGTCACATTTTAGTCCTGTGGCCGCTGCAGGCGGGGTTCCTTCGCGTGGCCCACGTGGGATTCTGTTTCTTTTGCCTTCCAAGTCACCTGAGTAAGGACGAGAAACAAATACACGTAAGGGACGGATACGGCCACAGACCGGGGAGGTGAACTCAGCATGGGGGCGTGCGGAGGGCAGACACCGGCCTGGGGTCAGGATGCGGGAGGCCGTGGTGGCATTTGTGGGTTAAAAACCAAACCCACGGTCTGGGGTCTGCACGTTCCCATATCTGCCCAGAGTGGGGGGCACACCTGCCGTTCTGCTTCCCTGTTCCCACCTCTAGAATCAGACCTGGGACGGGAGAAGCCGGTGCTGGGGTCCCGCCGAGGTCACGGGGGCATCTGTGACCCTCGGATCGATCAGCATTCTCTAGGAGAAGTTTTCTGAAGGAGCAAACGGGACTCACTACAGCCTGAGTCTGTGGGTCCCGGGGCCTGCGTCCCCCCTGCTTTCCCGAGGCCCTGGAGCAGGGCCAGGACCCGGCAGCCGGGGCCAGAGCAGCCATAGGGCACATTGTGCTGACTCCCAGTGGGTGGCCGCGGCCGGGCTAAGATCACAGGCCGCTCCTGGCCAAGGTCCACGTAGGACAGTCAGGGTCCTGTGGCAGTGGTGACAGGAGCCTCCTTCCCGCTTTGTCCAGGGGCCTGGGCAAGGTGTTCAATTCTCCTGTGCCACACTGTCAGGGAGGCCAGCTGGAGGCCAGCACAGCGCTGTGTGCACCATGGGCCTGGGCAGGGGCTCCGTAATGCTGGGCGGGGGCTCCGTGGGCTGAGCCAGTGCTCCATGGGGCTGGGCGGGGGCTCCGTGGGGCTGGGCGGGGGCTCCGTGGGCTGAGCCAGTGCTCCATGGGGCTGGGCGGGGGCTCCGTGGGGCTGGGCAGGGGCTCCGTGGGCGTCCCCCACCAGTTTCTGCCGTGCCCCCCCCAGCACACCCACCCCACCAGCAGCCGTTCCCACAGCATGGAGGACACCAGTCCCCCCACTGCTCAGGATAGCTCTGGGGGAGTTGGTGCTCCCACCCCCCCAGCCAACCCCAGCCCCTGGACTGCTCCCCATGGATCCTTAGGAGGGGGTGTGAGTCCCAGGGCTGCCGTCATGGATTACCACACCCCTGCAACAACAGAAGTCTCTTCTCTCCCAGGGCAGGGACAAGAGGTCTGAGGTCAAGGTGACCCAGGACCGCGCTCCTTGCTGGGCTCGAGGGGAGGGTCCCTCCTGCCTCGTGTACATTCAGGCCCCAGGTGTCCCTGGCTGGTGGCCACATCCCGCCCGTCTCTGCCTCCCTCTTCCTGTGGCTTTCACTCTGCGTCTGTGTCTTTCCTGTTTGGTTCTTCGTAAGGACCCTGTCCTCGGGTTTAGCCCCTCCTAGTCCAGGCTGGGCTCCTTGAGGTCCCTAAGTCATCGCACCTGCAAGACCCTTTGCCCCGACGATGCCAGTCACAGGCTCCATTCGTGAGGCTTTAGGCATATTTTTGAGGCCACCATCCCCCCCGCTGAGGAATCCCTGACCCTTCGTCTCTCCCACCGCCCATGGGCCGCCCTGTGATGTGGTGTGGATGCCAGCTGTGCCCCAACCATGCAGGAAGGACACCCCGGCGGGTCCTCCCAGGAGAGCCAGGGGATCCCAGCGCCCCGGCCTGCCCGCCACCCTGCGGAGCCTTGGGGGGCCGGCACTCAACCCTAGCTGGAAGCAGCTCCTGAGGAGGACCTGGGGGTCCAGATGGGGGTGGCTGGGCCAGTGCTGACCTGGGGGACTGTCCAGCCCCACAGAAGGCCCAGCCCCAGGCTGGTTCTGGTGAGGCCTGAACCATCCTGGAGCCATGCATGCGCCCGTCCTCAACACCCCGTGGGCTCAGGCACGCTCCCGGGGGGCTGGACCCTCCCCGGCACCACCAGGCCGCCTTGGGGTTGTGAGAGCACGTTGTCTACTCAGCACGGCGTGCGCACGCCTCAGACCAAACCACCAGACTCCTCTGTTCCTGCACCTGGCTCTCTGCCTGCTTTATTCTTACTCGTGAGTTCTGTTCTTGTATCTACCCAAACCACCCCCCCAAAACCCAAAACTAGAAAATTCTCATATGACAAGAATGAGGGCAACACTTGTGTTCTGCTCTCGGCGAATGTGGTCCCACAGCCACAGGAACGCCCCTGCTCCCAGGGCATGTACTCGCCCACGTCCTTGTGCCGGGTGGGCTCTCCCAGCCACACCGTCCGTGGCCTCCAGCCCGTCGTCAAGCGTCAGCGGCACTGCGGCCCACCTTCTGCCGATGCGCACGCCCAAGATGGGAGGGTGGGAGGTGACACAGGCCAAGCCCTGACCCTGCAGTTCCTTGGCTTCCCAAGGGCGTGGCCCCGTGGCCTGAGTGAGTCCCGCCAGAGCGGTAGCGCTCCTTGGGCCACGGGGAGGATGTGGAACTGAGAAGACAGAGCTGTGGCCAGGGGGCTTTCTGCCTTGGCTGCCGTGGGGCGAGACTGGAGTGTGCTAGGGTTCGGGGGTGACTTGCTGACCAGCTGGTTGCGTACCCCCTGTGTCGGGGCAGAAACACCCGTCAGGTGCTGCTTGAACACCGCCACGCCCCGTGTGTTCCTCTCTGCGGCACGGCTGTTTCTAGGCCTTTGCTGTGCTTCTGGAGATCAGGGCGGAGAGCAGCCCCAGGTACTGTCCTCGTGGTGGCCCGTGGTCAGGAGTGGGTCTAAGGACCCCCGACTGTGTCCCCGTCCAGCCGGTCCATGTTGGCTGCGCCGCCCCGGCCAGGCACAGGGCCCAGGACCACGGGATGGGACCCGGAGGGTATGGGCAGATTTGGGGTGCTGGTACATAGGAGTGTTCCAGCCCTCACCCCAATCAGACGGGGGCGTGGTCATCACGGATCGGGGGCCGAACAGGTCAGCCGCTTCCTGGTCCCCTCCCCATGGGAACCTCGTGAGCCGGCCTTCGGCTTTCCATGAAGCATTCAGTTAATGAGAAACCGCCAGACCCTTAAATCTGGTCGGACTGTTCGCGGTTCTTTTTGCCCCCATAGCCCCTGCCCTGAGGTGCCGAGACACCCCCACCCCGCCGCCCCTCCCCGGCCAGGGCACCAGGTCCTCCCCAGGTGTCCCCCGGGGTCCTGGGAGGTCCGGGGCCGGGCGCTGTGCTGTGCCCGTATTTGGGGCTGTGGGGGTGAGTCACTTGTCTCCATGCTGCTGAGGACGCCAGGCCCGGGAGGCTCCGGTGCAAACACTAGTCAAAGATTAATTTCCTGGGTCAGGAGCCTTTCTGTGAAACGCCGGCCATGTGGCCCCATTCCCAGAAAAACACTTCAGCAGCCGGCACGCGGGGACTCTGGTCTCGGTGAATAACCTGCGAGACAGGCCTCGTGTTGGCGTTGGTGCTGGTCGGCCCCCAGACTCCTGGAGCAGGGACTGCCCGTCCGCAGGCTGGCGGAGGCTGCCCGTCCCCGTCCTGGCCGCTGGGCTAGCATCAGCCCACGAGAGTTTGGTGTCCCTTTGTGGGGAGCAGGCTTGCGTGGTCTTCCCTCTGTCCCACATCCTGGCCCACGGCGGTCTCCTGTGGGCCCTTAACGCACAGGGTGGCGGTTGTGTGTGGGGCCCCCGCCGGGAGGGTCCCCACCTGCCAGCCCGCCCGCCGGGGTTTCCGACCGTCAAGTGCATGTGCTGGGGACGGCTTGGGAGTCTCACCTTCACCGGGACGTGGACCGTGACTCCTGTCCTCCCCGTCAGAGCGAGCGGCCTCGCCTGGCGGCCACGGGCACACAGAGTGGACAGGAGCACGGCTCTGCGGGTGCGAGGGCGTCGAGGACGAGCCGGGCGCCGGAGCGCAGAGATGGCCGGCGAGAGGCTCCCTTCACTGGAAGCAAAGCCCCCACGGGTCTGAAAAGAGGCCAGGAGCGAACCTGGAAACCATCTAGCGGCAAAGGGGACCCGACTCCATCCACGTCCCTGATTTTAAAAAGTGGGAGATGCGCCCGGGCCAAGTGGAGGTGCATGCTGGACGGAAAGGCTGTCGTCAAACGTACGGGGAGACCAGCCTTCCCGGCCGACACAGAGGTCACACGGCATCGGGCTGGAGACACGTGGTTTCTAGACGTGATGCGAGCTCCGTCCCTCCTCCGAACACCTTCGTTCCGGTGTACTTGACACCGCGCAGCTCACTGACGACTACTGTGCCAGTCCCCATCGTCATCAGGGTTGCCCAGAGCGACTGTCACCGTGGGAGGAAGCCCGTCACCCCGGCCGCGAGCAACCATGCCCCTGTGTTCTCCAGCTTCTGTGTTCTGGGCGGGTGGTCAGTGGAACATGCCCCCCTCGCTTGGGCTGTCCCGAGGCCCATCTGGTAGCCAGTGTCACGGCTCTGCTCCTTCTCAGGGCTGGGAGACACTCGTGGCTGGGATGGGGCAGTTTCCACCTTTGACCGTCCAGGACCGTTCCACTGCAAACGCTGGTGTGCACGACCCGGGGCGGCATTTCTCTTGGGTCCGTTTCCCGAGTGGCTCTTCAGACACGGGTGGCTCCGTGTTTCGTGATTTCAGCACCCGCCAGCCTCTTCCTCGGGGCCTGCCCTGTTCACCTTCCCGCCCCGGCCAGCGAGCTCGGACTCGGCCCCCAGCCCCCGCTGCTTCCGCTCTGCCTTTGACTCCACCGTCCTGGCGGGTGTGACGCGCAGCCCACGTGGCCGGGCTCCGCACCTCCCTGACGATGGGTGCTACGGAGCCTCCTTGCACGTGCCCGCGGCTATGAGGACGTCTTCCTCCGAGATATGTCCGTTCAGGTCTCGGCCCACGTTTTCATTGGCTGACGTGTCTGCGGCTGGGTTGTGGCCGGTCTTTCCAGCATCCGGACACCAGTCCCTTGGTTGTTACGTGATTCTCGGTATTTCCTTCCATTCTGTGTGTTTTTCCCTTTCTTGATGGTGTCCTTTGAGGCACGACAGTTTTAAAGTTTGATTTAATACAATTTCTTATTTTCCCTTGTTGCCTAGGCTTTCAGCCTCGTATCTGAGACTCCTGGTGAAGTCCAAGGTCATGGAGACTTACTCCCGTTTTCCTCTACGAGTTTCGTTGGCTCTTATGTTTAGGGTTCTGATCATTTGAAGTTAATTCTTGTAGGTGGTGTAAGGTAGGGGTCCTCTCCGCTCTCGCCTGGGGACGCCCACTTGGTCCAGCTCTGTTTGTTGAAATGCTGCTCTCACCCTGGGTGGTCTTGGCCTTCCTGACCAGCGGTGTATGCGTCGCTCCCCCGCCCGCACGGCCTGCCTCGGGCCAGCTCCTCACGGCCTCGCTTACTGTGGTGAGATTTGGGTCCTCCGGCTCTGTTTGCTCCGGTGCAGTGTTCTGACCCGACGGTGAATGGTTACGTCAACAACTTGGATAACTTAGAGGGAACGGGCAGATTCCTAGAAAGACACAAGCTCGTGAGACTTAATGAGAAGTAGACGATTCAAATAGGTCTGTAGCCGTTAAAGGAGATTGATTTAATAATCCCAAAAGTACCCGTATGAAGGAAAGTCCCCCTATGCAGCCAGATTCTGTCAAACAGTTGAAGAATTAAGACCAGATGTTCAGAAACTCTTTTTAAAAATAAAAAGGGGGAAACAGTTCCCAGCTGACTTTATGAGGCCACTGCTACCCGAACCCCAAAGCCGAGCGCAGACGTCGCGAGAAAGCAAGCCACGGTCCGGCATCTGTGCTAAGTGTGGACACAGACACCCAAGGAGCAGCAAACGGAGCCCAGCAGTGAAGAAAGCCGCCGTTCAGCACCACCCGCGGGCTCTGCCCCAGACACGCAAGGCTGGTTTGACGTCTGTGATGCCGCAGTTCCTGTGGAATAAAGAATGAAATGATGGGGTCATCTCAATAGACCCAGAAAAGGCATTCGATGAAATTCAACATTCTCTTGCGATAAAAACTGAAGAAAGTAGGAGTAGAGGGAGCTTCCTGAGCCCTGTAAAAGGCATCTGCTAGAACTGACGCTGATGTCCTGCCCGCAGGGGGAGGCCACACGTGTCCCCCATGACCGCGCATGAGACGGGTGCCCCCCACCACTTCCACTCAACGTTGTGCTCTGTGCACACACCACACGGTTGTAGAGATGCACGAAACACGACTACAGCTAACAGGTGAGTTCATCCAGCTCCAGGATACACGATCAACGTGAAAATCAATAGAACTTCTGTGCACTGGCAACGAATGATCCAAAAATGAAATCAAGTAAAAAAAATCCATTTACAAAAGCACAAAAGAGTAAAGTACTTAGGAGTAAATTTAGCAGAAGGAGTGCGGAGCTTGTACTCTGGAAGTTGGAAGCAGCGTCGAGGGACGTGAAGATCTGCATGGAGAAACGCACAGTGTTCGCGAACCAGAAGACTTCCCAGGGGTCGGACAGCGGCACCCCGAGCAGCACGCCGAGCCCCCAGGCCAGGGGCCCCCACACGGCCCAGAAGCAGCAAGCGGAGCCTGACCCTCAGACGGAACTTCCAGGCACCAGCGGGACCCAGACGACCTCGGAGAGGAGCAAAGCAGGAGGCACCCCTGGGGTCTCAGAGGAGTGTCCAGAGTCTGAGCCGACACGCTCGTGCTCTGCTTTGGGGTGGTGCTGGGCGAGTCCCGTGGGGAGTTCCGCAGGGGGAGCGAGCTTCGAATCACGACGTGAAGTGAGAGAGGGGCTATGAGAACACACCTGGGTCATTTCCCGAGGTCCCAGGCTGAACCCCCAGAAGGCACAGGAGACAAAGGCGGGAAAGAGATCTCTATTTGCATTTCAAACCAGAAAAGAGGGGAGGCAGGGCTGGGCTCAGTCACACACCCCTGCCCCGGGCTCTGCTGGCCGCTACTGCGCCACGCCCAGCCCTCCCCCTTCCGCATCCATGTGCATGGACACGCGTGTGCACATGCAGGAGCGTCCGTGTGCGTGCACACACGTCACACAGCCGTGTGAGCTTACCCCACACACACGCACATACATGCTTCTTGGTTAAGGGGAGCGGCGGCCTCCTGACCGCTGCCCGGGCACTTCGTGTGCCTCTCCCAAAGCGAGGGCCTCCCAGCAGCGTCGGTCCATCCTTAGACGTGCTCTGGGGTCGCGTGCTGTCCTCTGCGGAGCCGGCGGCCCCGGAAGGTCAAGGCCTGTGCGCTGCACCTGGGGCCCGGCCCCTCCGCCTCCTCGCTCCGGACCCCTCCCGCCTTCTGTGCTCCGACGTGGACGTCTGTGGGGAGTCCGGCCGGCTGTCCCGTGACGTGCCCCCGCTCTGACGTCTCCAGCCGCTTCCCCACGTTTGGAGTCAGGCTTCAGCGAGTGCCCTCCCGGGGGCCTTCCCTCCAGAGGTGGGAGGCGGTGGGTCTCCGGAGTGGCCACTGTAGCCAGGCTGAGCTGACCCGGCACGTTCTTCCCATGACCCTGACGCCCGGTGAACTTGCTCTCTGACCGCACCTCACGTCCACAGGCCATTCTTCCCAGTGGTTGGCCCGCACTGGTCAGGGTTGCTTCCGAGGGTGGATGCACGGGGCTGCGGCTGTAGGGACCCCGCCGGGAGGCCCAGGCTCTCCTGTTGGTTTCTGTCACCCTCAGGCCAGCGGTGTGCTGGGCAGGGCTTGGCGCTCCTTTAGGCACCGACACGGTTCTCCGGGGCTTCGTGGCACGGCAGAGGGATTGGGTTTGCCAGCGGGGGGTGGTTCTTCCTGCCCCGTGGGCTGTGGAAATGCTGGGCTGTGTCCGCCGCGTCACATGGGGCTGTGAACCTGGGGGCCTCTACTGTCTGCAAACCAGGGAGGACAGGCGCCTGTGGGCCTTGACCTGGGTCCGGGCTGCCCGGCCGCCACCTGTCGCTTCATGTGGACGGCAGCCCCGGGGCGGGGCCATGCCTGGGAGATGTCGGTGGCCCGGCCTGGGGGTCCCGCCTGGAGCTCGCCGTCAGCCCATCACCAGTGGCAGAGCCTTCAGGGGGCCTGTCAGGAGCTGCGTCTCTGTCCTCGTGCTCCGAAGAGTCAGCCGGGCCGCGGAGTTGGGGCAGCGCACTGAGGGGCGGCTACAGACCGGCTGTGCCACAGAGAGATGAAAAGTCGTGTTTTCATTTCGAAAGAGCTGGAAGTGCGTCCACAGTGCAGAGACCTTTCCTGGATGTGTGTGTGGCCCCCAGGAGCGTGTCCCTGGGCACTGGGAGCTTGGGGGCTCCTCGGGCTTGGGGACACGTGCCGGGCCGGCCCTGCGCAGTTCCGTGGTCCCCAGGGCTTCCTGAGCCGGCAGGGGCTCGGGGACCGTCTGAGGGGCGGCCCTGCTGTGGGCCGTGGGGATCGGAGGGCACGCGGCGGGTTTCTGACAGGTGAGCGCCCTGAGAGCCACTCGGACAGGTGGCGTCATCTTCCGGTGCCTCCGAGGGCCGATTCTCGCGGCTCACGTGTGGGTGTTCGTGCTCCTTCAAAAACGAAAATAAAAGACCACATCAGTCAGGAATCCAAAACAGGCGGCCCAGCAAGACGGGACAAGTCCCTGGCGGGCGGCAGGGGCGCATCTGGCCACCCGGGCTGCTCGAGGAGGGAAGGGCAGGGCGGGCAGCGGCTCTGGGCTTCTGGGGGCGGCAGGTGTGCAGGAAATGCCTCTGTGACGGCCATGGGCGAGCCGGGTGGGGGCCGGGTCGGTGTGCCCCTGCGCACCCGCACCTCCGGGTCTGTGCCGATGCCTCCCGCCGGCTTCTGGCGCTTCAGCCCGGGGGATGCTCTGCACACAGGGCGCTGCTGCCCTGGGGGGCTTTTTCTGGCCACAGCGACCTGAGCGCTGAGCCATCCCTGGGGGGGTCCCTCTCCTTTGTCTCTTGGGGGCATGGAGGTGCTCAGAGAGAGTTGCCTTTCCCTGTAGACACTCCGTTCTCAGTCCCAGGGAAACCCAGGTTGGGACACTTCTGGGGAGCGACTTGGGTTGTGGCACCAGCAGGAGACCCGCGTGTCGGCCGCCTGGACGGGCGCCTCGGTGAGAGTGGGCGATGAGGGCTGGCGGCTGCGGGCAGGGAGCTCGGTGCTCACAGACCCCGAGTCCTGACTCAGCATCACCACCTGGGGGCCAAGCCCTGTTCCCCGAGGCTCGGGCTGGAGCTGTCCAAGTAGTCAAGGGACTTCCAGGTGCGGCTCTGATGCGGCGTTCAGTTGGGGGCCTTGCCGTGGCCGCAGAGTCTGGGGTCTGTGGCCCGGACCCGGCACCGATCAGTGGGGCGGTTTTCGTGGACCACAGGAGTGACTTCTGGGCTGGGGGCCTTGGAAAACCAAGTGCTTTCAGAAACTTAGCACCTGACCCAGTGAGTTTTTATTGTTTTTTTTTTTAAGATTTTACTTATTTGACAGACAGAGATCACAAGTAGGCAGAGAGACAGGCAGAGAGAGAGGAGGAAGCAGGCTCCCCACTGAGCAGAGAGCCCGATGTGGGGCTCGATCCCAGGACCCTGAGATCATGACCTGAGCTGAAGGCAGAGGGTTTAACCCACTGAGCCACCCAGGTGCCCTGACCCAGTGACTTTTAAATGGATGCCCCCTGCTTCTCTGTCCCCATGGGTGACCTGGAGTGATTATCCAAGCCCTGACTCCCATGGCACGAGCCAGACGGGACCCTTTACACGGAGCTCAGGTCGGAGCCTCGGGACCCAGACACTGTGGTGTGTGTCCCCCAGGAGCTGGGCTGGGAAGGGGCCTGTGGCAGCCCCAGCTGGAGGAGCCGGCAAGGGGAAGCTGATCTTCACCACGGTGCTTTCCGAGAGCCGTTGTCTGGGTATGAATGGGCAGGTGCATGTGTGGGGACGGACGACACGTGAGTTTGCCTGTAAACATTGCCTGAGTGTGCATTGTGTGGGTGTAAATTGGTGAGCATGTGAGTGAGCATGTGTGTGCGTGTGCATTGGAACATGCGTGCGTGTGCACACGTGAGTGTGAGTGCGTGTGGAGGAGGCTTGCGGGACAGTGCCTGGTGAGTTGCTCCCTGGAGGGAGTGGAGACCTGGGGGCGGGGCCACGCCGGTGAAGTTGACCGCAGGAGGCTCTAGCAGTGCTTTGGGGTGACGGGGTGAGGAAGGTGGCTTCTGGAAGGCGGCAGCGAGGGCAGGGTGTGGAGCGGGAGGGCGTGGGTTGGGGGAGCAGGGTGAAGGGGAGCCCTGCTGGGTTGCGGTGTGGGTACCACTGTGGAAGAAGCCGCCGTCCCTCTGCGTGCAGCCTGGGTCCCTGTTCTGCCCAGAGGCGAGCTGAGCCAGTGGCTGCAGGGCCAGCCCCACCGGCGAGTGGGCCCAGGGCCACCTGGAGGGACAAGGGAGCCACCTTCAGATGGACGTGCCCAGGTGCGCGGGAGAAGGGAGAGAGCCTTTGGAATTTTTGTCCCGAGATTTTCCGGAGACACTCTTGGCCTAAAATCACATTAGTGGATTTTCAAGCAAAGGACAACTCTGCACGTTTTTCAGAATTCTGAGCATTGTGGGGATTTATGCTGGGAACACGGCCTCACCAAGACACATGTTTGCACATGGAAGGCCCCACTTTGCAGAGGGGACACAGTGTTCCTCTTCCCTGAAATCCGAGTTCTGACCCGAACAGCCAGGCCCTGCCCTTTGGACGGTAGCTGACTGATGACATGCATGGTGCCCTGAGCTGGGGACAGCTGGGGACACGTCATAGCGGCTACGTGGCTGAACCCAGTCCTGGGGGGAGGGTGGGCTGAGACCCCCGCCAGAGCCTAGGGAAGACGGGGTGTTGAGGGGACGTGGGAGCTGAAGTAGAATGTCATGGCAAAAGCCGTGTGTGTGATGGCATGAATGGGTGTGAGTGTGCGTGGGCGAGCCAGGGTGTCTGTGTAAGTGTGCCAATGCCTTCTGGCTCTGCCTCCTCTGGGGTCTCTGCCATGAGCCAGGAACCTCCTAAGCTAGCTGGCGCCTGCGCCCCGCGCGATTCACAGGGTCAAGGCCCCCGGGGGTCCTCATGTGGACAGGGAAGCCCACCGCCCCTGCACCCCTGGGGCCTGGGGACTGTCTCTGGAAGAGGCCCAGCACCCAGCCCCATGCTGGGCACCCAGGAGAGGCAGAGTCCCTGCTCTACACAGGTCCAGGAGAGGGAACGGGGAGACCCATGTCTGCCTGGGACGTGCCTCTGCCCATCGCACTTCCAGTGTCCACCAGCCCTGTGACTGTCTGCCTGCCGGACACCAGCCGCTTTGGCCTTGTCCCTGGAGCCGCCCTGGGGTTCGCTTGGAAACCCTCAGGACAGGACAGTGCAGAGCAGGGCGCGGGTGGTGCCCAGCCAGTGGCTCGGGCCAGATGGAGATGGGGTATCCCGAGGGCGCTGGGGTCTGAGCAGGCGAGATCCTGGCCCCGGGCGTGCATGGACGACCCGCCCTCTGGGTCTTTGGCTGGTGAAGGTCTCAGAGACAACACTTGTTCCGCAAGAACTGGAAAGCTGAGCATTTTTTAAAGTTCCGGTTTGGTCACAGAATGGCGGCCCCGGGCCAGGCTCTCCCCAGGGTCTCCGAGCCCATGTGGGCCGGGGCTGTCCAGGGGTTCCCAGCCCCTGCCCTGGCCCCAGCAGACCCCTTCCCAGGGCCAGGTCCCGGAGGGAGGGGAGCCTCTCCCTCTGTGGCTGCTGCAAAGACCCGGGAGAAGTCGCCCCAGGGCCTGTCACCTTGATCTAGAGCCTTTCCCCTTTGGCGACAGGGGAGAGGTGGGGGGAGAGCCTCCCCGCTGCAGGAGCCTGGGAGGGGCGCGGCCTGTGGGCGGGGAGGGCGGAGCCAGCTGGCCCCGCCCCCGGCGCGCAGACCCCGCCCGCGGCTCCTCCGGGGCGCACAGCACTGATGGCTCGTCACCCCTGCGGCCGCGTGGGCCCGCTGCTGCTGCTGCTGCTGCCGCCGCTGCTGCTCACCTACCGCCCCGCCGCCGCCCAGGCTAACCTACTGAGCCTGAACTGGCTGTGGTCCAGTAGGACAGACGAGCCCCCGGCTGAACTGGTCTCCGCGCCCCCGCAGAGCCCCCATGTGCAGCCCAGGGAGGACACCACCACGCACTCGGCCCCCCAGCATGGCCCCTCGGAGCAGGGGAGAGCCCCTGCCAACCCCGTACTCCCCGTGGAGAGGCTGGAGACCCGCCAGGGCAGGGCCTCCACCACACCCGCTGCCTCCACCGCGGGCCCGGACATGAAGGAGGAGAACATCGCCGGCGTGGGAGCCAAGATCCTGCATGTGGCTCAGGGCATCCGGAGCTTTGTCCAGCTGTGGGATGACACCACGACCCCTGCGGGCTCCCCCGCGGCAGAGACGCCAGTCCCTGTGACCCCCGCAGCCCCCCTCACACTGGCCAGGCCCTCCAGCGCCCCCCAAGAGAACGCCACCGCTCTTTGGCTGGGCAGTATGGCCCCGAGCTCTCCGGACACCCCAAGGATGGAGGCCGGCACCCCGCCGGGGCCCACCCAGCCGCCTCCCTTCCCGGGCGGGCCCTCGCTGCCGCCACCTTCTCCAGGTAGAGCTTCTCTGTCCTCCGCGCTGGGTGGGGCCCCTCCCTGGGGGAGCCAGCCATCTCCGGGGCGGCCCCGGGATCCGGACAGTGGAGGACTCCTGCCTGTGGCAGCCCGTCCCAGCCAGCGGCACCGACCCCCTGACATCAGCAAGCCCTCGCCACGTCTGCTTGCCCTGGTGGCGGGTCCCCCGGGCGCCCTCGCTTCTCCCTCGGCTCTCTCCTCCGACCCCCCCACGCTGGCGGCTCAGATCCCACTCTCCACTGTAACTGTGGACAGGGGTGCTTGGGTTCCTTATGGGGCTGACTCTGTGGGGCCGGGTCTTGCTGGTGTCTCCGCGCTGCTGGGGGCGGCCCCGCTGACCCCCACCGGGCAGCCTGTGCCCGGGACCGCTGGCCGCTGCCTGCCGCTGCCTCCCTCCCTGCCGGTCTGCGGCCGCCTGGGCATCGGGCGCTCGTGGCTGCCCAACCACCTGCACCACGGGAGCAGCGAGGAGGTGCAGGCCGCCGCCCGGGCCTGGGGGGGCCTCCTCCAGACGCGCTGCCACCGTTTCCTCGCCTGGTTCTTCTGCCTGCTGCTGGCCCCGCCCTGTGCCGCCGGTCTGCTGCCCGCGCCCCCGCCCTGCCGCCAGTTCTGCGAGGCCCTGGAGGACGCGTGCTGGAGCCACCTGGACGGGGGCGGGCTGCCGGTCCCCTGCGCCTCGCTCCCGGCCCGGGAGGACGGCTACTGCGTGTTCATCGGGCCGGGTGCAGGTAACTGGCCGGCTCTCCTCCCCGCCCTGTCCCTCTGGCCTGCCAGGTGAGCTCGGCCCAGCTGCAGAGACCCCGGCACAGAGGCCCCCGCCCCATGCACGATGTGGGCGGGAGGCAGAGGAGCTGAGATGCTGCCTTAGCAGGGGAAAGGCTGAGCTCCGGAGGGGAGAGAGGGCTCGTGACCCTGGCTCTGCGCACGACAGGCGCCAGCTCTTAGCAGCAGCCCTGCCTGAGCACCGTGGCTTGTCCAGTCCTCCCCACGGCTCCGGGAGAGCCCATGACACAGCTCAGTGTCCAGAGGGGACACTGAGGCACGGAGCGGTGACCTCCCTGAGGGAGCCAGGATTCCAGCCAAATTCTGGCCCCTCCTCTGGGCCATTGTGGCCCAGTCTGCATGGCTGGGGGGTGTGGGGCCCAATGCGGGAGGGAGAGAACTTGTTCAGAAGGTCAAGGGGTCACTGTAGGCAGTGAGTCTGCCAAGGTCACAGAGCTGTCCCAGCCGGCATCTGGGAGTGCGGGGCCGCTACTGGGCCTCTCCCCCAGCCTGAACTGTGCCCCCGTCGCCATGTGGTTTGCAGGGGTCAGGGCGAGGCCGTAGCCCAAGAGAGGCCCTGCCAGCTGCCTCTGCGTCCCCGGGAGGGCCTCTGAGCAGTGTGGGTGCTCCTGCCCGCCCTCAAGGCCTCGGCCGCACTCCAGGGGTCTGGGTGTCCTGCTTCCCTGCCCTTGGGAGCAGCCTTGACCTGCTTCAGTCCTGGGGCTCGCTGGGCTTTGGAGCTGGGCTGGTGAGGGTGGACCCCAAGGTGGGGCTGTCACCCTGCCTGGGCCCTGGGGGACGTGCATGGGTGAGTTCCTGGCTCCTGTGCCCAGCTCCACCGAGGAAGGGAGCGGGAGGGGCGGAGGAAGGGGCTCCAGCAGCCACAGACAGGTGAGCGGGGGAGGCTGAGCCCTGCGTGCGAGCGGGAGTTACCAGGAGGTAACGCGGCAGAGGAGCCACACCGGGCGGCTCTGGGAGACCCGGTGGGTGCCGAGCGGAGAGGCCCGTGGCTGCCTGAGAGCCGGGGCCCAGGGGAGGCAGGGGCGTACCCGGGGCTGCTGGGTGGGGGGGCTCGACGTCCCTGCGTGTAGTGAGGCCTCGGTGAGCTGTTTGCTCCCACAGGCGCTCGTCGCCCGAACACCTGATGCCGGGCTGGCGTGACCTCCTCGAGGGTCTGTGCCGTGGCCTTGGCTGTGAGCCGTGTGTGGGCGCCCAGCACTGCAGTGAGGCCGGCGGGCCACTGAGCCACAGCCCGCCTCCTCTGCCCCTGGGGCGGGAGCGCCAGGCCTTCCCACGTGTCTTGCCTGCGCCGGGCCTGTGCACACGTGGGTCCTGCTGCCTGTCCGGCCGGTCTCCTTGGTCTGGGGGCTCGGCCACACTGGGTGCAGGCTGGGAGCTAGGGTGAGACGGTGCTCACGTGGCCTGGGCAGGGAGGCGTGGGGCGGGGACCGTCTCTGAGCGCAGCTGCCTTGCTTAGCCGAGTGGCCTGACAGGGACTTCTTACCAGACATCTGCACACGTTGGCAGGGCCCCCGGGCCGTCAGGGAGGCTGTGTTTCCGGCAGAGCCCTGGGGGACTCCTCAGGCAGTGCTCACTGCCCACGCCCCCTCAGGCCACAGGTGGGGGTCAGGAATTTATTACCGTGAGGGTCCCTCGTGGGTGTGGCCTGGCTGGGGCGGGTCCCGGGGGAGCCAGGGCTTGGACTGGGAACACCATCCCTCCTCCGGCCTCCCAGCAGGGGATGCCGCCACCTGATGGGGACAGGCAGGGCAGGGGGAAGGCTCTGATCAGGAGGGAAGGGAAGGAGGGATCCCCAGCCCCTCCTCCCTGTGGGTGGCTGGTCTCTGGTGATGAGTGTGAGGACCCGGGCTGAGTGAGGGCCCGGGCTACATGGGAATCGGGAGGCTCTGGGGTGGAGGGAGTGTGGAGGGGGTGAGCTGCTCTGTAGGGGAAGGAGACCGAAAGGGGGGTGCCGCGTTGTTCCTAGGACCCAACCAGAGCTGCCCACAGCGGCTTCCCCCTGAGGCCGCGCTGTTTCAGTCCTTTCCATCAAGTGTGTCCAGCGTGGGGGCCCCAGGCTCCAGGGCAGAGATGGCCCCCACCCCCTTCACCCTGGGGCAGGGATGTGTGGACGGGTCACCTGGTAAGGCCGTAGCTCTGCCGGACGTGTCCTTCCTTACCTGCTTCCCTCCTGTCCCCACGGAGAGAGTGGGTTGGGGAGGGGCTGACGCCAGCGCTGGGCAGGGGGACCGTGTAGCCACTGGTTGGGGCCCAGGGAGATGGTTGAGAGGAGAGAGCTGTTGGGGGATCCCTTGTGCCGTGGCTGGAGCCAGCCGTGTGTCAGCATGCTGTGGGGGACCTGGTGCCGTGTCTGTCTATGTCCCTCAGGCCTCAGGGAAAAGTGAGTAGGGCCTCTACACAGGGGAGGGTCAGCCAGTGGGGCGACTGCCCCTGGGGAAGGGGGCACCGAGTGGGGCATCGCCGCAGGACTGTGACGGGCAGCCTGGGCTTTGCTCTCTGTGCACATTTCCTGATGTTCCTGGGAATGACGGTGAAGACAGGTCCTGTTCTGAGCCTGGGAGTAGCTGTTGTTCCTGTCCGCAGGGGAGAAACTGAGGTCTGGTGGGAATAAAGATGTGTGTGTGCCTCATGGCTAGCTAGAGCGAGCCGGAAGGTGGACGCGGGCAGTCTAGCCCCAGGACTGGGCGTGAGCACCCCACGGACGCCTGGCAGGCAGAGCCCCAGGCCACAGGGCCCCAGCCAGTGGGGTCTCGTCACTGCCACGATTCCAAGGCCGGCACTGACTTCTGGGGAGGGTGCCCAGCCCGTCTGTCACGGACCCACCAAGTGTGCAGGCTTCCCGGCTGCTGGGCTTCCACCCCCGCCTGTAATGACCCGTGAACTCAGCAACGGCAGACGTAACTGCTGCGGTAAC
This sequence comes from Enhydra lutris kenyoni, assembly GCF_002288905.1. NCBI lineage: Eukaryota > Metazoa > Chordata > Mammalia > Carnivora > Mustelidae > Enhydra > Enhydra lutris. The sequence continues at coordinate 14,875,680 of NW_019154127.1, forward strand.
TGGAGGCTTCCCGCTGACTCTGACGTGAGAACGTAGGACCACCACCTCCATGGAAAGATCCTTAGTCTTGCCGCCCGCCTCTTGCCAACCTACGAGTTGTGGTTTGAGGACCTTGGCTGAGCTGTCCCGCAGGTGCCAGTTGTGGCTTCGGCTTTCCTGCTGGGGTGTCAGGTGCACGGAGCAGTGGATGGGCTTGTCTGCAGGTAAGGAGACACGTGGCGCTCGGGATGGGGCTTCCCGGACTGTCCGCCCCGTGGCCATCGGGGTCACCATTGTCTCTGGCAGTTATCCCTTCCTGCTGAGGAAGGCTGACGTGGGACATCGTGCAGACGTGAGCTCACCTGCGGCCTCCCTGAGGAGGAGCAAGATAAGATGGTGTGGTGGCGGTTGGACTCTCCATGTGGGGTCATCTCCCTGACCATGTCCTTCCCCTTGGTGAAGGAGCTGTCCATCCTGCCACACGGAAGTCATGTTTGACTGCTTTCCTTTTCCCTTGAGAAATCAAGTCTTAAACTACCATTTACTATTATATAACGTGTGAGAAGCTAGCCCATCCGCCCACTTCCATCCACTCACCCACCCACCCATCCTTCCGTTAATCCACCCACCCAACCACAGATGCACCCAGCCACCCTTCTATGCAACCACCCACAGATCCATCCATTCTTCCACCCGTCTATGCATCTTTCCATCCACCCACCTGCCCATCCACCACCCATCCATCC